>NC_041388.1:348440917-348528626 GCF_002162155.2 Triticum dicoccoides | reverse complement strand
GGGCTCCGGGCAAGGTGCGACCTCGAGATCTTTTCCAATACCGGATTTTCCAAACCCTCGGGGAGGGGGGCCAAACACCGAATCATCTTCGCCTTTGTTATCCAGTCCTGGTCAAAAATCAAACTCTCAGAAATAACTTCATGACGAATAAAAGACAGTGTGTTCAGCCAGAGGATTTCTTACTTGTTCGGCAGCGCGGTTACTGCTCAGGCCCACGTCCTCGGTAATATCCGGACACTCTACTTGAGGTCCGAAGAATGACTTGTACATCTCCTCGTGCGTCAGGCCGAGGAAAATTTGAATGGCACACGGTCCCTCTGGGTTGAACTCCCACAAGCGAAGGGGTCGACGTTTGCAAGGCTGGACTTGACGAACCAGCATAACTTGTATTACCACAACCAAATTAAAATCTCCCTCGAAGAGATCTCGGATGTGGCTTTGTAGTATAGGCACGTCCTTGGCTGGACCCCAGCTCAGATCTCTGCTAATCCATGACATCAGTTATGGTGGGGGGCCCGAGCGGAAAGCGGGGGCAGCCGCCCACTTGGCACTTCTGGGAGCCGTGATGTAAAACCACTCTCGTTGCCATAATTCGGACACCTCTGAAAAGGAACCTTTCGGCCATGGAGCTCCTGCCATCTTGCCTATTGATGCACCTCCGCACGCTGCATGTTGCCCCTCGATCATCTTTGGCTTTACTTCAAAGGTCTTGAGCCACAGGCCGAAGTGAGGGGTAACGCGGAGGAAGGCCTCACACACGACAATAAATGTCGAGATGTGGAGATAGGAGTTCGGAGCTAGATCATGGAAATAGCCCGTAATAGAACATCAAACCCCTAACGAAGGGATCCAGAGTGAGGCCTAGACCTCGGAGGAAGTGGGAGACGAACACAACGTTCTCGTTGGGTTTGGGAGTAGGGACGATCTGCCCTCGAGCAGGCAGCCGATGCGAAACCTCGGCGGTCAGGTATCTGGCCTCCCTCAACTTCTTAATGTCCTCTTCCATAACGTAGGAGGGCATCCATCGGCCTTGAAGGCTGGATCCGGACATGATTGAAGATCCGGAGCACCTAACCTAGGATTTGGGTGTTAGAACTCGAGGCGGGGAAGGGTTCGATTGAGCACGAGAGGGAAAAAGTGAAAACCTTGTCCCTTTATAAAGAGGGTGAATATCAAGCGTCCTCTCCATAGCCGTTTAGGACTTGCCTATAATCTAGGAGTCCTAGACACGATTGGGTTACCCACGACCGCATTAATGAGAATCTCGTAATTGGGGGAACACGATCTCTGCTTCGACAAGATGTGTCAAGAAACCGCCTCGTGTTATGTGTGGAGCTGGTTAAAAGAAACAGTTCAAATAATCACCGGGCCATGACGTAACGTCATGCTGCCAAAACAAGCCAGCAAATTAGATCTGCGAAAATATTATTCTCTCTACGGTGGAATGTGGAACTTATTTTGGAGGGTCGGACACTATCCTCGTATTCAAATTCTTCTGTGATGTATTCGGAGAAGGAACCCGCCTTGCAATGTCAAAGACAATACTGCGCGCCGGACTCATCGTCATTGAAGCCTGGTTCAGGGGCTACTGAGGGAGTCCTGGATTAGGGGATCTCCGGACAGCCGGACTATCTCCATTGGCCGGACTATTAGACTATGAAGATACAAGATTGAAGACTTCGTCTCGTGTCCGGATGGGACTCTACTTGGCGTGCAAGGCAAGCTAGGCAATATGGATATGGATATCTCCTCCTTTGTAACCGACCTTGTGTAACCCTAACCCTCTCCGGTGTCTATATAAACCGAAGGGTTTTAGCCCGTAGGACAACAACCACAACATACAATCATACCATAGGCTAGCTTCTAGGGTTTAGCCTCTCTGATCTCGTGGTAGATCTACTCTTGTACTACCCATATCATCAATATCAATCAAGCAGGACGTAGGGTTTTACCTCCATCAAGAGGGCCCGAACCTGGGTAAAACATCGTGTCCCCTGCCTCCTGTTACCATCTGGCCTAGACGCACAGTTCGGGACCCCCTACCCGAGATCCGCCGGTTTTGACACCGACAAAGATCTAAAAGTGATTGGTGTGTCTCCTATTAAATCTTTGTTTTCCAATATGAATCTTTATAAAGATGGGACTGGAGATGAGTCAACTTTAGTTAGAAGGCGTCCCAATGATTTGGAGTTTTTAGATCTTGATGCAAAAATTGGTAAAAGTGGGGTTGAAGAGGTCAAAACTTTACATAGCAATGAACCCACTATTTTGGATTTTAAGGAATTTAATTATGATAATTTCTCTTTAATAGATTGTATTTCCTTGTTGTAATCCATGTTAAATTCTCCTCATGCTTATGATCAAAACAAAGCTTTTACCAAACATATCGTTGATGCTTTAATGCAATCCCATGAAGAAAAGCTTCAATTAGAAGTTTCTATCCCTAGAAAACTTCATGGTGAGTGGGAACCTACTATTAAAATCAAGATTGAAGATCATGAATGCTATTCTTTATGTGATTTGTGTGCTAGTGTTTCCACGATTCCAAAAACTTTGTGTGATGTGTTAGGTTTCCATGAATTTGATGATTGTTCTTTAAATTTGCATCTTGTGGATTCCACCATTAAGAAACCTATGGGAAGGATTAATGATGTTCTTATTGTTGCAAATAGGAATTATGTGCCCGTAGATTTCATTGTTCTTTGATATAGATTGCAATCCTACATGTCCTATTATTCTTGGTAGACCTTTCCTTAGAATGATTGGTGCAATTATTGACATGAAAGAAGGAAATATTAGATTCCAATTTCCTTTAAGTAAAGGCATGGAACACTTTCCTAGAAAGAAAATTAAATTACCTTATGAATCTATTATGAGAGCCACATATGGATTGCATACCAAAGATGACAATATCTAGATATATTCTTGTTTTTATGCCTAGCTAGGGGCGTTAAATGATAGCGCTTGTTGGGAGGCAACCCAATTTTATTTTTGTTCCTGTTTAGTAATACATAATTCATCTATCCTCTTGTGTTTTTTATGTTTTAATTAGTGTTTCTTCCAAGTAAAGCCTTTAGGATCTTCTTGGATGATTGTTATTTGATCTTGCTGAAAAAAACAGAAAGTATGTGCTCACGAGAATAATTTCCATTTTCTACCAGAGAGCGATACAATAGCAATTCCAACTGCAGTAGATCAATATACAAATTATTTAGGTCTTCCTAATTTTCAGAATTTTTGGAGTTACAAAAGTATTCGAAACCTCCAGATTGCTACAAACTGTTCTGTTTTTGACAGATTCTGTTTTTGTGTGTTGTTTGCTTATTTTGATGAATCTATGGCTAGTATCGGGGGGTATGAACCGTAGATAAGTTGGAATACAGTAGGTTTAACACCAATATAAATAAATAATGAGTTCATTACAGTACCTTAAAGTGGTTGTTTCTTTTCTTATACTAACGGAGCTCATGAGATTTTCTCTTGAGTTTTGTGTTGTGAAGTTTTCAAGTTTTTGGGTAAAGATTTGATGGATTTTGGAACAAGGAGTGGCCAGAGCCGTGCCTTGGGGATGCCCAAGGCACCCCAAGGTAAAATTCAAGGACAACCAAAATCCTAAGCTTGTGGATGCCCCGGAAGGCATCCCCTCTTTCGTCTTCGTCTATCATTAACTTTACTTGAGGCTATATTTGTATTCACCACATGATATGTGTTTTGCTTGGAGCGTCTTGTATGATTTTAGTCTTTGATTTTTAGTTTACCACAATCATCCTTGCTGTACACACCTTTTGGAGAGACACACATGAATCGGAATTTATTAGAATACTCTATGTGCTTCACTTATATCTTTTGAGCTAGATAATTTTGCTCTATTGCTTCACTTATATCTTTTTAGAGCACGGTGGTGGTTTTATTTTATAGAAATTATTGATCTCTCATGCTTCACTTATATTATTTTGAGATTATTTTAGAACAGCATGGTAATTTGCTTTGGTTAAGAAATTAGTCCTAATATGATAGGCATCCAAGATGGGTATAATAAAAACTTTCATATAAAGTGGATTGAATACTATGAGAAGTTTGATGCTTGATGATTGTTTTGAGATATGAATATGGTGATATTAGAGTCATGCTAGTTGAGTAGTTGTGAATTTGAGAGATACTTTTGTTAAAGTTTGTGATTCACGTAGCATGCACGTATGGTGAACCATTATGTGATGAAGTTGGAGCATGATTTATTTTTTGATTGTCTTCCTTATGAGTGGCGGTCGGGGACGAGCGATGGTCTTTTCCTACTAATCTATCCCCCTAGGTGAAGGAAATATGCCCTATAGGAAATAATAAAGTTATTATTTATTTCCTTATATCATGATAAATGTTTATTATTCATGCTAGAATTGTATTAACCGGAAACATGATACATGTGTGAATACATAGACAAACAGAGTGTCACTAGTATGCCTCTACTAGACTAGCTCGTTAATAAAGATGGTTATGTTTCTTAGCCATAGACATGAGTTGCCATTTGATTAACGGGGTCACATCATTAGGAGAATGATGTGATTGACTTGACCCATTCCGTTAGCTTAGCACTTGATCGCTTAGTATGTTGTTATTGCTTTCTTCATGACTTATACATGTTCCTATGACTATGAGATTATGCAACTCCTATTTACAGGAGGAACACTTTGTGTGCTACCAAACGTCACAATGTAACTGGGTGATTATAAAGGTGCTCTACAGGTGTCTCCGGAGGTACTTGTTGGGCTGGCGTATTTCGAGATTAGGATTTGTCACTCCGATTGTCGAAGAGGTATCTCTGGGCCCACTCGGTAATGCACATCACTATAAGCCTTGCAAGCATTGTAACTAATGAGTTAGTTGTGGGATGATGTATTACGGAACGAGTAAAGAGACTTGCCGGTAACGAGATTGAACTAGGTATTGAGATACCGACGATCGAATCTCGGGCAAGTAATATACCGATGACAAAGGGAACAATGTATGTTGTTATGCGGTTTGACCGATAAAGATCTTAGTAGAATATGTAGGAGCCAATATGAGCATCTAGGTTCTGCTATTGGTTATTGACCGGAGACATGTCTCGGTCATGTCTACATAGTTCTCTAACCCGTAGGGTCCGCATGCCTAATGTTTTGGTGACGATTGTATTATGAGTTTTTGTGTTTTGATGTACCGAAGGTAGTTCGGAGTCCCGGATGTGATCACGGACATGACGAGGAGTCTCGAAATGGTCGAGACATAAAGATCGATATATTGGACAACTATGTTCGGACATCGGAATGGTTTCGGGGAGTTTCGGACATACACCGGAGTACCGGGGGTTACCAGGACCCCCCGGGGAGTTTAATGGGCCAAGATGGGCCTTAGTTGAGAAGGGGAGGGGCGGCTAGGGCAGGCCGCACGCCCCCTCCCCCTCTAGTCCGAATTGTACAAGGAGGGGGGCGGCGCCCCCCTTTCCTTCCTCCTCTCTCCTTCCATTCCTTTCCCCCTCCTACTCCAACTAGGAAAAGAGGGAGTCCTACTCCCGGTGGGAGTCGGACTCCTCCCTGGCGCTCCCTCCTCCTGGCCGGCCGCCTCCTCCCCCTGGTCCTTTATATACGGGGGCAAGGGGCACCTCTAGACACAACAATTGATCTCTTGATCTCTTAGCCGTGTGCGGTGCCCCCCTCCACCATATACCACCTCGATCATATCATAGCGGTGCTTAGGCGAAGCCCTGCGTCGGTAGCATACCGTCATCACGCCGTCATGCTGACAGAACTCTCCCGTGAAGATCTGCTGGATCGGAGTTCGCGGGACATCATCGAGCTGAACGTGTGCTGAAGTCGGAGGTGCCCTACGTTCGGTACTTGGATCGGTCGGATCATGAAGACGTACGACTACATCAACCGTGTTGTGCTAACGCTTCTGCTTTCGGTCTACGAGGGTACGTGGACAACACTCTCCCCTCTCGTTGCTATGCATCACCATGATCCTGTGTGTCCGTAGGAAAATTTTGAAATTATTACGTTCCCCAACAGTGGCATCCGAGCTAGGTTTTATGCCTAGATGTTATATGCACGAGTAGAACACAAGTGAGTTGTGGGCGATACAAGTTGTACTGCTTACCAGCATGTCATACTTTGGTTCGACGGTATTGTTGGATGAAGCAGCCCGGACCGACATTACGCGTACGCTTACGCGAGACTGGTTCTACCGACGTGCTTTGCACACAGGTGGCTGGCGGGTGTCAGTTTCTCCAACTTTAGTTGAACTGAGTGTGGCTACGCCCGGTCCTTGAGAAGGTTAAAAAAGCACTAACTTAACGAACTATCATTGTGGTTTTGATGCGTAGGTAAGAACGGTTCTTGCTCAGCCCGTAGCAGCCACGTAAAACTTGCAACAACAAAGTAGAGGACGTCTAACTTGTGTTTTGCAGGGCATGTTGTGATGTGATATGGTCAAGGCATGATGCTAAATTTATTGTATGAGATGATCATGTTTTGTAACCGAGTTATCGGCAACTGGCAGGATCCATATGGTTGTCGTTTTATTGTATGCAATGCAATCGCCCTGTAATTACTTTACTTTATCACTAGGCGATAGCGATAGTCGTAGAAGCAATAGTTGGCGAGACGACAACGATGCTTCGATGGAGATCAAGGTGTCGCGCCGGTGACGATGGTGATCATTACGGTGCTTCGGAGATGGATATCACAAGCACAAGATGATGATGGCCATATCATATCACTTATATTGATTGCATGTGACGTTTATCTTTTACGCATCTTATTTTGCTTAGATCAATGGTAGCATTATAAGATGATCTCTCACTAAATTTCAAGGTATAAGTGGTCTCCCTGAGTATGCACCATTGCGAAAGTTCTTCGTGCTTAGACACCACGTGATGATCGGGTGTGATAAGCTCTACGTTCAAATACAACGGGTGCAAAACAGTTGCACACGCGGAATACTCAGGTTAAACTTGACGAGCCTAGCATATGCAGATATGGCCTCGGAACACTGGGACTGAAAGGTCGAGCGTGAATCATATAGTAGATATGATCAACATAGTGATGTTCACCATTGAAACTACTCCATCTCATGTGATGATCGGACATGGTTTAATTGATATGGATCACGTGATCACTTAGAGGATTAGAGGGATGTCTATCTAAGTGGGAGTTCTTTAATTAATTTGATTAACTGAACTTTAATTTATCATGAACTTAGTACCTGATAGTATTTTGCATGTCTATGTTGTTGTAGATAGATGGCCCGTGCTGTTGTTCCATTAAATTTTAATGCGTTCCTTGAGAAAGCAAAGTTGAAAGATGATGGTGGCAATTACACGGACTGGGTCCATAACTTGAGGATTATCCTCATTGCTGCACACAAGAAATACGTCCTGGAACCACCGCTAGGTGCCAAACCTGCTACAGGAGCAACACCAGATGTTATGAACGTCTGGCAGAGCAAAGCTGATGACTACTCGATAGTTCAGTGTGCCATGCTTTATGGCTTAGAAGCGGGACTTCAACGATGTTTTGAATGTTATGGAGCATATGAGATGTTCCAGGAGTTGAAGTTACTATTTCAAGCAAATGCCCGGATTGAGAGATATGAAGTCTCCAATAAGTTCTACAGCTGCAAAATGGAGGAGAATAGTAATGTCAGTGAACATATACTCAGAATGTCTAGGTATAACAATCACTTGATTCAACTGGGAGTTAATCTTCTGGATGATAGTGTCATTGACAGAATTCTTCAATCACTGCCACCAAGCTACAACAGCTTCATGATGAACTATAATATGCAAGGGATGGATAAGACAATTCTCGAGTTCTTCGCAATGCTAAAGGCTGTGGAGGTAGAAACCAAGAAGGAGCATCAAGTGTTGATGGTCAACAAGACCACTAGTTTCAAGAAAAAAGCAAAGAGAAGAAGAAGGGGAACTTCAAGAAGAACAATAAACAAGTTGCTACTCAAGAGAAGAAACCCAAGTCTGGACCTAAGCCTGAGACTGAGTGCTTCTACTGCAAGCAGACTGGTCACTGGAAGCGGAACTGCCCCAAGTATTTGGTGAATAAGAAGGATGGCAAGGTGAACAAAGGTATATGTGATATACATGTTATTGATGTGTACCTTACTAATGCTCGCAGTAGCACCTGGGTATTTGATACTGGTTCTCTTGTTAATATTTGCAACTTGAAATAGGGGCTACGGATTAAGCGAAGATTGACTAAGGATGAGGTGACGATGCGCATGGGAAATGGTTCCAAAGTCGATGTGATCGCTGTTGGCACGCTACCTCTACATCTATATTCGGGATTAGTTTTAGACCAAAATAATTGTTATTTGGTGCCAGCGTTGAGCATGAACATTATATCTGGATCTTGTTTGATGCGAGACGGTTATTCATTTAAATCAGAGAATAATGGTTGTTCTATTTATATGAGTAATATCTTTTATGGTCATGCACCCTTGAAGAGTGGTCTATTTATATTAAATCTCGATAGTAGTAATACACATATTCATAATATTGAAGCCAAAAGATGCAGAGTTGATAATGATAGTGCAACTTATTTGTGGCACTGCCGTTTAGGTCATATTGGTATAAAGCGCATGAAGAAACTCCATACTGATGGACTTTTGGAATCACTTGATTATGAATCACTTGGTACTTGTGAACCATGCCTCATGGGCAAGATGACTAAAACGCCGTTCCCCGGAACAATGGAGCGAGCAACAGATTTGTTGGAGATCATACATACTGATGTATGTGGTCCGATGAATATTGAGGCTCGCGGCAGGTATCGTTATTTTCTCACCTTCACAGATGATTTGAGCAGATATGCGTATATCTTCTTAATGAAACATAAGTCTGAAACATTTGAAAAGTTCAAAGAATTTCAGAGTGAAGTGGAAAATCATCGTAACAGGAAAATAAAGTTTCTACGATCTGATCGTGGAGGAGAATATATGAGTTACAAGTTTGGTCTACATTTGAAACAATGCGGAATAGTTTCGCAACTCACGCCACCCGGAACACCACAGCGTAATGGTGTGTCCGAACATCGTAATCGTACTTTACTAGATATGGTGCGATCTATGATGTCTCTTACTGATTTACCGCTATCATTTTGGGGTTATGCTTTAGAGACGGCTGCATTCACATTAAATAGGGCACCATCGAAATCCGTTGAGACGATGCCTTATGAACTGTGGTTTAGCAAGAAACCAAAGTTGTCGTTTCTTAAAGTTTGGTGTTGTGATGCTTATGTGAAAAAGCTTCAACCTGATAAGCTCGAATCCAAATCGGAGAAATGTGTCTTCATAGGATACCCAAAGGAAAATGTTGGGTACACCTTCTATCACAGATCTGAAGGCAAGACTTTTGTTGCTAAATTTGGATCCTTTCTAGAGAAGGAGTTTCTCTCAAAAGAAGTGAGTGGGAGGAAAGTAGAACTTGATGAGGTAACTGTACTTGCTCCCTTATTGGAAAGTAGTTCATCACAGAAACCGGTTCCTGTGACACCTACACCGATTAGTGAGGAAGCTAATGATGATGATCATGAAACTTCAGATCAAGTTACTACCGAACCTCTTAGGTCAACCAGAGTGAGATCCGCACCAGAGTGGTATGGTAATCCTGTTTCAGAGGTCATGTTACTAGACCATGATGAATCTACGAACTATGAAGAAGCGATGATGAGCCCAGATTCCGCAAAATGGCTTGAGGCCATGAAATCTGAGATGGGATCCATGTATGAGAACAAAGTGTGGACTTTGGTTGACTTGCCTGATGATCGGCAAACCATCGAGAATAAATGGATCTTCAAGAAGAAGACAGACGCTGACAGTAATGTTATTGTCTACAAAGCTCGACTTGTCGCAAAAGGTTTTTGACAAGTTCAAGGAGTTGACTACGATGAGACCTTCTCACCCGTAGCGATGCTTAAGTCCGTCCGAATCATGTTAGCAATTGCCGCATTTTATGATTATGAAATTTGTTAAATGGATGTAAAGACTGCATTCCTGAATAGATTTCTGGAAGAAGAGTTGTATATGATGCAACCTGAAGGTTTTATCGATCCAAAGGGTGCTAACAAAGTGTGCGAGCTCCAGCGATCCATTCATAGACTAGTGCAAGCCTCTCGGAGTTGGAATAAACGCTTTGATAGTGTGATCAAAGCATATGGTTTTATACAGACCTTTGGAGAAGCATGTATTTACAAGAAAGTGAGTGGGAGTTCTGTAGCATTTCTAATATTATATGTGGATGACATATTTTTATTGGAAATGATATAGAATTTCTGGATAGCATAAAAGGATATTTGAATAAGAGTTTTTCAATGAAGGACCTCGGTGAAGCTGCTTACATATTGGGCATCAAGATCTATAGAGATAGATCAAGACGCTTAATTGGACTTCCACAAAGCACATACCTTGACAAAGTTTTGAAGAAATTCAAAATGGATCAAGCAAAGAAGATAGAGAGAAAATGAAAGGTGTTCCCTATGCTTCAGCCATAGGCTCTATCATGTATGCAATGTTGTGTGCCAGACCTAATGTGTGCCTTGCTATTAGTTTAGCAGGGAGGTACCAAAGTAATCCAGGAGTGGATCACTGGACAACGGTCAAGAACATCCTGAAATACCTGAAGAGGACTAAGGATATGTTTCGTGTTTATGGAGGTGAAAAAGAGCTCATCGTAAATGGTTACGTTGATGCAAGCTTTGACACTGATCTGGACGATTCTAAATCGCAAACCGGATACGTGTTTATATTAAACGGTGGAGCTATCGGTTGGAGCAGTTCTAAACAAAGTGTCATGGCGGGATCTACGTGTGAAGCGGAGTACATTCCTGCTTCGGAAGCAGCAAATGAAGGAGTCTGGATGAAGGAGTTCATATCCGATCTAGGTGTCATACCTAGTGCATCGGGTCCAATGAAAATCTTTTGTGACAATACTGGTGCAATTGCCTTGGCAAAAGAATCCAGATTTCACAAGAGAACCAAGCATATCAAGAGACGCTTCAACTCCATCTGGGATCAAGTCCAGGTGGGAGACATAGAGATTTGCAAGATATATACGGATCTGAATGTTGTAGACCCGTTGACTAAGCCTCTCTCATGAGCAAAACATGATCAACACCAAGACTCCATGGGTGTTAGAATCATTACTGTGTAATCTAGATTATTGACTCTAGTGCAAGTGGGAGACTGAAGGAAATATGCCCCAGAGGCAATAATAAAGTTATTATTTATTTCCTTATATCATAAATGTTTATTATTCATGCTAGAATTGTATTAACCGGAAACATGATACATGTGTGAATACATAGACAAACAGAGTGTCACTAGTATGCCTCTACTAGACTAGCTCGTTAATCAAATATGGTTATGTTTCCTAGCCATAGACATGAATTGTCATTTGATTAACGGGATCACATCATTAGGAGAATGATGTGATTGACTTGACCCATTCCGTTATCTTAGCACTTGATCGTTTAGTATGTTGCTATTGCTTTCTTCATGACTTATACATGTTCCTATGACTATGAGATTATGCAACTCCCGTTTACCGGAGGAACACTTTGTGTGCTACCAAACGTCACAACATAACTGGGTGATTATAAAGGTGCTCTACAGGTGTCTCCGAAGGTACTTGTTGGGCTGGCGTATTTCGAGATTAGGATTTGTCACTCCGATTGTCAGAGAGGTATCTCTGGGCCCACTCGGTAATGCACATCACTATAAGCCTTGCAAGCATTGTAACTAATGAGTTAGTTGCGAGATGATGTATTACAGAACGAGTAAAGAGACTTGCCAGTAACGAGATTGAACTAGGTATTGAGATACCGACGATCGAATCTCGGGCAAGGAACATACCGATGACAAAAGGAACGACGTATGTTGTTATGCGGTTTGACCGATAAAGATCTTCGTAGAATATGTAGGAGCCAGTATGAGCATCCAGGTTCCGCTATTGGTTATTGACCGGAGACATGTCTCGGTCATGTCTACATAGTTCTCGAACCCGTAGGGTCCGCACGCTTAAAGTTTCGGTGACGATTGTATTATGAGTTTTTGTGTTTTGATGTACCGAAGATAGTTCGTAGTCCCGGATGTGATCACGGACATGACGAGGAGTCTCAAAATGGTCGAGACATAAAAATCGATATATTGGACGACTATGTTCGGACACCGGAATAGTTTCGGGGAGTTTCGGACATATACCGGAGTACCGGGGGGTTACCGGAACCCACCGGGGAGTTTAATGGGCCAAGATGGGCCTTAGTGGAGAAGAGGAGGGGCGGCTAGGGCAGGCCACGCGCCTCCTCCCCCTCTAGTCCGAATTGGACAAGGAGGCAGCGCCCCACTTTCCTTCCTCCTCTCTCCTTCCCTTCCTTTCCCCTCCTACTCCAACTAGGAAAAGAGGGAGTCCTACTCCCGGTGGGAGTAGGACTCCTCCCTGGCACGCCCTCCTCCTGGTCGGCCGCCTCCTCCCCCTGTTCCTTTATATACAGGGGCAAGGGGGCACCTCTAGGCACAACAATTGATCTCTTGATCTCTTAGCCATGTGCGGTGCTCCCCTCCACCATATACCACCTCGATCATATCGTAGCGGTGCTTAGGCGAAGCCCTGCGTCGGTAGCAACATCATTACCGTCATCACACCGTCGTGCTGACAGAACTCTCCCGTGAAGCTCTGCTGGATCGGAGTTCTCAGGACATCATCGAGTTGAACATGTGCTGAACTCGGAGGTGCCGTACGTTCGGTACTTGGATCGGTCGGATCGTGAAGACGTACGACTACATCAACCGCGTTGTGCTAACGCTTCCGCTTTCGGTCTACGAGGGTACGTGGACAACACTCTCCCCTCTCGTTGCTATGCATCACCATGATCCTGTGTGTGCGTAGGCAAATTTTGAAATTACTACGTTCCCCAACACTAGGAGCATGCACGTAATACTTTGTTTTGATAACTAATAGATTTTTGCAATAAGTATGTGAGTTCTTTATGACTAATGTTGAGTCCATGGAATATACGAACTCTCACCCTTCCACCATTGCTAGCCTCTCTAGTACCGTGCAACTTTCGCCGGTACCATAAATCCACCATTTACCTTCCTCAAAACAGCCACCATACCTACCTATTATGGCATTTCCATAGCCATTCCGAGATATATTGACATGCAACTTTCCACCGTTTCGTTTATTATGACACGCTCCATCATTGTCATATTGCTTTGCATGATCATGTAGTTGACATCGTATTAGTGGCAAAGCCACCATTCATAATTTTTCATACATGTCACTCTTGATTCATTGCACATCCCGGTACACCGCCGGAGGCATTCACATAGAGTCATATTTTGTTCTAAGTATCGAGTTGTAATTCTTGAGTTGTAAGTAAATAGAAGTGTGATGATCATCATTATTAGAGCATTGTCCCGGTGAGGAAAGGATGATGGAGACTATGATTCCCCCACAAGTCGGGATGAGACTAGGGACGAAAAAAAGTCCATAAAAAAGAGAAAAGGCCCAAATAAAAAAATGAGAGAAAAAGAGAGAAGGGGCAATGCTACTATCCTTTTTCCACACTTGTGCTTCAAAGTAGCACCATGATCTTCATGATAGAGAGTCTCTTATGTTGTCACTTTCATATACTAGTGGGAATTTTTCATTATAGAACTTGGCTTGTATATTCCAATGATGGGATTCCTCAAAATGCCCTAGGTCTTCGTGAGCAAGCAAGTTGGATGCACACCCACTTAGTTTCTTTTGTTGAGCTTTCATATACTTATAGCTCTAGTGCATCCGTTGCATGGCAATCCCTACTCACTCACATTAATATCTATTGATGGGCATCTCCATAGCCCGTTGATACGCCTAGTTGATGTGAGACTATCTTCTCCTTTTTGTCTTCTCCACAACCACCATTCCATTCCACCTATAGTGCTATATCCATGGCTCACGATCATGTATTGCGTGAAGATTGAAAAAGTTTGAGAACATCAAAAGTATGAAACAATTGCTTGGCTTGTCATAGGGGTTGTGCATGATTTAAATATTTTGTGTGATGAAGATAGAGCATAGCCAGACTATACGATTTTGTAGGTATAGCTTTCTTTGGCCATGTTATTTTGAGAATACATAATTGCTTGGTTAGTATGATTGAAGTATTATTGTTTTTATGTCAATATTAAACTTTTGTATTGAAACTTTCGGATCTGAATATTCATGCCACAATAAAGAAAATTACATTGAAAATTATGTTAGGTAGCATTCCACATCAAAAATTCTGTTTTTATCATTTACCTACTCGAGGACGAGCAGGAATTAAGCTTGGGGATGCTTGATATGTCTCCAACGTATCTATAATTTTTGATTGTTCCATGCTATTATATTATCTATTTTGGATGTTTAATGAGCTTTATTATGCACTTTTATATTATTTTTGGGACTAACCTATTAACCAAAGGCCTAGTGCAAATTGTTGTTTTTTTTCCTATTTCAGTGTTTCGCGGAAAAGGAATATCAAACGGAATCCAAATGGAATGAAACATTCACGAGGATCTTTTTGGAACAAACGCAATCCAGGAGACTTGGAGTGGAGGTCAAGGAAGTCACGGGGCGGCCACGAGGTAGGGCGGCGCGCCCCCACCCTCATGGGCCCCTCGTAGCTCCACCGACCTACTTCCCTATATATACTCTTATACCTTGAAAACATCCAGGGGAGCCACGAAACCACTTTCCCACCACCGCAACCTTCTGTACCCGTGAGATCCCATCTGGGGACCTTTTCCGGTGATCTGCCGGAGGGGGATTCTATCATGGAGGGATTCTACATCAACACCATAGCCTCTTCGATGATGTGTGAGTACTTTACCATAGACCTTCGGGTCCATAGTTATTAGCTAGATGGCTTCTTCTCTCTCTTTGGTTCTCAATACAAAGTTCTCCTCGATGTTCTTGGAGATCTATTCGATGTAATACTTTTTGCGATGTGTTTGCCGAGATCCGATGAATTGTGGTTTATGATCATGTTTATCTGTGAACAATATTTGATTCTTCTCTGAATTCTTATATGCATGATTTGATATCTTTGCAAGTCTCTTCGAATTATCAGTTTGGTTTGGCCTACTCGATTGATCTTTCTTGCAATCGGAGAAGTGCTTAGCTTTGGGTTCAATCTTGCGGTGTCCTTTCCCAGTGACAGCAGGGGCAGCAAGGCACGTATTGTATTGTTGCCATCGAGGATAAAAAGATGGGGTTTATATCACATTGCTTGAGTTTGTCCCTCTACATCATGTCATCTTGCCTAATGTGTTATTCTGTTCTTATGAACTTAATACTATATATGTATGTTGGATAGCAGTTGATGTGTGGAGTAATAGTAGTAGATGCAGAATCGTTTTGGTCTACTTGACACGGACGTGATGCCTATGTTTATGATCATGCCTAGATATTCTCATAACTATGCAATTTCCTATCAATTTCTCGGCAGTAATTTTTTCACCCATCGTAGTATATGCTATCTTGAGAGAAGCCACTTGTGAAACCTATGGCCCCGGGTCTACTTTACATCATATAAGTTTTCAATCTACAATTCTAGTTTACTATTTATTTTGCAATCTTTACTTTCCAATCTATAAAAAATACCAAAAATATTTATCTTATTATCTTTATCAGATCTCACTTTTGCAAGTGGCCGTGAAGGAATTGACACCCCTTTTATCACGTTGGTTGCAAGGTTCTTATTTGTTTGTGCAGGTACTAGTCAATTTGCATGTAGTCTCCTACTGGATTGATACCTTGGTTCTCAAAAAATGAGGGAAATACTTAGGCTACTTTGCTGCATCACCCTTTCCTCTTCAAGGGAAAACCAACACATGCTCAAGAGGTAGCAGGGGGAGCGCCCTGGTGGGTTGTGCCCACCCAGGGGCCCCTATCTGGTGGGTCTTGGCTCCAGAAATTCTTATTATTGATATAAAAAATCCTCGCAAAGTTGAGGCCAAGGGAGATTTTCGTTAGGATGGCGTGGTGACGGTGATGATGAAGTTACCGACACAGGGCTTCGCCTAAGCACTACGACAATATGACCGAGGTGTAAAACTGTGGAGGGGGGCACGACACACGGCTAAAGATCAACTTGTGTGTCTATGGAGTGCCCCCTGCCCGTATATAAAGGAGGGGAGGAGGAGGCCGGCCGGCCCTAGGGGGCGCGCCCAAGGGGGGAGTCCTACTCCAAGTAGGAATCGGCTCCCCCTTTCCTAGTCCAAGTAGGACAAGAAGGAAGGAGAGGGAGAGGGAAAGAGGGGCCGCGCCCCCTTCCCCTAGTCCTATTCAGACTCCCCTTGGGGGGGTGCGACCTCCTGGCTGCTAACCTCTCTCTCCCCTAAGGCCCACTAAGGCCCACTACTTCCCCGGGGGGTTCCGGTAACCCTTCCGGCACTCCGGTTTTATCCGAAACTATCCGGAACACTTTCGGTATCCGAATAACATGGTCCAATATATCAACCTTTATGTCTCGACCATTTTGAGACTCCTCGTCATGTCCGTGATCTCATCAGGGACTCCGAACAACCTTCGGTACATCAAATCACATAACTCATAATACAAATCGTCATCAAACGTTAAGCGTGCGGACCCTACGGGTTCAAGAACTATGTAGACATGACCGAGACACATCTCCGATCAATAACCAATAGCGGAACCTGGATGCTCATATTTGTTCCTACATATTCTATGAAGATCTTTATCGGTCAACCCGCATAACAACATACGTTGTTCCCTTTGTCATCGGTATGTTACTTACCCGAGATTCGATCGCCGGTATCATCATACCTAGTTCAATCTCGTTACCGGCAAGTCTCTTTACTCGTTCTGTAGTGCATCATCCCGCAACTAACTCATTAGTCACTTTGCTTGCAAGGCTTATAGTGATGAGCATTACCGAGAGGGCCCAGAGATACCTCTCCAAAACACGGAGTGACAAATCCTATTCTCGATCTATGCCAACTCAGCAAACACTATCGGAGACACCTATAGAGCATCTTTATAATCACCCAGTTACATTGTGACATTTGATAGCACACAAATGTTCCTCCGGTATTCGGGAGTTGCATAATCTCATAGTCACAGGAACATGTATAAGTTATGAAGAAAGCAATAGCAATAAACTAAACGATCATACTGCTAAGCTAACGGATGGGTCTTGTCCATCACATCATTCTCTAATGATGTGATCCCATTCATCAAATGACAACACATGTCTATGGCTAGGAAACTTAACCGTCTTTGATTAACGAGCTAGTCAAGTAGAGGCATACTAGGGATACTCTGTTTGTCTATGTATTCACACATGTACTAAGTTTTCGGTTAATACAATTATAGCATGAATAATAAAAATTTATCATGATATAAGGAAATATAAATAACAACTTCATTATTGCCTCTAGGGCATATTTCCTTCACAAAGCCTTATGGTCATCCGACGCCCCTCCAGAATGTATGGAGGGGTTGGCGAACCTGTTCAAAGGTGCCCAGCGCTGTTTGGAGCTATGGAAGGCGTCTTCATGCTAGGAAGGTGCACGGGAGGCGTGGGCAATGGTGAAAATGCACTACACCGGACTTGATCCGAATCATATGGCCCGAGTTGGACCTCAGGGACCAGACGGAAAAGATATTCCCGTGAACTTGGTATATGACCAAGTGATGATAGCTATGAAATATTCACAAAAAGATTGTAGCTTAGATAGTCTTATAGATGGCATAGATAAAGAGTAGTTGTTTGATTCAATGTATCAATTTACTTTATCATCGAACTTATCTCCAACCAAACATGTCAAAAAAATTCATCGCAGGCCTTCGGCTTCAACCTCCAAACCAAGAAGGTGGAATGTTTCCGGATACCATGTTGGAATGTAAGAAACATTCATTATGTCCAGAAACCAGGCAATCCAGTCATATTGCTCGAACAGACAAAAAATTGTTCGGGGAGTTATGTTATATTACTATTTAATGTAAGAAACATCTTCCGAGGAAAATAGTTCCGTTAAGGGTTCCTTTCCTTGGGTTGGCATGGTTAGGTTTTGATCTGAATTAGGGGGAGCCTATCCCGTATTTTGTAGAAGAGTTACAAAAACGTAAACAATCCATCGTTGCTTGTCAACCAATTCTTGTCTTAAGAACGCTAGCCTTTGGCTTCACCCATCTGAGGTACAGATCCGGATTACCCAGTTGTAACAATCGCAGAGGTACTCCCTTTACACCCTAGCCGAACAATCGGGAACATAGGGTATAAACACAGGAGCAACGCAACCCAGCTTGGCAAAAACTTAAGTCATAGAGGTTCATATAATGGCAAAAAAAATTATATAGCGAACGACGCAAGCAATGGGAGCAACAAGCTTTTAGTAATAAGCTTCGTCAAAGAAGCCCCATTTTATAATGGGGTGTATACATTTAAAGATGTGTACCCCTACCAGTTCGGTAGATCCAAACATAACCTGGGATATAAAAAGGAAAAATAAAAGAGAAGAGAAAAAAGGAGCCTAGTCAAAGAAAAATAGAAAAGGGTGTGGCCGAACTATCCGTAGAATCGTCGGAGCCGAGCAACATTCCATGGATTCGGCTCAAGGCGATTATCCGATGCATTACGAAGGTGATAGGCTCCTCCTGTGAGAACTTCATCTATGATGAAGGGCCCCTCCCATTTTGGTTTGAGCTTATCCTTCTTCTTCTCTGGGAGATGCAAGACGAGGTGGCTGACGTTGTATGTCTTGGCCTGCACTTCTCTGCTTTGGTATCGCCTGGCCTGTTGCTGATAAAATGCGGAACGGGCTTGTGCAATGTCGCGCTCCTCTTCAAGGTCGTCTAGGTCGTCCTACCGATCGAGCTCAGCTTCTCGCTCTTCGTACATGCGCACTCGACGTGAGTCATGAATAATGTCGTAGGGCAGGACTGATTCTACACCGTACACCATGAAGAAAGGTGTGCATCCGGTCATTCAATTAGGCATAGTCTGCAGCCCCCAGAGCACGGAATCGAGTTCCTCCACCTAGTGCTTATCTGACTCCCGTAGGGAGCGCACTAGTCTGGGTTTAATGCCGCTCATTATCAGGCCATTGGCCCGTTTAACCTGACCGTTAGTTTGAGGGTGGTAGAGGGATGCATAGTTGATCTCAATGCCCAAGTTAGCACACCAGTTTTCACTTCATCAATTGTAAAATTGGAGCCATTATCAGTGATGATGATGTGCGGGATACCATAACGGTGTACCACGCTGGATATAAAGTCGATTACTGGCCCTGCTTCAGTCATTTTTACTGGTTTGGCCTCTACCCATTTAGTGAATTTGTCCACCATGACCAGTAAGTATTTCTTTTTGTGGCTTCCTCCTTTAAGGGGTCCGACCGTGTCTAGTGTAACACCCCGGATGTAATTTGCCTTACATGTATTCCAACTCTTGCTGTTTCTGGCGCTAAGTTATTTCATTTCTCCGCTGTTGGGTTTTTGTCTCCGTGTGTTGTTGTCTTTGTCATGCATCTGATATCATGCCATCACGTGCATTGCATTCTCATATGTGTTCGTCTCATGCATTCGAGCATTTTCCCCGTTGTCCGTTTTGCATTCCGGCGCTCCTATGTCCTCCGGTGGTCCTTTCTACCTCTTTTCGTGCATGGGTGTTAAATGTTTACTGATTGGACCGAGACTTGCCATGCGGCCTTGGTTTACTACCGGTAGACCACTTGTCAAGTTTCGTGCCATTTGGACTTCGTTTGATACTCCAACGGTTAACCAAGGGACCGAAAAGGCCTCGTGTGTGTTGCAGCCCAACACCCTTCCATTTTGGCCCAAAACCCACCTAAACCTCTCCTATCGTCTAGAGCGTTCGATCACGATCGCGTGGCCAAAAACCGCACTCCATTTGGAGCTTCCTAGCTCCCTCTACGCCTATAAATAGATCCCCTCCCGAAAATCCCGGGTCTTCTTCCCCCGAAACCCTAGCTCCCCGCTCCTCGCCGCGCTGGACGTGTCCGGGCGCGACGGACACACCGCGCCGCCGCTCCGCGCCAGTGGCAAACTGCCACATGGCACCGCCGCCCTCCTCCGCCGCCAGGCCCACGAGGCCCAGCGCCGGCCCCCGCGGCCCACGTCGGGCGCCGCCACCTACCGCGCGCCCCGCCGCCATCTTCCTCCGCGCCGCCGCCGACAGCGACCATGCTCACCTCCTCTCGCCGAAATGCCGCTGCCGCACCATTGCTGGCCGGAGAAAGCTCCGCCGCGGCAAGCCCCTCACCACCGCCGCCTCGTCGTCCGGCTCCATCCCGCGTCGCTGGAGTCCCTCGTCTGGCCGGATCCGGTCGCCCCCCTCGCGCCGACGAGCTCCTCCCGGACGGCCACCGCGTCCCCGAGCTCCGGCCGCCGTCGCCCCCATCTCCGGCCGATTTCAGGGACTTAGAATTTCACCAAGTCCTTGTCCTGATTTTGTTGTTATGCCATATGTTCATGTTGTTTCCTAGTGACTCGTGCCTCTTTTGAGGATGATCAGTAAGGATGTTTTGTTAACAGTGTGGTGCTCTATCCATCCATGTCTTTGTTTGCATTTATGGAGCACCCTAGCTTGAGTCAATCGAGCTCTACTTTTGCTATAAAATGATCCTGGCAGATTGTTGACATGTTTAGCGATTTTACCGAGGATGTTGCTATTGATCCGTGCATGCTATGATGTTTTTCTTGCCATGTCTAGCTCCTATGCCATGTCTTCTTGATGGGTGTATGCTTAGTTTGTCATGCAATGCTATGTAGTGAGTGCATCGAGCTCGTAAACATGCCTACTCGTTAACTGTTTTGCATTCTCTAGTTTTTCACTAAGTCTGAATCTGTTTATGATTTTGCCATGTTCACATGCTTGCAATTGTATTTTCTGATCCCTTTTGGCTCAAGGTCACTAAGGGACTTTTGTTAAGTGCTTTGAGTAGCTTCATGCCATGCCTTGCTTTTCCATGTTATGTTCCTGTAGCATGTAGTTTTCATGCTCTATAGTGTGCTTCCTGATGATAAATTCCAGACTTGTGTTGATTTCACCAAGTCTGAAACCTGTTATCATTTGCTCTTTTGCCATGCTTGTTTGAACCTGTTAATGGATGAATTAGCCGTAGCTCAGTGTTCATCTTTTGTCAAGCTTCATGAGTGGATCCCTGCCATGTATTTTTTTGGCATGTTTGAGTGTTGTAGCATATTTATCTTGATGTATTTAGTTGGTCACTTGCTGATTATCGCAGACTGGTGCCATATTTGTTTTGCTTGCCATTTCCAAACCATGCATCCGATTCCGGTGATCTTTATATCAATTTCAACCGAAATCACCTCACCTTTCCAGTGGCACTCTTGGATTTCCAAGTTGAGGCCAGGTTCAATCATTCCTTGTCAAATCTTGCATATGTATCCCATACCGCATCCCGAATATCATACCATGTTTGCATCATGTTGTTTGAGCATTGCACGTGGTTGATTGTGTTCCGTTTGCTTGTTGTTCTTGTTTGGGTAGAGCCGGGAGACGAGTTCGTGAATGAGGAGCCCATTGAGTTTGCTTACGAGGATCAAGTCAACTCTGACAACTTTGTAGGCAAGATGACCATACCCTCGAAATCACTTCTATCTTTGCTTGCTAGATGCTCGCTCTTTTGCTATGCCTATGCTACGATACCTACCACTTGCTTATCATGCCTCCCATATTGCCATGTCAAACCTCTAACCCACCATGTCCTAGCAAACCGGTGTTTGGCTATGTTACCGCTTTGCTCAGCCCCTCTTGTAGTGTTGCTAGTTGCAGGTGAAGATTGGAGACCGTTCCTTGTTGGAACATTGTTTATTGTTGGGATATCACAATATTATCTTGTTTATCTTAATGCATCTATATACTTGGTGAAGGGTGGAAGGCTCGGCCTTTTGCCTAGTGTTTTGTTCCACTCTTGCCGCCCTAGTTTCCGTCATATCGGTGTTATGTTCCCGGATGTTGCGTTCCTTACACGGTTGGGCTATAATGGGAACCCCTTGAAAGTTCGCCTTGAATAAAACTCCTCTAGCAATGACCAACCTTGGTTTTACCATTTGCCACCTAGCCTCTTTTTCCCTTGGGTTTCCGAAGCCCAAGGGTCATCTTTATTTAAACCCCCCCGGGCCAGTGCTCCTTTGAGTGTTGGTCCGACCGAGTAGACTGCGGGGCCACCTCGGGGCAACTTGAGGGTTGGTTTTACTCGTAGGATGTCTCATCTGAGTGTGCCCTGAGAACGAGATATGTGATGCTCCTATCGGGATTTGTCGGCACATTCGGCCGGTGTTGCTGGACTTGTTTTACCATTGTCGAGGATGTCTTGTAACCGGGATGCCGAGTCTGATCGGATTGTCTTGGGAGAAGGAATATCATTCGTTGATCGTGAGAGCTTGTGATGGGCTAAGTTGGGGCTCCCCTGCAGGGATTTGAATTTTCGAAAGTCGTGCCCGCGGTTATGGGCAGATGGGAATTTGTTAATGTCCGGTTGTAGATAACCCAAACTTAACTTAATTAAAATGAATCAACCGCGTGTGTAACCGTGATGGTCTCTTCTCGGCGGAGTCCGGTAAGTGAACACGGTGTTGGAGTAATGCTTGACTTAGGTTGTTCTAGGATCACTTCTTGATCATAGTTGTTCGACCGTGCTTTTGCCTTCTCTTCTCGCTCTCTTTTGCGAATAGGTTAGCCACCATATATGCTAGTCGCTTGCTGCAGCTCCACATCATACCTTGTCTTACCTATAAGCTTAAATAGTCTTGATCGCGAGGGTGCGAGATTGCTGAGGCCCCGTGACTCACAGTTTACTTCCAAAACCAGATGCAGGGACCGACGATAACGTTCCATATGACATGACCGAGCTCAAGTGGGAGTTCGACGAAGACTCTTGCCGTTACTATGTGTCTTTCCCAGATGATCAGTAGTGGTGCCCAGTTGGGGCAATCGGGGACTTTGTCGCATGTGGGGGTTGATCTTTATTTTGGTACCGTAGTCGGACCATGAGTGTATTGGATAATTGTAATGCTATTCATGTATTTGTGTGATGTGGCGAGTGTAAGCCAACTATGCATCTTTTCCCCTTTTATTTATTTACATGGGTTGTTGTGAAGATTACCTTACTTGCGACATTGCTTTCAATGCGGTTATGCCTCTAAGCCGTGCTTCGACACGTAGGAGATATAGCCACATCGAGGGTGTTATCTAGCCCCCAGACTGTGAAAGGCCAAGTGATGGGGATTGTTCTTAAGGCAGTGGGAGGCTGTGACGCCCCGAGACTGATGCGCCAGGTGTCTTCCAATTATTCGATGTTGTTGTCTTGTCATTTGCTTGCATGCTGCATCTTGCCATGTCATCATCCGCATTGCATCTGCATGTTTTCGAAACTTGCATTCGTCCGGATCTCCTACTTCTTACCGTTGTCTGTTCTAAGCACAGACTCACTTGCGCGCGCCAGCGGCATGTCCGAAATATTATTTTATTAGTGGCCGGAAAATGTTCTCAGAATGGGTTGAAAGTTGGCACGCGGTGTTGTTATGTTGTCAGTAGGCCGCCTGTCAATTTTCGTCGCATTTGGAGCTCGTTTGATAGCCCAACCGTTAAACATATAGCGGCATTATAGCCGGTCTATCGTCGGACATTTTCGGTCTCCGGAAACCTTGTCGGGCCTCTCTCTCTCTCCTCTCTTCTCAGCCATTTCCCTTCTGCACAGCCCACCTACCCCTCCTCGCGTTCGAAGTCGTCCGATCGAGATCTAATGGTCCGAAAACGGACTAGTTCCCCTAACCCTAGACCCCCTACCCTATTTAAGCAGCCCCCCTTGCCATTTTTGGGCATCCCCAGCCCTTCCCCTACCTCATAGCCGCAACCAAACCCTCCCCTTCCTCGGATCCGGCGCCGCCACCTCGCTCCCGCCACTTGGCGCCTCCCGATTGCCCCTGCGCTGCCGCACCCGCCAGCCTCGCCCACTCCCGCGATGCCATGCGTCCCCCTGCTGCTCCCCACCGCCGCGGCCCTAGAGGTCCATCGCGAGCCCGCCCAGGGCCGGTCTGGGCCTGAGGCCGCCCGCACTGAACCCGCGCTCCAGCTCCTTCCTCGCCGCCGCACTGAAACCCGCTCCTCGCGCCTCTCGCCGGTGCCGCGCCTCCCCGCCGAAGTCTCCCCCCGCGAGCGCCTGCCTCCTCCGCCTAGCGCCTCTCCGCTGGCGACCTCGCCTGCTCGACGTTGCACCGACCCACGCCGCCTCGTTCCACCTCCGTCGCCGCCCGCTTGGCGCTGGAGCACGCTGCCCAGGCCGGATCCAGCGCCCCGACGACCGGACCTGCTCATCCCAGCCACCTCCTCTTCGGATCCGGTGGCTCCCCGCGACGCCACCGCGCCGGAGGTCTCGCCGTCGCCATGGCCCCACTCGGCCTTCATCGTTGGCACTCGCGCACGTGGGCTGGATCCCCGCGGCCCAGATCCAGGGCCCGCGTGGGCCTCAGGCAGGCCGGCCCAGCCGCTGCCTCAGCCGGCCACCTCTGCTTTCAACTGGGCCAGGCCCGCTGGGTGAGCCTCCAGTGCCCACGCTCCTATCAGGCCAGCCAGATTCGGCCCGCGTCGTTTTTTTCCAGTTCTGAATATTTTAGTATTTATCCGGAGACTGCAGTTTTACAGAAAACCCCCCAAGCTCCATGCATATTAAAACTCAACAACCGTGCATCACATGTAAAAACTTAATATATGAAACTTGCTTAGAATTTTATGTAGATTAATAATATGCAATTTTCAACCATGTTAAAAATGTTTAAATTGTTGTTTGCTTTATTTTGTTTAAATGCCATGCTAAAATGATTTATTTCATAACTAAACAACCGTAGCTCCAAACTTAACAAACTTTATATGTAAATGGGGTAGAAAAATGCCTAGTTTAACATGGTGGCTTTACTTTGCATGTTTAATAACTCTAAAATTGGGTTTAGGGCAGAACAGTACCAAATCTATAATATGCTCATGAGGATTTTTTCGGACTTGTTGCTTGTTGTTCCGGCCTCATTTAAACTTGCCTAGATAGGTAGTTTTCATTTGCTTCACCCCTTGCCATGTTAAGAACATTTAATGTTGTTGGGTACATAACGAGATCTAACTAAATAATGGAATGTGGTGTTTTGTGAATATGCATCCCGATGCATATTGAGCTCCACTTAACTTGTAGTGTTGTTTGTGCACTTTGCCATGCCATGCCTCATTAAACCGGACATGCATCATACTTGATTGTGCATCATGCCATGTTCATGTGGTGGTTGTTTACCATGTTGTTTGCTTTTTTCCGGTGTTGCTTCTTTGGGTTAGTTCCGATAACGTCGCGTTTGTGAGGATCTGTTCGACTACGTCCGTTTATCTTCTTCATGGAATCGTTCTTCTTCCTTGCAGGATCTCAGGCAAGATGACCATACCCTCGAAATCACTTCTATCTTTGCTTGCTAGTTGTTCGCTCTTTTGCTATGCCGCGGTACCTACCACTTGCTATATCATGCCTCCCATATTGCCATGTCAAGCCTCTAACCCACCTTTTCCTAGCAAACCATTGGTTGGCTATGTTACCGCTTTTGCTCAGCCCCTCTTATAGCGTTGCTAGTTGAAGGTGAAGATGAAGTTTGTTCCATGTTGGAACATGGATATGTTGGGATATCACAAAATCTATTATTTTAATTAATGCATCTATACACTTGGTAAAGGGTGGAAGGCTCGGCCTTATGCCTGGTGTTTTGTTCCACTCTTGCCGCCCTAGTTTACGTCATACCAGTGTTATGTTCCTTGATTTTGCGTTCCTTATGCGGTTGGGTGTTATGGGAGCCCCTTGACAGTTTGCTTTGAATAAAACTCCTCCAGCAAGGCCCAACCTTGTTATTACATTTGCCTAACAACCTATTACCCTTCCCTTGGGTCGGCCAACCCAAGGGTCATCTTTATTTTAAGCCCCCCCCCCCCGGGCCAGTGCTAAGTGTTGGCTCAAATCGGGCAGCCTGCGGGGCCACCTCGGGGCAACTCGAGTGCTGGTTTTACTCGTAGCTTGACCTATCCGGTGTTGCCCTGAGAACGAGATATGTGCAGCTCCTATCGGGATTGTCGGCACATCGGGCGGCCTTGCTGGTCTTATTTTACCATTGTCGAAATGTCTTGTAACCGGGATTCTGAGTCTGATCGGGTCTTTCCGGGAGAAGGAATATCCTTCATTGACCATGACAGCTTGTGATGGGCTAAGTTGGGACACCCCTGCAGGGTTTTGAACTTTCGAAAGCCGTGCCCACGGTTATGGGCAGATGGGAATTTGTTAATATCCGGTTGTAGAGAACTTGACACTTAACTTAATTTAAAATGAATCAACTGTGTGTGTAGCCGTGATGGTCTCTTTCCAGCGGAGTCCGGGAAGTGAACACGGTTCTTGTGTTATGCTTGAATGTAAGTAGCTTCAGGATCACTTCTTAATCACTTCTAGCTTCACGACCGTGCTTTGCTTCTCTTCTCGCTCTCTTTTGCGTATGTTAGCCACCATATATGCTAGTGCTTGCTGCAACTCCACCTCACTACCTTTTTCCTACCCATAAGCTTAAATAGTCTTGATCTCGCGGGTGTGAGATTGCTGAGTCCTCGTGGCTCACAGAAACTTCCAAACAGTTGCAGGTGCCGATGATACCAGTGTAGATGACGCAAGCGAGCTCAAGTGGGAGCTCGATGAAGATCTTGTTCGTTGTGTTGTTTCGTTTCCCGTTGCTCAGTAGTGGAGCCCAGTTGGGACGATCGGGGATCTAGCATTTGGGGTTGTCTTTCTTTTGGTTCCGTAGTCGAACCTTGATGGTATTCTGGATGATGTATGATATATATTTGTATTTGTGTGAAGTGGCGATTTTAAGCCAACTCTTTATCCCTTTCTTTTTCAGTACATGGGATGTGTAAAGATTACCCCTCTTGCGACATGCCTACCATGCGATTATGCCTCTAAGTCGTGCCCCGACACGTGGGAGATATAGCCGCATCGTGGGTGTTACAAGTTGGTAATCAGAGCCATCCCCGACTTAGGAGCCCCCTGCTTGATCAAATCGCTAACGTTGTTGAGTCTAGAACAAAATCTTTTGAGTCTTAGGATTATATATATATCGGAGAGTAGGATTCTTTTTACTCCTCGGTCCCTTCGTCGCTCTGGTGAGGCCTCCTGACATAGAGTTTTGACTCTTCTCTCCTCAAATTCACGAATTTTTTTTAGGATCACGTGGGTATCTTGGAATTGTTCCGATGGTTTTGTGACGAGAACATTGTTCTTGGTGCCTCCTGACATTTAGGAGTTGTGGCAGTGTCCTGGGGAGTTCAGCTCCGAGGTGTTGTCGTCACAATTTTATCGTTGCAGTTCTGGAATACCTGAGTTCGCCGACATCGAAAATCTCTTTTATGCAGTTGTTGGTGAGATAACCTCGACGCCACCCAGTACTAGGGCGGGAGTTCGGGGGTATTGCCATAACTCGTATAACAAATGCTTTTCGAAGGTTGAGGTAAATGATTTCTGAAGGTTTCTTGGTTATGTGTTGAAGGATGGATACAGCTGGATGTAGGAATTGTTAGTTTGGGTGAGATATTATGCTTCCCTTACGTCTCCAACGTATCTATAATTTTTTTATTGCTCCATGCTATATTATCTACTGTTTTGGACTATATTGGGCTTTATTTTCCACTTTTATATTATTTTAGGGACTAACCTATTAACCGGAGGCCCAGCCCAGAATTGCTGTTTTTTGCCTATTTCAGTGTTTCGGAGAAACATAATATCAAACGGAGTCCAAACGGAATAAAATCTTCGGGAACATGATTTTCTCACCGAACGTGATCCAGGAGACTTGGACCCTACTGCAAGGGATCAAAGAGGAGGTCATGAGGGTGGGGGCGCTCCCCCTAGGGCGCGCCCCATGCCTTGTGGGCCCCTCGGTGCTCCACCGACGTACTCCTTCCTCCTATATATACACACGTACCCCCAAACAATCAGAACAGGAGCCAAAAGCTAATTCCACCACCGCAACTTTCTGTATCCACGAGATCCCATCTTGGGGCCTGTTCCACAGCTCCGCCGGAAGAGGGCCGTTATCACGGAGGGCTTCTACATCATCCTAGCCCCTCCGATGAAGTGTGAGTAGTTTACCTCAGACCTTCGGGTCCATAGTTAGTAGTTAGATGGCTTCTTCTCTCTCTTTGAATCTCAATACAAAGTTCTCCCCCTCTCTCGTGGAGATCTATTCGTTGTAATCTTCTTTTTGCGGTGTGTTTGTTGAGACTGATGAATTGTGGGTTTATGATCAAGTCTATCTATGAATAATATTTGAATCTTCTCTGAATTCTTTTATGTATGATTGGTTATCTTTGCAAGTCTCTTCGAATTATCCGTTTGGTTTGGCCAACTAGATTGGTAGTTCTTGCCATGGGAGAAGTGCTTAGCTTTGGGTTCGATCTTGCGGTGTCCTTTCCCAGTGACAAAAGGGGCAACAAGGCACGTATTGCATCGTTGCCATCGAGGATAACAAGATGGGGTTTATTTCATATTGCATGAATTTATCTCTCTACATCATGTCATCTTGCTTAAGGCGTTACTCTGTTTTTAACTTAATACTCTAGATGCATGCTGGATAGCGGTCGATGAGTGGAGTAATAGTAGTAGATGCAGAATCGTTTCGGTCTACTTGTCACGGACGTGATGCCTATATGCATGATCATGCCTAGATATTCTCATAATTATGCTCAATTCTGTCAATTGCTCAACAGTAATTTGTTCACCCACCATAGAATACTTATGCTCTTGAGAGAAGCCACTAGTGAAACCTATGGCCCCCGGGTCTATTCTCATCATATCAATCTCCATAACTTTAATATTGTTTTGCTTTTTACTTTGCCTTTACTTTTTACTTTGCATCTTTATATCAAAAATACCAAAAATATTATATCTATCAGATCTCACTCTCGTAAGTGACCGTGAAGGGATTGACAACCCCTAATCGCGTTGGTTGCGAGTAGCTATCGTTTTGTGCAGGTACGAGGGACTTGAGCGTGGCCTCCTACTGGATTGATACCTTGGTTCTCAAAAACTGAGGGAAATACTTACGCTACTCTGCTGCATCATCCCTTCCTCTTCGGGGAAAACTAACGCAAGCTCAAGACGTAGCAAGAAGGATTTCTGGCGCCGTTGCCGGGGAGTCTACGCAAAAAGTCAACATACCAAGTACCCATCGCAATCCCTATATCTCGCATTACATTATTTGCCATTTGCCTCTCGTTTTCCTCTCCCCCACTTCACCCTTGCCGTTTTATTCGCCCTCTCTTTCCCAATCTCCTTCTCCTTCTCCGCCTCTCTTTTTCGTTTGCCTTCTTGCCCGCTTGCCTTTTGTTTGCTCGTATGGTTGCAATAGTCGTTTATTTATTACTAAATAGAGAACCTAAAGATCTATGGATCCTCACCCTCTTGCTAATCTTTTTAAGAGATCCAGTTATGTGGAATCAATTGCTAGTGAGTTTTGTGCACTAGATTATCTTTATGAGGTTTTGCTTGAAATTCATGAATCTGAAAAGTGTGATGAAGTACTTTATGAAGTGATTCACGATAGATCTTTGAATAAAAATCATGATTGCAATGATGATAGTATTAATGTAAATTGTGCTAATAATATGCAAAACCCTAAGCTTGGGGATGCTAGTTTTGCTATGTCCTCTACTTGTTGCAATGATCATGATTGGGGTGATTCTTCTTATGATCTTGAAAATTTATTCAAGCCCCATGATGAATATGAGATTGATTATAATGTTTGCAATAATATTGAAAGTGGGTTTGGAAGAATGTCAACTTTAGATCCCACATATTTGGAGAACTTTCAATCTTATGAAGTTTTTGATAAAAGTGTGTTTGGAAAGGTCATGACCTTAGTTAATGTTAATCCCACTATTTTGGAAAAGTGCCAACTTTGCATGCATGTGGATCATGTTGAGAATATTTTATGTGATAGCTATATTGTTGAATTTTCTTATGATCCTACATGTAATTACTATGAGAGAGGAAAATATGGTTGTAGAAATTTTCATGTTACTAAATTACCTCTCGTTATGTTGAGATTGCTATTGTTTCTTTCCGTTTCCTTGCATATGCTAGTTTTTGCTTATCTTGATAATTTGTTTGCCTATAAGATGCCTATGCATAGGAAGTATGTTAGACTTAGATGTGTTTGTCACGTGTTTTGTGATGCTCTCTTTGTGCTTCAATTCTTGTCTTTCATGTGAGCATCATTAAAATTATCAAATGCCTAGCTTTAAGGATTTAAAGAAAAGCGCTTGTTGGGAGACAACCCAATATTTTTCCTTGCTGTTATTCAATAAATAAATTATCTAGCCTCTGTTTTGGTTGTGTTTTTCGTGTTTAATTAGTGTTTGTGCCAAGTAGAACCGTTGGGAAGACTTGGGGAAAGTCTTGTTGAACTTGCTGTAAAAAACAGAAACTTTAGCGCTCACGAGAACTGCTGTAATTTTTATTTAAAGAGTGCTATTTAGTTAATTATTTTTTCAGATGATTAATAGATAAATTCCTCACGTCCAGAAATTTATTTTAGAATTTTTGGGGTTCCAGATCTTGCGCTAGCTACAGATTACTACAGACTGTTCTGTTTTTGACAGATTCTGTTTTTCGTGTGTTGTTTGCTTATTTTGATGAATCTATGGTTAGTAAAATAGTTTATAATCCATAGAGAAGTTGGAATACAGTAGGTTTAACACCAATATAAATAAATAATGAGTTCATTACAGTACCTTGAAGTGGTCTTTTGTTTTCTTTCGCTAACGGAGCTCACGAGTTTTCTATTTTGAGTTTTGTGTTGTGAAGTTTTCAAGTTTTGGGTGAATTCTTGTGATGGATTATGGAACAAGGAGTGGCAAGAGCCTAAGCTTGGGGATGCCCATGGCACCCCCAAGATAATCCAAGGACACCAAAAATTCAAAGCTTGGGGATGCCCCGGAAGGCATCCCCTCTTTTCGTCCACTTCCATCGGTAATTTACTTGGAGCTATATTTTTATTCACCAACATGATATGTGTTTTGCTTGGAGCGTCTTGTATTATTTGCGTCTTTGTTTGTTAGTATGCCACAATCATCCTTGCTGTACACACCTTTTTATAGAGCCATACATGAATTAAAATTTGATAGAATACTCTATGTGCTTCACTTATATCTTTTGAGCTAAGTAGTTTTGCTCTATGTGCTTCACTTATATATTTTGAGCGATTTAATTTTGCTCTATGTGCTTCACTTAGATCTTTTAGAGCACAGTGGTGGATTTGTTTTAAAGAAACTATTGATCTCTCATGCTTCACTTAAATTATTTTGAGAGTCTCTTAATAGTATGGTAATTTGCTTAATAATAATATGCTTGGTCTTCAAGATTTGTGAAACTTTCTTTTGAGTGTGTTGAATACTAAGAAAAGATTGAAGCATGATAATTGTTTTGAGATATGGAGGTGATAATATTAAAGTCATGCTAGTTGAGTAGTTGTGAATTTAAAGAATACTTGTGTTGAAGTTTGTGATTCCCGTAGCATGCACGTATGGTGAACCGTTATGTGATGAAGTCGGAGCATGATTTCTTTATTGATTGTCTTCCTTATGAGTGGCGGTCGGGGACGAGCGATGGTCTTTTCCTACCAATCTATCCCCCTAGGAGCATGTGCGTAGTACTTTGCTTTGACAACTTCTAGATTTTTGCAATAAGTATATGAGTTCTTTATGACTAATGTTGAGTCCATGGATCATATGCACTCTCACCCTTCCACCTTTGCTAGCCTCTCTAATACCGCGCAACTTTCGCCGGTATCATACACCTACCATATACCTTCCTCAAAACAGCCACCATACCTACCTATTATGGCATTTCCATAGCCATTCCGAGATATATTGCCATGCAACTTTCCACCATCTACTTCATCATGACACATCCATCATTGGCATATTGCTTAGCATGATCATGTAGTTGACATAGTATTTGTGGCAAAGCCACCGCTCATAATTTTCATACTTGTCACTCTTGATTCATTGCATATCCCGGTACACCGCCGGAAGCATCCATATAGTCATACTTTGTTCTAAGTATCGAGTTGTAATCATTGAGTTGTAAATAAATAGAAGTGTGATGAGCATCATTCAATAGAGCATTGTCCCAATAAAATAAAATAAAAAAGAGAGAGAAAGGCCAAAGAAAAAAAGAAGGCCCAAAAAAATAAAAAATAAAAAGGGGCAATGCTACTATCTTTTTTCCACACTTGTGCTTCAAAGTAGCACCTTGATATAGCGAGTCTCATATATTGTGCTTCAAAGTAGCACCATGTTCTTCATATAGAGAGTCTCATATGTTGTCACTTTCATATACTAGTGGGAATTTTACATTATAGAACTTGGCTTGTATATTTCAATGATGGGCTTCCTCAAATTGCCCTAGGTCTTCGTGAGCAAGCAAGTTGGATGCACGCCCACTAGTATCTTTTGTTGAGCTTTCATACATTTATAGCTCCAGTGCATCCGTTGCATGGCAATCCCTACTCAATCACATTGATATCTATTGATGGGCATCTCCATAGCCCGTTGATACGCCTAGTTAATGTGAGACTATCTTCTCCGTTTTGTCTTCTCCACAACCATCATTCTATTCCACCTATAGTGCTATGTCCATGGCTCACGCTCATGCATTGCGTGAAGATTGAAAAAGTTTTGAAAACGTTAGAGTATGAAACAATTGCTTGGCTTGTCATCGGGGTTGTGCATGATTTAAATACTTTGTGTGGTGAAGATGGAGCATAGCCAGACTATATGATTTTGTAGGGATAACTTTCTTTGGCCATGTTATTTTGAGAAGACATAATTGCTTTGTTAGTATGCTTGAAGTATTATTATTTTTTATGTCAATATAAACTTTTGTCTTGAATCTTTCTAATCTGAATATTCATACCACAATTAAGAAGATTTGCATTGAAATTATGCCAAGTAGCACTCCGCATCAAAAATTCTCTTTTTATCATTTACCTACTCGAGGACGAGCGGGAATTAAGCTTGGGGATGCCTGATACGTCTCCAACGTATCAATAATTTTTGATTGCTCCATGCTATATTATCTACTATTTTGGACTATATTGGGCTTTATTTTCCACTTTTATATTATTTTTGGGACTAACCTATTAACCGGAGGCCGAGCCCAGAATTGCTGTTTTTTGCCTATTTCAGTGTTTCGGAGAAACAGAATATCAAACGGAGTCCAAATAGAATAAAATCTTTGGGAACGTGATTTTCTCACCGAACGTGATCCAGGAGACTTGGACCCTACTGCAAGGGATCAAAGAGGTGGTCGCGAGGGTGGGGGCGCCCCCCCTAGGGCGCGCCCCCTGCCTCGTGGGCCCCTCGGTGCTCCATCAACGTACTCCTTCCTCCTATATATACACACGTACCCCCAAGCGATCAGAACAGGAGCCAAAAACCTAATTCCACCGCCGCAACTTTCTGTATCCACGAGATCCCATCTTGGAGCCTGTTCCGGAGCTCCGTCGGAAGAGGGCCGTCGTCATGGAGGGCTTCTACATCATCCTAGCCCCTCCGATGAAGTGTGAGTAGTTTACCTCAGACCTTTGGGTCCATAGTTAGTAGCTAGATGGCTTCTTCTATCTCTTTGAATCTCAATACAAAGTTCTCCCCCTCTCTCATGGAGATCTATTCGATGTAATCTTCTTTTTGCGGTGTGTTTGTTGAGACCGATGAATTGTGGGTTTATGATCAAGTCTATCTATGAATAATATTTGAATCTTCTCTGAAATCTTTTATGTATGGTTTGTTATCTTTGCAAGTCTCTTTGAATTATCCGTTTGGTTTGGCCAACTAGATTGGTAGTTCTTGCCATGGGAGAAGTGCTTAGCTTTGGGTTCGATCTTGCGGTGTCCTTTCCCAGTGACAGAAGGGGCAGCAAGGCACGTATTGCATCGTTGCCATCGAGGATAACAAGATGGGGTTTATTTCATATTGCATGAATTTATCTCTCTACATCATGTCATCTTGCTTAAGGCGTTACTCTGTTTTTAACTTAATACTCTAGATGCATGCTGGATAGCGGTCGATGAGTGGAGTAATAGTAGTTGATGCAGAATCGTTTCGGTCTACTTGTCACGGACGTGATGCCTATATACATGATCATGCCTAGATATTCTCATAATTATGCTCAATTCTGTCAATTGCTCAACAGTAATTTGTTCACCCACCGTAGAATACTTATGCTCTTGAGAGAAGCCACTAGTGAAACCTATGGCCCCGGGGTCTATTCTCATCATATCAATCTCCATCACTTTAATATTGTTTTGCTTTTTTACTTTGCCTTTACTTTCTACTTTGCATCTTTATATCAAAAATACCAAAAATATTATATCTATCAGATCTCACTCTCGTAAGTGACCGTGAAGGGATTGACAACCCCTAATCGCGTTGGTTGCGAGTAGCTATCGTTTTGTGCAGGTACGAGGGACTTGAGCGTGGCCTCCTACTGGATTGATACCTTGGTTCTCAAAAACTGAGGGAAATACTTATGCTACTCTGCTGCATCATCCCTTCCTCTTCGGGGAAAACCAACGCAAGCTCAAGACGTAGCATTCCCCTGTATCCCCAACATCTGATTGCATAACCATAAAGTTTCGGGAGTTTATAAGTGGGAATTCAAGTATACCGTAGGATATCTTTCCAACAGACACATGATACGATATGGGATCTATCATATGTTTGTTTTCGGCTTATTCTGTAAGCCAATCCTTTGTTTTGTTTTGGTTTGTGGTATTCGAGTTGCTTCGAAGTCAAATTTTGATTTCATACCTTTCCTAAGTGGTGTTCTCATATTTCTGTGTGGATACTAATCCTTCTTGATCATCGAATTTGTCATTTCAATTTCTTCTCAACCAGTGTGCTCCTCTTCAAGTGGATCCGATCATTTTCAACATCAGCAAGTTCAACTCTAAGTATTCTCATCGGTGTTTGTGTCATTTGTCCCAAGTTGTCATTTTTTTCCCGCCCTCCCACCCTTTTTCTTCAAGGACTCAGATTTCTTAATCAAGTATTCTTTTATTTATGGGAAGCCTCTCCATTCTTTTCCGTCAATGTTCTTATCTGGTGATTCTCAGGAAGGTACTAACGGAGCTTCAAGTTCAACATTCTTCGTTTCTTTAATCTTCTCCAGTGGATTCAAATTAAGCTTTCGGTGTTGATCTTATCCTTTCCTCGTTTCAAATGTTTTCCCATGCCATTGCACCTTTTAATCTTTCACCTCTTGCTAGTCATTTGTTCGGGAGTGCTGAAGATGTCTCAGAAGGCTCGTCTTGTCATTCAAGATCCGTTCAACCTATTTCGAGGTTGTTATCTCATTCAAGCCATTTAATTCAACTGGCGCAATCTTCCTTTAAATCGTTTAACGGTGTACCTTTTGAGTGGGCCCTAACCCACAGGTCTTTTCCCAGGATCTTACCTGACTCTTCTAATCTTCCCAGAGTTACTCTCAAATTATTTTCCAAGTTTGACGTGAGAATGAATTATCATCAGTCAAATGTCTTTATCCAAGATCTTTCAAATTCTTTTCATTGTTGGCTCAACCTCTTCTCTTTTCATTCTCCTGGAGTATCTCAACAATTCATGGTGGTGTTTCTCGTCGTCATTCTCGGATTTTGAAGACCGAAGAAGAGTTTCTCTTCAATCATATCTGTTCTCCTGAAGATTCATGGTTCTAGCTTGATGCCATCCTCTCATTATTGTGTTCGATTGTGTGAATTCTTTTTATCCATCCGGAGCATTTCAAGAGTCTTTTCAGTTTGATTCTCTGAAGGCCATCATTGTGGGATTATTCATTCCAGCTCTCGTTCTCAAATCTTACTGGTGCATCGCTCAAACATCCTCTAATCAGTTCATGATCTCTTCGTTCACTTGTATCTAAATTCTCTCAAGCATCATCATTTTTTTGCTAATTCTTCCCGGTGAATTGTGGCTTTGATACTTTCATTTTCAATTCTTATGGTGGTTCGTTCAAGAATTCTACTCCGTTGTTATTGTATCAATTCATTCGTTCTTTCCAAATCCTACCGGTGGTTCGTTGAAGTCCTTCTCAAGTTTACGCTATATCTCTCTTAAACCTTCCTACGAGAATAAGTAGTATGCCAAATACGTTGCTTGTCATCAATTTAAATTGGGGAAGGATACACATAACATAATTCTTATTCTTGCTTCATCCAAATGATGGATTCTTTCTTCTGGAGTTTGTTCATGATGAGTAAATTCTCGGTTCAAGTGCTTCATACTTTCCCAGAGTTCCAAGATCTCTCAATTATATCACCACGAAGATTTATCTAAATCATTGCAAGGTTTCACCTTGTGTTTTCAACTTCTCTTTCTTTCTATCATTCTTTTGTTACAGGAGTTCTTCATGGAGGCTCTACATCGTGGTTCGTCAAGGATTCTTTTCATTCTTCTTTTGTTCTTCAGGTTTTCTCTCGGAGCTAAGATCCGCCAAGCTATATTTCAAGCTTTCTTCATCTTGCATTCTGAAGTGCAATTCTTTCTACCTTATCTTTTGAGGTGGTGTTATGTCATTTGTGGCAATTTCCTTCATGTTTTTATGATTCAAAAGTTGTCCGGAATGACATATTTTAAACCCATCATTTTCAATTCGGTCATGAGAATTTTTGCAACCCATCAATCTTTTTATTGGAGTTATCTTGGGTTATATTTCACCTAAAGCCTTCCCTAAGGAATGTTTCTATTGTGGTGCTTATCAATGATCCAAGTTATCTCTATCACCTCGGTGGAAGAAGCTTTCTATCCTTTCTAGCTCTCAATCAAAAAAAATCCCGTGAGTGGCAGGTTGTCACCTCATTATTTTGAGATGTTCTCCATAAGCCCACAACAAGCTTACTATTTTCATTGATTGGTTTTCCAACAACTCCCTTCGACCCTTCTCCTAAAGATGCTTTTTCAAGATCATTTGTGGCAGAAGTTGTCATTTTCTTCTCCGTCCCTTTATTCCAACAATCTAGCTTCTATTCTTTTGTTCCGGAAGCATTGTGATGTTGCTCTGTTCACTCTACATCTCGAATTGTGAGGATCATGTTTTTTCCTTTTCTTATCCATTTAACCGGACTGTTGTGTTTTCATTCGAGTCCTCTCATCTTATCAAGTTTTCCATCCCTTCTCAACCAGAGTGCTGTTTGAAATCGTTCTTACCCCTTGTGCCATTCTTTCAATAGTTCCGGAGGTAGTGTGTTGTTGATTTCATCAAGTATCTTCTCATTTTGTCAAGTTCATGATTCTAATTCCTTCCATGTACAGTCAGAGTGCTGTCCAAATTTTATCATTCTTATTCCTTCTCTATCTTGTTTAACCGAAGTGTTGTGGCCATCATTCCTCTTCTAACCGGAGTCTCATCCAAGTGCTTTTATTTTGCCAAGCTCATATTCTTCACCTTCCATTTCCAACCAGAGTGTTGTCGTAATTTATCTTTATCGTTCCTTGTACATCACGTTTGATCCGGAGTGCTTGCATGTATTTCTTGTCCATTGCAACCCTTTTTCTTATGTCTTTCAACCTACAAGGTTCTAGTAATGTTCCTCGTTCCTCTTTTCTAACGGAGTGTTTTCAACTTCGTTCATCTCCGTTGTATTCTTTCTTTCGAGTTTTCAACCTCTCAAGGTTCTTTGGTTTCACTCATTTGTCAAAGAAGCAACTTAGTTTTACCTCTTCTCTTCCTCTTCCGTTTCTCTCCGGTGCCATTCTAGATCTCGGGATGAGATCCTCTCGTAGTGGTGGAGTGTTGTGACGCCCCGAGACCGATGCGCCAGGTGTCTTCCAGTTATTCGCTGTTGTTGTCTTGTCATTTGCTTGTGTGCTGCATCTTGCCATGTCATCATCCGCATTGCATCTGCATGTTTTTGAAACTTGCATCCGTCTGGATCTCCCAGTTCTTTCCGTTGTCCGTTCTGAGCCCAGACTCACTTGCACGCGCCCGCGGCACGTCTGAAATATTATTTTATTAGTGGCCAGAAAATGTTCTCGGAATGGGTTGAAAGTTGGCATGCGGGGTTGTTATGTTGTCAGTAGGCCGCCTATCAATTTTCGTCGCATTCGGAACTCGTTTGATAGCCCAACCGTTAAACATATAGCGGCATTATAGTCGGTCTATCGTCGGACGTTTTCGGTCTCCGAAAACCTTATCGGGCCTCTCTCTCTCTCCTCTCTTCTCAGCCATTTCCCATCTGCACATCCCACCTACCCCTCCTCATGTCCAAAGTCGTCCGATCAAGATCTAATGGTCCAAAAACGGACAAGTTCCCCTAACCCTAGACCCCCTACCCTATTTAAGCAGCCCCCTTGCCATTTTTGGGCATCCCTAGCCCTTCCCCTACCTCATAGCCGCAGCCAAACCCTCCCCTTCCTCGTATTCGGCGCCGCCACCTCACTCCCGCCACTTGGCACCTCCCGATTGCCCCTGCGCCGCCGCAGCCGCTAGCCTCGCCCACTCCCGCGATGCCACGCGTCCCCCCTGCCGCTCCCCGCCACCGCGGCCCTAGAGGCCCATCGCGAGCCCGCCCAGGGCCGGTCTGGGCCCGAGGCCAGCCGCACTGAACCCGTGCTCCAGCTCCTTCCCCGCCGCCGCACTTAACCCCGCTCCTCGCGCCTCTCGCCGATGCTGCGCCTCCCCGCCGGAGTCTCCCCCCGCGAGCGCCTGCCTCCTCTGCCTAGCGCCTCTCCGCCGGCGACCTCGCCTGCTCGACGTCGCGCCGACCCACGACGCCTCGTTCCACCTCCGTCGCCACCCGCTTGGCGCTGGAGCACGCCGCCCAGGCCAGATCCGGCGCCCCGGCGACCGGAGCTGCTCGTCCCTGCCACCTCCTCTTCGGATCCGGTGGCTCCCCGCGACGCCACCACGCCGAAGGTCTCGCCGTCGCCATGGCCGCGTTCGGCCTTCGTCGTTGTCGCTCGCGTTGACCGCGTCCGTGTGGGATGGATCCCCGCGGCCCAGATCCAGCGCCCGCGTGGGCCTCAGGCAGGCCGGCCCAGCCGCTGCCTCAGCCGGCCTCCTCTGCTATCAACTGGGCCAGGCCCGCTGGGTGAGCCTCCAGCGCCCACGCTCCTATTGGGCCAGCCAGATTCGGCCCGCATCATTTTTTCCAGTTCTGAACGTTTTAGTATTTATCCGGAAACTACAGTTTTACAGAAAACCCCCCAAGCTCCATGCATATTAAAACTCAACAACCGTGCATCACATGTAAAAACTTAATATATGAAACTTGCTTAGAATTTTGTGTAGATTAATAATATGTAGCTTCCAGCCATGTTAAAAATGTTTAAATTGTTGTTTTCTTTATTTTGTTTAAATGCCATACTAAAATGATTTATTTCATAACTAAACAACCGTAGCTCCAAACTTAACAAACTTTATATGTAAATGGGGTAGAAAAATGCCTAGTTTAACATGGTGGCTTTACTTTGCATGTTTAATAACTCTAAAGTTGTGTTTAGGGCAGTACAGTACCAAATCTATAATATGCTCATGAGGATTTTTCCGGACCTGTTGCTTGTTGTTCCGGCCTCATTTAAACTTGCCTAGATAGGTACTTTTCATTTGCTTCACCCCTTTCCATGTTAAGAACATTTAATATTGTTGGGTACATAACGAGATCAAACTAAATAATGGAATGTGGTGTTTTGTCAATATGCATCCTGATGCATATTGAGCTCCACTTAACTTGTAGTGTTGTTTGTGCACTTTGCCATGCCATGCCTCATTAAACCGGACATGCATCATACTTGATTGTGCATCATGCCATGTTCATGTGGTGGTTGTTTACCATGTTGTTTGCTTCTTTCCGGTGTTGCTTCTTCGGGTTAGTTACGATAACGTCGCGTGTGTGAGGATCCGTTCGACTACGTCTGTTTGTCTTCTTCATGGAATCGTTCTTCTTCCTTGCGAGATCTCAGGCAAGATGACCATACCCTCGAAATCACTTCTATCTTTGCTTGCTAGTTGTTCGCTCTTTTGCTATGCCGTGGTACCTACCACTTGCTATATCATGCATCCCATATTGCCATGTCAAGCATCTAACCCACCTTTTCCTAGCAAACCGTTGGTTGGCTATGTTACCGCTTTTGCTCAGCCCCTCTTATAGCGTTGCTAGTTGAAGGTGAAGATGAAGTTCGTTCCATGTTGGAACATGGATATGTTGGGATATCACAATATCTATTATTTTAATTAATGCATCTATACACTTGGTAAAGGGTGGAGGGCTTGGCCATATGCCTGGTGTTTTGTTCCACTCTTGCCACCCTAGTTTCCGTCATACCGGTGTTATGTTCCCTGATTTTGCGTTCCTTACGCGGTTGGGTGTTATGGGAACCCCTTGACAGTTCGCTTTGAATAAAACTCCTTCAGCAAGGCCCAACCTTGATTTTACATTTGCCTAACAACCTATTACCCTTCTCTTGGGTCGGCCAACCCAAGGGTCATCTTTATTTTAACCCCCCTGGGCCACTGCTTGTCTAAGTGTTGGTCCGAACCGGGCAGCCTGCGGGGCAACCTCGGGGCAACTCGAGGGCTGATTTTACTTATAGCTTGACCTATCCGGTGTTGCCCTGAGAACGAGATATGTGCAGCTCCTATCGGGATTGTCGGCACATCGGGCGGCTTTGCTGGTCTTGTTTTACCATTGTCGAAATGTCTTGTAACCGGGATTCTGAGTCTGATAGGGTCTTTCTGGGAGAAGGAATATCCTTCGTTGACCGTGAGAGCTTGTGATGGGCTAAGTTGGGACACCCCTGCAGGGTTTTGAACTTTCGAAAGTCGTGCCCGCGGTTATGGGCGGATGGGAATTTGTTAATATTCGGTTGTAGAGAACTTGACACTTAACTTAATTTAAAATGAATCAACCACGTGTGTAGCCGTGATGGTCTCTTTTCGGCGGAGTCCGGGAATTGACACTACAAAAAAAAGACACATCCGTGACATTTGGGCCGAACGAAAAAAAATTATGTCATACATATGACACTTCTATGACGATAATTGTGACAAAACCTGGTATCATCATAGATGTGGTGGGATCCTACTTCTATGACAAAAATCATGACAGAAAATGGACTTTTCGTCCTGGGCGGGCCGGAGACGCAGCTGCATGACATTCTTCGGGCCGTCCATGACGGAAAAAACCGTGGTAGAAGCGAGGGGGAGGAAAATTTCGGCGAGTTCCCGATTACGGTGGGAGGTCGGGGGCCGAGCGATGCACGTTTCTCTCGTACACGTACGCGCGTGTGTGCGAGGCGTTGGCTCTAACTGAACCCGAGCGAGGTGTTGGGCTCTAACTAAACCCGAGCGATTGCACTGCAGGCTACGCGTTACTGAACCCGAGCGATCGATCGATGGCTGTTAACTGAACCCGATCAAGCGATTCCTTCGCTACTGCTGCTAACTGAAGCCGATCGATGCTACCTCTGGATGAACAGTGAGCGTTGCGGGGGGGTGGATGAACAGTTCCCGGTGGGAGTGGATGAACAGGAACCCGTGGCATTGCCTCTGGATGAACAGAACCCCGATCGATCGAGCCGGTTGGGGCTGGATGAACAGGACCCCATGGAGGGCTGGATGAACAGGACCACCCCGTGGAGGGCAGGATGAATAGTTGACGGTGGAGGGCAGGATGAACAGTAGCCCGTAGAGGGGTGGTTGAACAGGAGCCCGTGGAGAGGGCTGGTTGAACAGTAGTCGGTGGAGTAGCGCGCGGTGCAGGCTGGATGAACAGGAGCCCGTGGATGAACAGTCGCAGGTGGAGGCTGGAGGAGGTCGACGGTGGATGAACAGTAGCTCGTGGAGGCTGAAGGGGGTCGACGGTGGAGATGAACAGTATCCCGTGTAGTCCCATTTTGCGGTACGCCACACCCCTCCCGATGAACAGCACCCCCGTTTCGACCGTAGCGCTCCAACACAAATCCGTTTCCTCCGTTTTGCGGTACACCACACCCCTCCCGATCAACAGGACCCCCGTTTCGACCGTAGGAGGTCCGTTTCCTCCATTTTGCGGTACGCCAGACCCCTCCCGATGAACAAGATCCCGTTTCGAACGTGGCCCGTCGAACACAAGACCGTTTCCTCCGTTCTGCGGTCCGCCAGGCCTCGTTTCCATCGCCTGTTCCGTCCAAGCCCTCCCGATGAACACGACACATTCCGTTGCCTCCCCATGAACACAACGCATTTTGTTGCCTCCCCATGAACACGACGACGACGTTGTTTCTCCGTTTCGACCCAGCCATGTACACGAGCCCTGGCCGTACGTATGCACGAGTAGGCGTTCGAGACCCTGCTCGTATGTACACATACGTGGCCATATTTTCTTTCTTGCACCCTGGCCGCTGTACGTACGTGTAAATGCTACATGCGCGCCTCTACTATGACACGTGCGCGCCTCTACTACGACACGTGCGCGCCTCTACTACGACACGTGCACGCCTCTACATCGACCAGTATGTACGTACACGTTCATGACCAGAATGACAATGCTACGTACGCTTCGACCAGGTGGGTCCCGACTGTCAGGCACTTCCTTTCCTGCATAGATGTAGCTGGTCGGTCCCAGCAGTCAGGGGGCGAATCGTCTTTTTTTGCCCAGACGCACTTCCTTGCGTGCGAAGATGTAGCTGGTGGGTCCCAGCAGTAAGGGGTCGAAATACGGAGGCCCGTCCGGTGGGTCCCGCTGTCAGGTGGAGGAATAATTATTTTGCACGTAATAAGGAGGCACTTCCTTGCTACGGCCGTGGACCCAGCTGTCAGCCTCTCCACGTACAGTCCACGTCCGATGGAAGCCGTTCCTTGACCATGTTGACCACGCCGCGTCGAGAGCACCAGGGCGGTGGACGACGGCGAGGCCTAGGAAGGGGACGATGCAGAGCTGGGGAAGACGCGACAGTGGATGCCCACGCGTAGAGGAGTACGAGGGTTCACTGGTTCGCTGCAGTGTGAGGCTGCCGTCGCCATAGAATAACAGGGGGTGTGGGTGAGTAGAGGGATGGCCTGGCCAGCGGTGGGAGTAGTAGGGGGCGGTGAGGCCTCCGCCGCATCGCAGCCGGCCACGGGAGGTAGGAGCACGAGGCACGACCGGCGCTGGTTTGGGCGGCTGGAGCAAGAAGACCAGAGGTTGAAGAAGCACTACGGCCGTTGAATGGACATCGTACGGTCACCGGAGCTAGAATCGTGCATATTGACTAAGTTGACAAAGCCCTCCGGCCCCGTCAACTTAGTAGGCCCACAAGTCAGCCTGCCACCAAGGTGGGTCCCAGCTAGCAGGGGGTATTCATTTTTTGAGCGTAATAAGGAGACACTTCCTTACGTGCGAAGATATAGCTGGTGGGTCCAAGCTGTCAGCGGCGGTAACATTTTTTCGCGAAATACAGAGGCCCTTTCGGTGGGTCCCTGATGTCAGGTGGAGGAATCATTATTTTGCGCGTAATAAGGAGGCATTTCCTTGCATGCGGCCGTGGACCCAGCTGTCGGCCTCTCCACGTACAGTCCACTTCAGATGCATGTCGGTCGTTGACCACGTTGACCAGGCTACGCCGAGAGCACCAGGGCGGTGGACGACGGCGAGGCCTAGGAAGGGAATGACACGGAGGCAGGGAAGACTCGGCAGTTGTTTCCCACACGGAGGGGAGTACGACTGTATGAGGGTTTACTGGTTCATCTGCCGTCGCCAGAGAATAACAGCAGGTGTGGGTGAGTAGAGGGATGGCTAGGCCAGCGATGGGAGTACGGTGGGGCGGTGAGGCCTACGCGGCAGCAGAGCCAGCCGCGGGGAGGAGGGAGCAGGCAGTCCTGCCGGCGCCTGTTTGAGCGGCTGGAGCAGGAAGAGCAAAGATTGAAGAAGCACGACGGCCGTTGGATGACCATCCAACAGTCACTGCTTGTGCGTCAACCTTTTTTTTAGGAAAGCCTCAAATCTGCGGAAAATAGCATACAGCCCATCTGCCATTATTTCTAATAATTTACAGCCCATTTGCTAATTATTAATGTTTTTTTGGAGCCCATATTCTTTTTGTTAGCATTACAGCCCATATTGCAGCCACAGTTAAAAAATTATACGAAATTTTGCATATTTCGGTGCGGTCCGAACTGTTTTTAATTCTGAAATTTCGACTCACATTCAACTGATTTTAAAAATAAATGTATATCAATATAAAATCCAACAAATTCTCCACGCATAAAAATTAATGTAATTTCAAATCTCAAAATGAAGAAAAGATATTTGAAACTAATTGCCGGTTTGATGTGTTTTCAAAATGTACAACCCATTTCTCATTACTGATGGGCCATTTTCTCGGCCAGCCGAATGAAAGCTCTCGTTGTCTTGAAAGATTTGCAGCCCAACAGGCCTGACAAAGCGACTTACTTGGCAAATCACAAAAAAACTGGGTTGTGGCCGTGGACCCAGCTGTCAGCCTCTCCACGTACAGTACTCTTCTAATGGAGTGTCGTTGACCATGTTGACCACGCCGCGCCGAGAGCACCAAGGCGGTGGACGACGGCGAGGCCTAGGAAGGGGATGACGCGGAGCCGGGGAAGACGCGGCAGTGGATGCCCATGCGGAGAGGAGTACGAGGGTTCACTGGTTCGGCTGCGGTGTGAGGCTGCCGTCGCCGTAGGGCCTGGCTAGTGGTGGGAGTAGTAGGGGGCGATGAGGCCTCATCGGCAGCACAGCCGACCACTGGAGGCAGGAGCAGGCGGTCTCTCCGGCGCTGGTTTGGGCGGCTGGTGCAAGAAGAGCAGCGATTGAAGAAGCAGCAGGACCGTTCGATTCAAATCCAACGGTTACTACTGCTAGAAGCGTTTGTTGACTAAGTTGACAAGCCCTGCGTACGCGTCAACTTAGTAGGCCCACAGGTCAGCCTCCCAACCGATGCGCCCCAGATGTCAGTGGGAGGAATTATTTTTTTCGCGTAATAAGGAGGCAGTTGATTGCGTGCGGCCAGGCCAGCGGAGGGAGTAGGGTGGGCCGGGGAAGCCTGCGCGGCATCACAGCGGGACATAAAAGGAGGGAGCAGGCAGTCCGGCCAGCGCTAGTTTAGGCGGCTGGAGCAGGAAGATCAGAGATTGAAGAAGCACGTCGGCCGTTGGATGGACATCCAACACTAACTGCTGCTAGAATCGTGTGTTCACTGACAAAGCCTTGAGTAAACAAGTCAGCCTCGAAATCTGTGGCGTGTACAGCCTATTTGCTATTATTTTTATAATTTTTACTCATTTTCTAATTCATATGGAATTTATTGCAGCCCGTTTTCCATTTTTATAATTGCTGGCCATTTTCTGGTCAGTACCAGGGTCAAAAAATTAACTAAATATGTGGGAAATTTTGAAAATTCGCAAATTTTTGCTCGGGAACGAAATATTCCTAATCCAAAAAATTAATAGCCATACTAAAACAAATTTAAAAATAAATTAGTATTATGTCATGTTAAATCCAATGAAATATGTATAAGATATCAGTGAAGAACAAAAACAAAAAAAGAAACTTATATCCCATTTGCTATAATTTTTTTGGAATTTTCAACTCCTTTTGATATTACTTTTAACAGACATTGACCATACTCTTAAGCCAGGCCGGAATGCATCCCTCCTCGTCTTGAAAGATTTGCAGCCCAATAATTCAGAGAAAACAAATAGGCCTAGCTTGGGTATTCTTCAAAAAGTAATACTGGGCTACCTATTTTCCCAAAGAACTGGTGCATGAGCATTTAGCTTTATTTATTTATTTATTTACTTATTTATGTTTAGGGGACCATGAGCATGTACCTGGACCGGATTCATGTGAGAGTCTCCCTTCCAGTTAATTATGGGCTTCTCTATTGTGCCTTTATCAGTGGGCTGCATGTTATCAACAAGTGAAAAATGTGTTCCGAGTTTCAAAAAAAATATGTTCCGTATGATAAATAGTATGCGCTACGTACGGTACGGGGCACTAAAGGATCGAACCGTGCAACGACTTCCAAAACATTGTGTTTGTCGTTCTAACAACATATTTATTCAACCAACAGACGAAATGTACTACTGATTGTACATTGAAAACTGCAGCAGCAACAACTAGGGCTGGGGGTGCAACAGAAGCAGTAAGCAGGCCAGAAGAGTGAAGACGCAGCTCTCTCTTCCAAACCAAACATCAGCCATCATTACAAAAGGGCTACCAAAAAAGAACAAGTGTATGCATCAAACTAAATAAAGATCCTACTACCCCAAGTGTACGCGTCTAACTAACTGGCTCAGTTAGATGTTACTATTTATTAAGCTATGGAGATTGGCTGACGGCTTGAACTAGATGGGTGCCTGGCGGGGGAAACTCCAGCCAGCAGGTCAAAGTCTAATACTTGCGACCCTCTCTCCTACTTTGGGCTGCAGAGCATGGCGGGCACATATCAGGGTATGGTGCAGGCAGAGACGCATGGTACGCTGTGTACACACAGTTTTGCCTGATGAACGAAACTGCGCTGCCATCATGATCCTTGCCGTCGGTTATCTCCTGGTTAATCGGATAATTCAGTCCGACAAACAGAGAGCGTGTACCAAGGCTACTTACCAGCCTCCAGTCAAAAATTCCGCGAAACAACACGTCCGGTACGTGCGAACGATCATCAATCTTTCGCCGTCGTCTGATCGAGCCAAGAACCACCTGCAACTGCCATGCCGCTTTTCTTTGAAAGGTTCTGGGATTAGGAAGGGTAGGGACATCAGGCGGCCTACAACATCATATCAAGTTGGAGTCAAATAAAAAAGGGCTCTTGGTTTAGTCAATCGTAAGAACAGCATGTTATGAGCATGAATATTTTTTCAGCAAATTTTGATAGCAATATAAGCAAGCCATCATGTTATCATAGGAAAGTAACATACTGATGTAACAGCCATTTGTAGCGATGACTGGAGTAGGCCAGCAATACGTCCAGCCATAGAAGGAGTCGACAGCGTAAATGAAGCCCGTGTGTTCAATGGCAGATAACCATGGAGGATGTATGATCCTGCGATGGACGTGCAGATTTATCCACTTATCGCAGTGACCTGTCAGATAGGTGAGACCACGGTTGAAGAATGCAATTAGCCTGAAGTCTTTATAATTCGCAGATCTTGTGGGCACTTGGCAGATTACAACCTTGAGCAAATCAAACTTGGTATCATGTTGGCTACTGTAAGATTTCGAGTATTCTGGGCCGCGGTGCCAAAGCAGTGCAGTGTTAATCGAAGGAAGGGGGATCAATCGCCGGGTGTAGACCTCCACGAGCATCCAGCTGTCGCGACCGTCGACGAGCACCATCCAAGACGTATTCATGCCGACCCAGTACATACCGTTAATGTAGTTGAGGCTGACGGGGATCAGATCGCAGTCAAGGGGGTTGATGCTCGCCACCCTACAATCGTTATGCTGTGTGACACACCATTTCTGAAGATCAGGCGGCATCAGCAAGCAAGGAGCTAGCTTAAAAAGCTCTGGCCTGAGGGCTTTGAGTAAACGGTACAGCCCCAACGAGCACGCGGCGAGCGGCATGGTACTGAGATTGTCCACACGCAAAACAATGAGCTTGATTACCTCTATGGGGAGTCAATTCCAGCCACTCTTTCGGCGGACGCTGCTCGGTTCTGCCATTATTAGTGCTTGGGTTTCGAACGAGGGGGGAGGCGCCTTTGCGGGGATGGAAGATTGGATGAGATTATGTGCGTACAAAGATGGAGAAGCGAATATGTGCTGCGGGAATTGGACAGGTGATGATGACTACAGCACGCCGCTTAACTTACGAGACACATACCAACAGCGCAGGGTCATGTCGATGCCAGACAACTTGCTTGAGTGATCACAGTACTGGTACTCCCTACAATGCTATGCCCTAACTTGCGTGAGTAGAGTAGTAGAGTAGGACTCTGCTCTACTACTAGCACCGTAGGAGTAGTATATTCTAATCTAAAATAGTTACAAACTTCAATGCCCGAGCATGGAACGACTACGAACCATGCTCAAAGACCGTGTCTACGTGGTGTTTGGACATGGGCGACAACCTCAATGCCAACGATGCAGCTCCCGTTGCACCGTATGTGTTTCTGTCCTTCCTGTTCAAAATCGTGGTAAAATTCATGTTTCTACTCTGTATCCTACTACTATGCTAGTCCACATGATTAGTTGCGAATGACGACTTCTTCCCCGACCTCGGCAACCTCATCCTCGACGACATGGGCGACAACGTCAATGCCGGCAACCAGGGAGATACAGGGTGTAGGAAGCGGTTTGGAAATTTGCATGCCTTTCCAACCAGTGAGATACTCCGTACAAAGTACGACAGAGAAATAATCACAGAGAAGGAAGCTAAAAGTAAACAATCAAACGAGCATTTTTGCTTTTGTTTTGCATTGAATCGTTTCACAAGCTTGACTAGTGATGTTTTTCTACTTCTACAAAAACCGCATCGTAATGTAAAACGTGCATTTGCACGTACATAAGTAATAGTAGTACTCCCTCCGTCTAGGTGTATAAGTCTTCCCTCCTTGGTCACGGTGCACAACCGAAGATGACTTATTGACCTGGACGGAGGGAGTAGCACAGTCTGCTAGCATATATCGAGAGAGACGTGTAGTGCGATAGTGGAAAAAAATTACTCGTATATGAGACCAGGTCTCACGGTTAGCAGGTGAGACCCGTCCTGATGGATGACACGTGGCTTTTAAGTGGGGGTGGGGGATGCTTTGTGATTTGTGAATGCCACGTGTCATCCATCAGGATGGGTCTCGCGTGAGACCTGGTCTCATAGAATTCTTTTCCTGCGATAGTATATAGTAAAGTTTGTGCTATATGCACATACTTGCAAAATGTGTACGAATACACAAGGTTTCCAAACTTTCCCTTTTACATACTTAATTAAGGACGCTAAAAATTCCTGAACATTCGGGATTTATCATTTGCGTCCCAAAACTAATGAGATCGCCTTACGAAACAAAAATTATACTCCTCCTAAAAGCCACGGCGCTCGCAGGAGCGCTTGGGGCGCGCCACGAGTGCCCTGGTGCGCGGACGTTTCCCAATGCGCCGACACAACACCTCTTCCTCAGCCTCGCAACTCACGAGGTGCTGATTGGCGGCTTGCCGGCGGGCGAGCGCGATCTCACCGGTGTGGTGATCCGGCGCCAACAGGTACTCCTCCTGGCTGGAAGCGTGCACCCAGTCCACGTACCGCCAAGCATAGATGAGGCGCTTGGGCCCGACTGCACTTAGGGCGTCGGCACGGGCGTCCTCCGCCACCCTCACGGTCCTCGCACGAGCCTTCTGCCAAAGAGCCAATTGCTTGACTCTCTCAGACGCGACATAGGCCTCCCAGGAAGCTTGTTCCGTGGTGCGCTTCTCTTCCTTGGCCTTCTTCTCTGCCTCTATTTTGGCGCGCTCTGCTGGAGGCAAAGCCTCCCACAAGGCGACATCCATTTCTTTCCAAAGCTCCTCAAGGCTGGGGGGCTCGGCGGGCGGTGCGGCGTTCTCCTCGTAGCGGGAAGCCGACGCGTCCTCCGGCGCGCGTGCTGGCGAGATTGGGAACATCGACGCGTCCACCTCGATGCGTCCTCCTCGACTAGTGGCGGCGAGGAAAGGAATGGTGACGCGTCACATAGCGGCGAGGAGCGGAACACCGACGCGTCCTCCTCGACTAGTGGCGGCGAGGAACGGAACGGCGACGCGTGACCGTCCGCGTGGTGCAGCGAGGGGCTCCTAGGGCTTGGGAGGGGCGATGCCATGGTGGTCGACGTGAGAGGGAGGGGAGGAGATAGCGATGAACGTGAACGTGAGGGGGAGGAGATAGCGATGTCGTGGGAGGCGCAGTATTTATAGAGAGCAATGGCACACCTATGTAAGATATGGCTGAGCTGCACTGACTTAACTGCCGGTCCAGTTGCCTCACTGACATGTGGGCCAGACCCCTATTGGGCCCATATGTCAGTGACTGAATGCACCTGCAGTTAAGTAACAGCTACGTGGGCATATTTGTTGGAGTAAATTGCGGGGGAGCGAAGGGGTGGAAATATTGCTGGTCACAACGGATTGGACGAGCGTGGGGGGAGGAGAGTCATGCATGCAGATTTTTCACACGGGGTGGAGTGGTGGGACCGCCGGAGGGAGAAGGAGAGTTTGGCAGGCATATTGTTTCACACATGGAGAGGAAAAAATTTGGAGACGAACGGGCTTCCTGCAGGTATGGGGAACGGTGCATAATAAGTCATCTTGCATGCCGGGCTAGGTATAGTCTCAAGTCATTAAAAACAAACATGCCCCACACATGTTCATATTTCAAGGTGCACTAAATTATTGCATGCGATGATTAAGGCTGGCCATAATGGTGGTATCTTAGCTGGTATCATGCACACGGGAATAGCAAACATGCTGATGTGGCAAAGAATTAAAGAAGAGAGGGGGGTTAGAGTAACTAGAGTTCATGCATGCATTGGTAAACACATTTTTTTGTGGAGAACGACAGCACTAGTTGAGTACTTTTGCAGACTTCAAAAACTATTCCACAATGTGTCAACATTCACAATGTCAAATCAATATTTTTACACTCATTATAAAACGTAGTTCTTATACTAGTACTAGTTGAGTACTCATTATAATCAGTACTCCCTCCGTCTAGGTGAGCAAGTCATCTTAGATTGTGCAATGTGACCAAGGAGGAGGGGAAAACGAGAGATCTTAATGTTTATAATCAGTACTCCCTCCGTCTAGGTGACCAAGTCATCTTAGATTGTGCACTGTGACCAAGGAGGAGGGGAAAACGAGAGACCTTAATGTTTATTTGCTAATTAATAGCATTGCATGCAATGAACTAACCATTGCATGTCATATTTGGTAGTCTCAAGTCATTAAAAGCATGCACACCCACATCTCCTATTGGTTGATATGTCAAGAAACAAGAAACGAGGTAGAAATTAATGCACCACGCCTAAGACTAGCCACAATGGATAGTAACATACACATATCCCTAGACTATGTTACTACCTTCATAGTGGGTAGTAACTTAAGTGTGGTAACATGCAAAGATTCATTTATTAGGTTATAGACTCATATTGCATTGGGACATGTGATGTTACAGTAACTAGCTAAGTTACTACAATTACCTCTCTCTTCATTAACTCATTGCCACATAAGCAAATCTGCTGAGTTGGACTCGATGTTACCGCTGAAGTTACTCCCACTGTGGCTAGTCTAAGTGTTTTGGGAGTATTGTAGATATTGATATTTTTAGTATAAATTTGGTCGTGGGATTTCATTGATGCCTGCCAAAGCGTTGACAGGTCTGCTATGCGTGACCTGAAGATGAAAGCGTTGAGCATCTCAAAGTTGATAAACAATCTTCAATTGTGAAAGATTAGCCGTTCGGCCAATAAGGTGGCACACTTAATCGCTAAGTATAGCTTTGACAATAGATTAGATGGTATTCTTGTAAATAACGTACCGCCCTGTGTGGTGAACATTGTATCGAATAAGTGTACTGGTGTGGCTGGTTAATTAATATAAGGTGGTGTTTAAAAGAAAGGATAAATTTGGTCAAACACTTTGCAAACGGTTGACGGGAGTAAAAAGGACCGGAGGGAGTATCATGCATGCGGAGTAGGCAAAAAAATTGCTTGTCTAAAAAAGGCAAAAAAAATTGCTCATTTATAGCCGGTCGAAGTCTCAAAGGGCGCAACAGCGCAAGGGAGGCGAAGGTCGTGAGAGGCGCGATGTTTGACGGAATTAAGTGAAGTTACATCCACGCGCCGGCATGGCGTGCGAACAGGCAGAAGCTATACCGTCAGGCCTACGATATGGGTCTAGTAGACATGACATCTGGTGGGCCCCACATAGTTCTCGAGAACTCTTTGGGGGCTTGCAGCCGTTTATCCACCAGGCAAGCCAGCAACCCCACGCCGTTCGCACGCCCTACTCGTCCCCGTCTTCTACCTTACAACAGTTCGCTCCCAGTCGTCCCATCCTTTCACATTAGTTCACTCCCAGTTTTTTGCGGGGTACAACAGTTCAACTTCTCCTAACCCTCCTCCAAAATCCATGGCCTCCCAAATCTCCATGGTCGTCGCTGAGTACCAGGTTAGAGCCATCACCGGCGATCAGTTCATCATCATCTACACACGTGGATCTGAGACGGTGAAAGCATGGCTTGCTCGCTTCCTACGCATGTTCAACAGTTCAACAGATGAGTGGGTCGCTGGGCTAGATGTTGAGTACACCACAGTCCTGGGACAAGAGAAGGATCTAAAGGACAAAGAGAGGAAGAAGCCCACCGTGATCCAGGTTTGCGTACATAACGTTTGCTTGGTCTACCACATATGCCATGCCGACGTTGAGTGCCAGGATTTTAAGAACTTTCTCAAGGACAAAAGAGTGAAATTCGTTACTGTAGGCTTTAAGAACGACAGTGACGTCCTACGTCGGATAGGTCTCATTGTAGGCCAGCCCTTCGATCTCCAAAAGGCAAGCCTGGTGTCCTCCTCTCCACCTTCAATGCTGACCCTGGCAGCAACCATGATTGATCCTTCGTACGCTAAACTGAAGAAACCTCATCACGAGTTTCATCATGCATGGGAGTCGAAGACATTAGATGAAGATCACATCTTGTACGCAGCAATGGATGCCTAGCTTTGTTTAAATATCTAAAAGGGTTGGATGAAGAAGCAGAGCCCAGTGTCCGGTTCAAGCAAAGAAGCGTCGGCGAAGAGGAAGAGGAAGAGGGACAAGGACGAAGTCGAGGACGTGGACTCGGACTCCAAGTAGGTGGCAGTGCCGTCGCTCATGCTGGTTCTACTGCAGTGTCAAGCGGACTAGTTGCTTATTAGTTTATTTTCAAGGGTGTGTTGTGCTGAGGCCCCAGCAGAATTATGGGGCTGTTTGGATTGTGACTATCTTTGCCATATGTTGCCACATGATTTTTGCCACATTTTTCACACTTGCCTTACTTGAGTTGCTCAAATTGTTAGCCATACTTTGGCTTGCCTAAGGGAATCTTGCCACACTTTTTGTGTCTATGACATGTGGGGTTCACTGCTCATAAAAAATTTCTTGTCTCAAGTGTGGCTAGAACCAAACACCTACCTAACTTGGTCAAACTTGCCTAAGGTTAGGTGTGGCAAAGTGTGGCAATGTGTGGCTAGGAACCAAACAGCCCCTATGTTTATGTTCTTTCTCGTTATTTGAACTCTTTAGTACATATAGTAGTACTAGTACTATGTCTTACTACTGTTCTTCTTGCAGTTGGTACTACTGCTCGTATCTTCGTGTTCCTACTGTACTTAATACGTTCGTACTAGTAGTATAATTTGGGTCAGTCGATTTGTGAAAGAAGTTCGACGGAGCGAAGGAAGAAGACGGCAGAAGAGGTGGAAGAAGCCCTTCTAGCCATCCATGTTGCATCAAACAGCTCACATGAGTCGACTGACCCAAATTGCTCCTTCAGATTGCAGGATCCACGTGGCATTCAAGGTCTCGAAGGTAGATTCCGCGTCCGCACCCGGTTTGCGGGCTCGACGCGCACGCGACCGGCTTCCGCCGCGACAGCCACCATGCGTGCCTCCTATGCATGGGCGGAGACGACAATGACACGCTAGTTCCTCCTCGCCGGCGTGCTGGAGCACGCGCTTGTCCTCCTCTTCGTATGTTGCATGCATAGACGCGGCTCCACCAGCTGCTCGCGTGCTTGGCAGCACGGCGGCATCACGAGGAGAGACTGCAGACGACGTGAGCGGGTGAGCCTTCGGCTTCATGGCATAGGGATGGCGGCGACACGGCGGTGATGGGCGAGAAATTGTTGGCTGGAGCAGGCGGGCGCCGGCATGCAGAACGGCGGCGGCGGCATATTGATGAGTGCGCGTGTGGGAGCTTACTTTAGTTTTATATATAAGGTTGGTCAAACTTAAAAGAAAATCGTACTAGTACACGTAAACATTAGAGTTAGGCAGCGCTTTTATTAGTTACTAGCTTATGTTCTTGCCCATTGTAACCAGCCTTAGTACCACGGCCACGATACGGAATCCTGTGCAAGCCCGTGAACCACGGACATGCGGTCGATCGAATGGTGTGTCACCGTGTCGTGCTCGAAGGACATCCACCGAACCTTTTTGTGTGTGTGAAAACAATCCTCGAATATTACTCAACTTTTTTTCCTGTGAAAGTTCTTGACGCTGCAATATTTCCATATGTTTGAATTTAGCTCCAGTTCGTGTTTATTTGGATTTGGATGTTTTAGGTGCGCCCTAGTTTTTTTTTAATACTGATTTTGTGTGTGTGACTGAGAGAGAACGTGTGTATGTGTCCATATGTGTGTTGTGGCGGAAGGGCAATGTGGAGATGGTGTGCGTGTGATACAGACATAGAGAGGTGTGAATGTGCAAATGATCGTGCATGAGTGAGACATAGACAGATGCCGATATATTGTGTATACATGAGAGAATGGTCTTCTAGTTTACTTGTGTGTGTGTGTGAGAGAGAGAGATTGAGAGAGGGAGAGAGAGACAGAGAGAGGAGCATCCGTAACACAACAACCATCTCTCTCGATTCGTCCGTCCCTCGCACGGTCGCATGCAACATATGCATCAACGCGCACATTTTGACACCCTCACCCGGCCCCTGCCCACCTCAAGGCCCGCACAATCTCTTCGTGAATACCCATTTCTCTCCTTAGGTTTGTTTTCTCTCAATATCTGACACACACACGCACACACACAGAGAGAGAGACACACGCAGCACAACACACACACTCCCCCGAGCACACAATTCATCCCCATCCAAGGTTATACGGCGACCACTCTCGCTTGTGCTTCTTTGCACCTCAACATGCACAACACCTCAATCTTCAAAGAGGGCAACAAGCAGATCGAAGACGGCGACCACGCCACGCTAGAGAATGCGGGGTCACTTGGAAGCAGGGTGATGTGACGACGGCTGACTGACTCCTCCCCCCACCCTCTCTCTCTCTCTTGCACAAAATTACCAATCCCTCTCTCCCCCGCACAAAATTGTCAATCCCTCAACCCACGAGATCCTTCCCTTCTCGTCTATGTTTTTCCTGCTCTCTCATCAAACATGTTGTCTCTTCTCCTTCCACGTATACAGAATCCAGATGCACACGCATCTCATGTATATTACATGTATGCATCTTTCTCACAGACCTAACTTCTTCCTCTCTCTTTCTCTCTCTATCTCTCTCTCTGTCTCGTTAGGTTTGTCTCCTACTCTCTCGTCCACATACACACAATCTTTCCCTCCCTATCTGCTCCATCTTCAAAAGCTCTCTCTGCACGTTTCATTCACACATTGGGATATCTCAAAATGTTGCTTCTATAATGGCTGATGTAGAGTTATGGTTGTTCTTGTTGCATCCTACAAAGTAATAACTATGAAATGCATTTAGATTCTCATTTGACTGGGATTATGTGAGTTTGAGCATGTTGTGAAGTACTATAGACCTTGTATACATCTTGGGATTCGACAATGATTGTAACTATTGAATTGTATAGACCATTACATTCGAAGTCAATAGCCTAATATATTTATTTCACAATTTCAACAAATGATTAGTTCACTACAAACTAAGAAAACAAATGTGTACTCCCTCCGTTTTTATTTAAGTCCGCGTATTAGCATTGGTCAAAGTCCAGTTTTGTAAACTCTCAGAAAGCTTATAACAAAAAATATTAACATATACAATAACAAATAAATACCATTAGATTCATTATTGAATGTACTTTCACATCATACATATTTGTTATGGTAAATGTTTATATTTTTTATAAACTTGGTCAAACTTTAGGAAGTTTGACTTCGGTCAAACCTAATATGCAGAGTTTACTACTACTCGCTAGTTGCTTAGCCGAATCACTCAACACGCCACACGGGGAGTCCAGTGTCACAAAATTTTGAGGTCGGCGGGAAAATCTCCCGCGACCCTGATTCGAGCAGTGGAAAGTTACCATCATAGCCTTCGGAACAGGCCTACGGATGACGCTTGGTAGGGGGCTGTTTTCGTAACTTCAGGTTCACCCTACCCAGCCAACCCCACCCCGGCACCCAGAGTAGTACACCTGAATACTCCCCAATTTCTATCCCCACCGCAAAATAGACTTCTCCATAGCACTGCAGCCTTCGTGCTCCTCCCCTTTACATCGGCGCACTCGTCCACCGCAGCGCATCTGCCTAATCGATGACCTCGTACGCCACACTGGAGCCGGTCCACCGTCATCGTCATACACGGAGCCTCTTCCCCGGCATCGTCTTCCACGGTATCGTATCTGCTTCCTGGAAGCCGACGCCAAGCGCAGAAGTACCACCGTCGTGGACAATGAACTGACTCCCGTTGCCGACCATGACTCACAGAGGCCGCCGCGACCATCGTTCTCCTCCTCGATTGGTAATGTGTGTATTGAATCACTTAGCAGTACATGTGCAGTTCCAATTTTGTTCATACCTACCCTTCAAATTTCCTGGGTGCTATTGTTCCCGTAAAAGTAATTGGTTATAGCCTCCATTGTCCAACAGAATATCATCTTGTAATTGTGCGTCACTCCTGTATCACACTGTGCTTGGGTAGGTTTTTCATCTGCAACCAGTAGTGTGGCAAATGATGGAAAGGTTTTTAGAACTAGCAAAATGCCCATGCATTGCACGCATCAAGATGCATTTGTATGAGTAGTTTATCTTGTTGGAGATGCTCTAACATGGCAGATGAGTGCTTTAAATTTGCCCACAAGATGCGCGAGTATTACTAGTAGTATATTTTTCTTGCCATGTTGAGATTTTAAAACCACGAGTGCGAACATGCAGAGGAGCAATGAAGATCAAACACGGGATATTCAGGACATCTTCAAGGAGCGTGGCAAGTTAAAGAGGAGCTGCACCGAACCTGTAAAACGAGCTTTGGTAAGTAACACCCTTTCAATTACTTTCGTGTAGCCTCATGTTCTTCGATGTGTATATCTTGTAGTTTCTGTTTCTCTTAAGCGTGGTGTTCTTCGATGTGTAATAAGAAGAGTCTTAATCGTCCTAATGCTTTCGTTTTTATCTTGATGTAGGAAGTGGGTGTTCTCACCTTGTAGTCTATTTTTATTTATTTATTACTTTTCAATTCACTTCTCCGAGTTCTGTTTATCTGGCTTCTACTAAATGGATCTAGGTTTCTCTGAGTATTGATCTAAAAAAGAAGTAACTTCATGTTAGGATGCAGTTCCTGCGAGGAGGGAAGTATGGTCAACCTCGAGATCATGTTTCCAAAATGAGGCTGGATTACACACAAGGTGCCAGTTCCCTAATGATGCTGGATTAGACACAAGGCGCAAATTCCCAGATGATGCTGGATTACACACAAGCCAGGTGGAGTCGTCAGTTGTTCGTGTCCTCGTGGCATTAGTAAAGGCTGAAAGAAAGCATGCAGCAGCCCTTGAGAATGTAGCTGAGTTCCTGAAGAAGCGAAAAGAGCAATCAGATGCTCTCTTCACCCAAGCCAAAGAAGAGATGGAAGAAGCCAAAAATAAGCTAGCAGAGGCAGAGCAGGCTAGGCGTCTCCTGCTATCTAAAACTGTTGTCAATACAAAATTTCCTTCATAATAGCTAGGTTCAAATGTTTATCCAGTCAGCATGCCTGTTGTGATGTCCGTGCATCTACTGATGTGGCACAAAATGTTTTTTTGGGTCATGTAATAACAGCAACTACTTTCCAAACAATAACAAACGAAGCATTGGACATGGTATAGTTCACACGCAAGCCCGACATTCCAAGTTCAACTTCCACATCAAACTCATGTTCACAGATATCTGCACATTCATACATAATGTCCACAACCATGATTCACTTCAAAGCTAAAAAATGTGAGGAGAGTTATAAATAAAGAAAATCCTCTACTAGTTCCTGCTACCAGTGCGAGCACAACAAGTCAAGACCATGCGTAAATTAATTATATTGTAGTCATTTTTTGTGTTCTAAAATGCCTGCTGGCTCGTGGAAGGACGTGTTGCCGGCACACGCGCGGATTCAATGAAGGCAGGCGGGGCAGTTTTAAGCTGGTTGCACGCGGCGAGGAGGCGTGCTCAGCCGGGCCTGCAGCGAGTGCGGCCCTCTTGGCCGGCACGCCGGTTCAATGCCTGCGCTATGAGAGGTCGTGTCCGTGTCAGAGCAATCACTCCCTCCAGTCCTTTTTTGTTTGGGTATAACAAAATCTCATTTTCCATTCACATTTTAGTGGTATGAGTTGTGCGTGTGTGTCTGTGAGAGAGAGAGGAGACGGTAGTCGGGGTTGTCTGATCGGTAAACAAATGAATAATGTCAGTCTAGGATGGAGACGAAAAGGAGACCGCAACAAATGTTGTGTCTATAGGAGAGATAGAGAGAGAGTAATTTTAGTGGTATGAGTCATATGTAGAGACATATAGGGTGTGTGAGAGAATCCCATAGAGAGAAAGACAAAGTGAAAGACGAGTGGAGACTGTGTGTTTGGCGGTGAAAAAGAAAGCTTAGGTATCGAGTGATACCAGAGAACAGTAGAGACGTGAGAGATAATGAAAACCGTGTAATTTATAATGATAGGGAGAGTGTGACACTTCTCAAGGGAGACGTCGAGAGACCATGTTTGCGAGGATAGGAGCAACATGAAGTGAGCGTGCGGGTGAGCTAGAGAAAAGAGAGTGATAGCAACCTAAGGAGCATGCATTCTAGAGAGATAGGCGTTAAAGGAGTGAAAAAAAAGGGATTCAAATATTTGAATTTGAGATGATGATACATGTAATCCATACTCGAACCGAAATTGATCTATCAAACATGCATACTCATATGAATTCACGCACATCTATGTTATTTAATATGTAGATATTACTGATCCATACATTTTAGTATAACATAATTTGGTTAAATTTTTTCGAATTCAACCTTAAGATTTCGAGATCGTTGTATTTGTAGATCATATTATACATATAAAGGAGTAGAATTATTTGTTGTGCTTTTGAAAGTATATATATAAAAAATGATGTATATAGAATGTAATTCCAATTGAAAATGGATCCCGCCCGGAAAAAAAATAGAATACAAACGGGATTCGAATGGAGTTGGCACGGTAAACGTGCACTCTGCAAAATTTGAATGAAGCGGGGAAAGTCGCAGTAACCGCCCGAAACCAAAATCTGCGAGATGGAAATCACTACTGCCTATCCCTGCCACGCAAAGCCTATATGTTGGATTTCTATAGGTTTCGATAGGGGTAGGTTTGTAATTTCACCCAAACGTGACGTAACCGCCTCTCACCCGGATTCATACACGGTAGGCGCCAAAACACAGTGTGTCCTAGGCCGAAATCGACTCCCTTCCCGATTCATATTCATACACGGTGGGCGCCAAAAACAAACTCTCGTCGGCAAATATTCGGTGTATGCGAGATTACCGTCCTATCCCCGACCGACTAGTGTTGCTGTGATGTAGTAGAAATTTGAAATGGGGGCTAAGTTTGTAAATTTCCTCGCATTTGAGACAAGCGCGCCCTGAATACATGGTTCCCCCCTTCCTCTCTACCTCCCTTTTCCCCATTCGTACTCCATGGGCGCCAAAACACCCCCACCCCACCCTCCTCCGTCCGCCGCCGTCCGCCACCCCATCCACCGCCGTCCTCCTCCACCATGCCGGAGCTGATACCCCGACGCCTCCGTCCATTACAAGAGATTGACCTCTCTCATCCATGGCTTCGGACCGGGATCCTTGCATCCCGTCCTCTCGCTTCATCCCCGCCGTCGTCCACCTTGCCGGCGCCGCTCCTACGACCGCCTCATCCACCGTGCCCCGCCGCCACCGTCTACCCTCCTAGATCTGCTTCCACGCCGCTGATAGCCATTGCTACCGCAGCACCGTCAAATTCTCAGCAGATGCCTACACGGCGCCGCACCAGAGGCGGTACTCTTTCGTATCTGCTCAACTTATTTATCGCAGCAAGAAAATAGATCACCACTGCTTTACTCTGATTTCTTGTCTTGGTTGCGAAGTTGCCTTTGTCCGGTTTGCACCTTCAGATCTGCCATGGCACGCTCAACACCATACTCGCAATGCTTATGGTTTTCCCCTTTTATATTCCACACTAGTTAAATCACAGTAGACTAAATTTCAAAATTGGGTCAGCCGATTTTTCAGAGCTCGCCGGAGTTCACCGGTGCGATTGAAGGGGCTCGGGTGGTTGTGGGGCCTCGCCGAACGAAGAAAACTCGACGCGGGTGGGGGTTGGGGTGGGGGTTGGGGTGGCGGAGGAACACAGGCAGTGGGGGCCGGTGGTCCGGCCGGCGGCCTGTGCGGTGTTCTGTATGGGAAGAATCAGAGACGAGGAAGAAGAAGGGTTAGGAGACGTAGGATCTTCATCCAACCGCCTGAAATGGTCGAGAGACAGCTAGGAGTTGCATTCTTAATGTGCTCTGGTTCATCATGTGTGGGCACTGCGCAACCAACATTATATTATCCAAAATCTGCTTGCTCTTCTTTACCATGTTCCTCTTTCGTTCTTCTTTAATATGTACTCTCTCCGTTCCTAAATACAAGTCTTTGTATAGATTCCACCATGGACTACATATGGAGCAAACTGAGTGAATCTACACTCTAAAATGTACCTGTATACATCTGTATGTGATCCATAGTGGAAATCTCTACCAAGACTTATATTTTGGAATGGAGGGAGTATGATAGTAGTACAGTATGTTCCTTGTACTGAAGATGAGCAGGGACATTTGCAATGTAGAGGTCTATACGGTCGGTCGTGATGGACACTTTGAGCCTCTTTGATTCGTAGGATCTTGTAAACATAGGAATAGGATTTGTAGTGGCCTGCCCACTTGAATCCTATAAGAATAGCAAGGAAATGCGGGGAGTTGTGTCGCCTTTGAGAGTTACATTGATATTAACAGTACCGCACCTTCACTTGAAGAGAGCTGGTATCCGAAGCCTTTCTAGCCATACCGGCAATACTAGCACATATATTCCAGCAAATTCCACTTTGTTTATTTTACTCTGATGCTTAAGGTTTTCCCGTTATATCTACACTATGATCTGTGTAGCTGCTTTGTGTCGCACTAGCAGCAGTCCACTCTTGAAGCTAAACACTGCAATGACTTACAAAATTGGCACCAAGGCATTGAGTGCCATTCTGGATGCAATGAAACTCATAAGCTCCCCACCTGTTGATTCTTGTTCAGAATATCATCCTAATGACTATTCTAACCTCGAGGAGTCAAAGGCAGATGGCCTGTCCTATTCACCCATCAAGGTGCCTGTTCTAATTTGGCAATGTTTTATTGATTGCGGGTATCTTGCATATGTTGTCTTGCATTCCTTCTACTTTGTTGCACCGCCATCTGCTTGGTTTACTCATCATATATGTCGAGATGCCATGCCCATCCATTATCAATACATATTTCATCTGTCATCATACCATGTTTTTCCACTCAAATGTTGTTCTTGTGCATCAGACATCAAAAACAAAGAGGGTGATTGCCGAACCTGAAGGAGCACCAGCAAAGTCCTTGAAAAACGTGGTGGTGCCGGAGAAATCAGACAGTACCCCACTTATATTGGCTGTACAACCAGTGACACAAAACATAGGACCGACTCCAGCAGACTGTACCCATACTTCACTGGCCACACCACTAGCCCCACCACACAGGACCTGCACTCCGGCAAAAGGTATACCGATTTCATTTGCCATAGCACCAGCTGTACCACAGAAAAATCCCACTCCAGCAAAAAGTACAGCAGGTCCACCGGCCGAAGACCTATCCCAACTGTAGAGACGGCCAATTCCTGCAGATTGGAACCCCATTCCATTTATTCCCAGTTTAAAAGACAATGCTTTCAATGTTGTTAGGGACTACGTGCATATATTCCCATCATGGGAAGATTATTGTGAAGACAAACACCATTTTCACATCTTCCTGTCCAACTTACGTGTAAGTGCTATTATTCATGGCTATTATTTTCCTGTTTTCTGCTGATTGAACACATCAATGATTTACATTACATTGTTGTAACTAGGCGAGGGTCAATCTGGATAGTCATGATGAGCAAAGCTTGCTTGTTCTTTTCAAGGAAGCATTGCAGCAGTATCGGTGTTACCTGAGGAAATCATACTTTGATGGCAAGTCTATAAACGAATTCCTGGTGAAGTCTCTTGTGCTAAATTTAGAAGATATTGAATGGAAAAACCTTGTTATGCACTGGTCTCATTCCCAGGATGAGGTACTGTCTATGAAATCACATGACAATTTGAACTTCTACTTTTCTGCATGTGCCTTACGGATCTTTTTTGCGGGAAATCTGCTCGAAGAAGAATTCTGGTTTGACAAGAACGACATGATATCTCAAATATGATGCCCGATGCTTTGCTCTTGTTAGTACTTGTTGTCCTGTATCACTATACTTGCATACATACCTGGTTCATTATGTGACAGCAGTATGCATGATAGCTTGCTCATCAATTGTTCACTCCAAATTATCTGATCTATATGAATGGTTACATTAGTGTAGAATATATCCAATGCCAATGTTTTTTTAGCTCTGCATTGTTCTTGTAAGTACATGTTGTCCTTTATCAGTGTACTTATAATGACAGGTAGTTGTTCACTCTGCAGCTTATTTTCCTTTGCCCTCCATTTTCTACACATCAGATCTATATTTACTCTTACCATAAGGTTGGTACTGAAGAAGTTTAGCTGTGCATTGCTCTTGGCTGTACCTTTTGCCTGTATCGCTGCACTTACATTTATAGCTACTTGGTTATGTAGCATCACTATTCATCTTATCTTAAATATTCTCCATTTTTTCGTATATTATCACATCTATATTTACTCTTAACAAAATGTAGAATAAAGGCAATGATTTTGAAGAAGATTATGTGGTAAACTTCTTGAATTGCCCCCCCCCCCATCAGCATGGACAAGGCCTTTATAGAGCCTGTCTTCACCAATAATGTAAGTTTGTCCATCTCAAGCCTTCAAACTTTGTTGTATATATTTGGTTAGGCATGACTGCAACAGCTGTTTATTTTTGGTGTTTGCATCAAATTGCTTGTTTAAAGTTTATTATATGTAGTTCATAAACAAAAGTTCATCCTTTCTCAATTTAATTTTTCAGTTGTACAACCAAGTTCCTTCTTCATACCATGTAAATTAAACTATACAGAGCAAGTGATCTTCTTTTGCACTGCATGTATGCTTCTGTTCTTCATCTGTAATCCAGTGGTGTGGTGAACCTACCGACTACAGCACAATGTCATATTCTGCAATGTCTTAACTATGAAAAATGTCATATCATTCTACTATTATTTAAACCATCTCTTTATTTGCCAATCTGAAATGGTATAAATTGACAGCACACTAACCATTGATACTTATGAGTTCTTGATCTGTAATCCAGTGGTGTCATGAAGCTGCCAACTCCTTCACAATGTCATTTCCTGTCATGTCTTGACCTACAATACCATATTGTGTTAATGCAAATTTAAACTGTGTCACTTTATTCGTCAGTAATAAATGTGATGAATTGTCAGCACTGATACTTTTATGTGCAAAACCTGTCATCTGTCTGCTTGTTTATCTTTCAGAGTGAGGAAGATATAAGTGTTGAACAAGCGCAGTCTCATCATCTTGCTCAGCTGCTTGCGCTGCAGCTCCCCAGCAGGGCTAACCTTTCTTCAACTCTATTGAAGTGTTGTCGGTTTTGTATATTATTTTGTCGGCGTGTTTATTTGCACTGGTGGCGATCTTTGATGCCCAGTGTATGTAATCTGTTGTCTGCTTGTGCTTTATTATCATAGTGGCGAACTTTTATGCCCAGTGGATGTAATATGTCGTAATTTCTTTATTGTATAGTATAGGTTTTTTCTTATTCACGATGCTACAGTTATTTTACTGTATATATATCCTGTCTTCGTAGTAAACTGGCCAAATCGTAAAATTACGGTACATAATCGGGTCCTCATGCAATCACGATGTAGGTTGGGCCTGAAACGTGCCGATCAGCTCACGGGCCGGCAGCAGCCCGAAATGAACCCCGGCCCATGATTGTGCGAATCAAATCACGGGCTTTTAACAGGCTGAAAAATTGTCTCGGTCCTTGTTTGGCCCAATCAGATATCGGCTGTGAGCAGGCCGGATGCAAACCGTGTCGTAGTTAGGCCCAACTATATGACGGGCTTTTAATAGGCTGAAATTAATATAGGGCCGAAATATTAAACGAACCCTTAACAGGCCAAAACTAATATCAGGCCGAATTACTAAGTGGGCCTTTAGCAAGTGGGCCCAAAAGCATAGTGTCCAGTTGACGGGCCGAATCTGATATGGGCCATAATTAGGCCCAAAACCTCTTAAAGGGCCGGACCTGATCTGGGTCGTAATTTGGCCCAGAACGTGGTAGGCTTTTAACGGGTTGGATCTCATATGGGCCACTATTAGGCCCGGAGCGTGGCAGGCCATTAATAGACCGTATCAAATATGGGCCGGCATTTGGCCCAAAACATGGCAGCCAGTTAACGGGCCGGCCTACTAGGGTCCTCAAAAATCTTGTGGGCCTACAGCTGGGCCGGCCCATTAATGTCGGCGAAATCTCATGGGCCTTTGGCTGGGCCGGCCCATTATGATCCGCAAGAATTTTGTGGGCCTTTACCTGGGCTGGCCTATTATGGCACACAAAACTCTTGTGGGCCTGTACCTGGGCCGGCCCATTATGGCCCGTGAAATCTTGTGGGCATTTAGCTGGGCCAGCCCATTATGGTCCGCAAAATCTCATGGGCCTTTAGCTGGGCCGGGCCCATTATGGTCCGCAAAATCATGTGGGCCTTTAGTTGGGCCGGCCCATTTAAACTTGTTGGGCCGTGCCACGTGTCGACGCATCATAGGCGCCTTCTGTCCAGTGAGTGGATGACATCTGTCCCAATGATGAGCCGACACGTGTTTCCTCTAGCCAATGATGATTTTACACGTGGAAAATCCCCATTGGTCGGGGCTGTTAACGGGTTATCGGATCCGAAACCCGACTCGATAGCTTAACGGTGTTCCGTTACGGTGGATGCCACGTGTCGGTCACCCTTGACAAAAGCACTTTTGTGACGCGCGATTTATCGTCATGGAAGTGGACACTTCCGTGATGATAATTTTGGTAATGTCATGGAACACTTCTACGACAGCACAGGTATAACTATCTTGATTCTGTCATAAATTTGTCATGGATGTACATGCATGACAGAAAAAGTGACCTACTGTGACAAACACATATAATCACGGAAGTGTATTTTTTGTAGTGTGAACATGGTTCTTGTGTTATGCTTGAATGTAAGTAGCTTCAGGATCACTTCTAGCTTCATGACCGTGCTTTGCTTCTCTTCTCGCTCTCTTTTGCGTATGTTAGCCACCATATATGCTAGTGCTTGCTGCAGCTCCACCTCACTACCTTTTTCCTACCCATAAGCTTAAATAGTCTTGATCTCGTGGGTGTGAGATTGCTGAGTCCTCGTGGCTCACAGAAACTTCCAAACAGTTGCAGGTGCCGATGATACCAGTGCAGATGACGCAACCGAGCTCAAGTGGGAGCTCGATGAAGATCTTGTTTGTTGTGTTGTTTCGTTTCCCGTTGATTAGTAGTGGGGCCCAGTTGGGACGATCGGGGATCTAGCATTTGGGGTTGTCTTTCTTTTGGTTCCGTAGTCGGACCTTGATTGTATTCTGGATGATGTATGGTATATATTTGTATTGTGTGAAGTGGCGATTGTAAGCCAACTCTTTATCCCTTTCTTTTTCAGTACATGGGATGTGTAAAGATTACCCCTCTTGCGACATGCCTACCATGCGGTTATGCCTCTAAGTCGTGCCCCGACACGTGGGAGATATAGCCGCGTCATGGGTGTTACAGAGGCATATGATTTTGATTGGTGATAAGCTGACATCCTACGCAACATTGCACAAGGGCTTATGCGTCTACTCGGGCCGTGGGCCAGAAGAAACCTGTTTGGAAGGCCTTGCTTATGAGGGCCCAAGTTGTGGCATGATGGCTGCCCAGTCCAGCATGTATTTCAGCTAAGAGTTGCCGACCCTGCTCTTCGGAGATGCACCTTTGGAGGACTCCAGTAGTGCTTTTCTTGTATAGTTCACCTTCGTGAACTTTATAGGCTTTAGAACGTCGAACTATGCGACGCGCCTCATTTTGATCATTAGGAAGCTCCTACCTATTAAGGTAGACCAGGAAGGGTTCGGTCCATGGAGCAATAACGGTCATGATTTCATGAGCAGAGGGTGTTATTTCGGTATCCAGACCTCTGATGATATCTGTATTTTGTTCGGCAGCTGGGGGTGTTATTAGGCCCGGACTGGTGTTTCCGCTCTCGTCCTGCCACACCACAGATGGCTTGAAGAGACTTTCCACAAAGGTATTAGGCGGGACGGGGTCACACTTGGCGCCCATTCGAGCAAGGATGTCCGCTACCTGGTTACTGTCTCGAGTGATGTGATGAACCTCAAGCCCCTTGAACCGAGCTGATATTTTCAATACCGCGTTTCGATATCCTGCCATTTTTGGATCTTTTGCATTGAACTCTATATTTATCTGGGATATTGCGAGGTTTGAATCGCCGCGCGCCTCTAGGCATTGTATGCCCATGGGGACAGCCATGCAGAGACCATGTAGAAGTGCCTCGTATTCGACTGCGTTAATGGAGTCCGTATACATGATTTACAGCATGTAGCGGACTGTCTCTCCCGTAGGAGATGTCAAAATGACACCAGCCCCGAGTTCGGCTGGCATTTTAGAGCCGTCGAAGTACATGATCCAGTTGGAGTATGAACTGTACTCTTTGGGGAGCTCGGCTTCCGTCCACTCAGCGAAGAAGTCGGCCAGCATTTGAGATTTAATAGCTCGGCGCGGCTTGTATGTTATTTCAAATGGTAAGAGCTCAATGGCCCATTTATCTATGCGGCCGGTGGCATCCCAGTTGTTTATAATGTCATTGAGTGGTACTTCGGATGCCACCATGATCGAACACTCTTGAAAATAGTGTCGGAGTTTTCGGGATGCCATAAAGAGCGTGTAAGCTATCTTTTGGTAGTGAGGGTATCGGGATTTGCATGGTGTGAGGACCTCTGATACGTAGTACACTGGTTTCTGGATGGGAAATTTATGTCCCTCTTCCCCTCGCTTGACAACGAGTATGGCGCTCACTACCTGGTGAGTTGCGGATATATAAAGCAACATAGGCTCGCTAACACTTAGGGCGGCTAGGATTGGGTTGCCTGCTAATAAGGTTTTTATTTCTTCCAATCCGGCTGTAGCCGCATTCATCCACTCGAAGTTGTCGGTGCATCTAACCAGTCTGTAAAGTGGTAATGATTTTTCTCCTAATCTGGAGATGAAGCGGCTCAAAGCTGCCACACACCCTGCTAGTTTTTGGGCCTGCTTTAAGTTTGTTGGTATGGCCAGTTGCAACAAGGCTCAGATTTTGGCTGGGTTTGCTTCAATTCCTCTATTGGAGACGATGGACCCCAGTAGCTTTCTGGTTGGGACGCCGAAAACGCATTTTTTCAGGATTGAGCCACATGTCGTATGTTCGGAGGTTGTCAAATGTGAGGCGGAGATCATCCACCAATGATTCGACGTGTTTAGTCTTGATGACCACGTCATCCACACATGCTTCAACCGTCTTGCCGATTTGTTTTTCCAAGCATGTTTGAATCATGCGTTGATAAGTGCCACCAGCGTTTTTGAACCCAAAAGACACGGTGTTGAAATAGAAAGGCCCGTACGGGGTGATGAACGCCGTTGCAGCCTGGTCAAACTCCTTCATTTTAATCTGATGGTATCTGGAGTAAGCATCGAGAATGCACAACGAATCATGTCCTGCAGTCGCATCGATAATCTGGTCAATGCGGGGCAATGGGAAGGGGTCTTTAGGGCAAGCCTTAGAGCAACTCTAGCAGACCCCGCATCCCGCCGGCCCGCAAAATGCGTTTGCAGTTCGCGCAAAACCGCTTTTGCGGGCCAGCATGGACAGCCACAGATGTAGACCCCTCAAATAGACCCGCATAAAAGTATATTCACGGAATATGCTTTTTTATGGGTCGGCTTCTGCGGGTTCTGCTCGTGCACCACCGCGACGACCCGCAAACAGAAAAACTACAAATCTCGCATTTGACATAGGGTTTCACAAACAAGTTCAAATTCAAATGACATAACACAGTTTTACGCGCAAATAAAAGCCAAGTTCATTACGGCAAACGCAAAAGGAGGGCCCTGCAAAAGTTTGCGCCCATGTCCAGCATCATCTTGGTCGATCTCTACTCCGCGCCATCGAGTCCACCTTGAAGTTCATCGCCACCACCGAAGCCACCTCCTACGCTTGTTCCAACTCCCGCACCGAAATCATCAACATTGCCACCATATGGAGCGGAGAAAACATCTTCGGAACTGTAGCACGCACCGGCTGACGCCACCATTCTCCTCTTCAAGATTTCTCTCCATGCCATATCATGCCATGTTTTGGTGAGATCGTCCATATCATCGCGGTTCATTGACATGATCATGTTCTCTTCGGCGAGCAGCTTGGACATAGCTTTGTTTTCTGCAGCGCGTGCTCTTCTCTCCTCAATGGCAGCTTTGTGCAGCCCCTCTTCTTTAAGGAATTTCCACTTTTCTTGCTTCCCCTTTGTCTTATTCTCTGCTAACTCTTTCTTGACCTCCAACGACTTCAACAACATTGACTCGTTTGATTGCACCATGGCATCAATCTTCTCCCTCAAGCTCGATGCTTCTTGCTCTCTCTTCATCTTCTCCTTGGTCTTCTTGTCGCCATCGGGCTCGTGCAAATTTCTTGGGCCATCATCATCCTCATATTCATCCATGTTTGTAAGTGAGCCTCTCTTTGATGGGGACTCTTTGTCGATCAACTTCCACTTCTCGCAATTTTGGAGCAACTCCCAACAATGCTCTAGTTTGAAGAATTTGCCTTCCGAAGCTTCCATGTCCTTGTATCTATGTTGAGCAATCTTGTCCTACAAAATGTGAACAAAGTGGTGAAATAACATCCCATGATGCAAATATGATGATGCACAACTTGAACAAAGGCAAAACAAACTCACGTAGTCGGACTCCACGGTGCCACTTGGAGGTGCATTGCGTACTTGCTCCAAGCAAGCTGCCCAACGGCTGCACATTGGTTTGATATTCTCCCAACGCCCTTGAAGCGGCCGAAATGTGCGTGGAGTCTTATTGGGATGTTTTGCCATAATGCGGAAGTATTGATATTCGATCCTTTGCCAATATCTCTTAGCGGTTTGAGAAGTTCATGTGCATGCATCAAGAGACACCGCACTCCATGCTTTGATCAAAGCTTGATCTCCCAAGATCGTGTAGTTCTTCGATCTAATGCTTTTCCAAGTTTTTGTTTGCGATTGCTCATACGCTTCCGCTTCGATATCCTCCAATTCATCCTCACAACCATGATCATCCACGCCGGCCTCCGTTTCATTGTAGTCGAATGCGGCGAACGGGGCTTGATAAATGTCAACCGCATTCCTGTCCAACAAGTTCACAAACTCGGTTGTTGCATTGTTTGAACCACCGCTATAGCGAACAATAACAAGTCACGAGCTATCGAGGATAATGGCTAAAAATGAAAGGAAATCGCCATGGCCGAAGACGCATACCTTCCGGCCATTTCGTCGAACACCTCGCTTGCGGGGGGAGCGACACCGTTGAACGGCATCACCGGAGCACCTCCTTGCGGTGGGATGGAGTGAGACGATGAAGAAGGTCGCTTCTTTGTAGCCGGAATCTTCCTCCACTTTACGCCCGCGACCTTGCCGACCTTCTCCGCCACCGGCCGGGATCGCGCTGCCACGTTGGTGCCCGGAGCGCGGGCCATCGTGGCGGGGGCAGCTGGATTCCCGCCCTACACGACCATGTTGCCCTGCCGCTTGCGGGCAAGCGCGATGTTTGGTTGGGCGATGGTGGCGGGGCCAACATGGCTGGCAACGAGATCCGCCCGTGGGGAAGGAGCGTGCACGACCTCGACGATGACGGGGGGCAGCATCGGGTCGTCCATGGCGGCGAGGGACGGCCAGGGAGGAAGCACCAGAGTGTGCGGAGGCGGGGCAATGATGGTGGAGGGTGGGGGAGTGGGAAAGGGCGCACGGAAATGTCCCTCCCACCAAATCTCGCTGCGGATAGGGGTTGAGCTCGGGTCGGCCTCCCAGCCCGTGAAGATAGAGGTTGAGGGAGAAGATTTGTCGCGCCCCGCAAAAATATTTGCGGGCTGAGGCAGGATGCGGGGTCTGATCAGGCATGTTTTCCCGCCCCGGCCCGCATTTTGGCGGTTATTTTGCGGGCCGGGGTGGGATGCGGGGTCTGCTAGACTTGCTCTTATTAAGGTCCTTGAAATCGACACAAAGGCGCCAAGATTTATCCTTCTTTTCCACCATTACCAAGTTGGCTAGCCAATCCGAGTGTTTGATTTCTCTGATGAACCCGGCCTCGAGTAGTTTGGCTAGCTCCTCCCCCATATATAGCTTGTTGTTTGGGTTCGGAAAATCACTGCAGCGTTTGCTTGACTGGCTTGAACCCCTTGATTATATTGAGGCTGTGTTCAGCCAGTATGTGTGGGATCCCGGGCATGTCCGAAGGGTGCCAAGCAAAGATATCCCAATTTTCGCGTAGGAACGTGCGTAGGGCGGCGTGTACCATCAGATCCAGCTGTGCTCCAATGGATACTATTTTATTAGGATCTATCGGGTGTACTTGAAATTTAACTATTTCATTTGCTAGCTTGAAAGAGGTGGATTTAGGTCTCTTGTCAAGAATCACATCATCCTTGTCCACCGTGGATCGCAAGGTGGTTAGTTCTTCGGCCGCAAGGGCTTCAGATAGTGCCTCAAGGGCCAAGGATGCGGTTTTGTTTTCGGCACAAAGTGCTTTATCCGGATCACTCGTAACTGTGATTATTCTGTTGGGCCTTGGCATTTTAAGCTTCATGTACCCGTAATGGGGTATGCTTTGGAAGCGTGCTAAAGCGTCCCGCCCCAAAAGGGCGTGATATCCGCTATTGAAGGGAGCCACGTGGAAGAGCAACTCTTCGGACCTGTAGTTATCAGGCGTGCCGAATACTACATCCAGCTTTATTTTTCCCGAACATCATGCTTCACAACTGGGGATGATGCCTCGAAAGGTGGTACTGCTTTGCTCGATGCGTGTTCTGTCAATATGCATTTTGTCGAGCGTGTCCTCATAGATGAGGTTAAGCCCAGTGCCATTGTCCATGAGCACCTTGGTAAGTCAGAAGCCGTCCACAATTGGGTTTAGAACCAAGGCAGCGAGTTCTCGGACTGATCGGGCCTTTGGTTCGTCGGCGGCGGTAAAAGTTATTGCCGCATCATTCCATGGGCTCATTGTGGTTACTTGGTGAATTTCAGCGAGGTCGCGGAGTGCCCTCTTACGCCGATTATTTGAAGAGAAAGTCTCGAAGATCGTAAGGACGTTAAGATCGTCATCCTCTGGAGAATGCTTTTCCGGAGTAGCGGTGGTGAGGATGGCCTCGCCTCTTTTAGCCACCTGCCAGAGTACCCGACATGCCCGAAGGCTGTGTGCTGGTTCGCTGTTCGGCGTTGCATGTATCTGACAGGGTTTGTCGAGGAGTTTGTCAAGAACGGACCTGTATCCCGCAAGGGCTTTTTCTTGCCTACGGGCTTATGATCGAATGCCTCGTAAGGGTGTACCCGTTTTGCCTGGGCAGTGTACTGCTTAAAGGCAGCAGGTTCCAATTGGGTTTTGGGGCCTTCCATGTGCTTTCCATCGTGCAGTACTTCCGTACGACGTGCGATAGCTCCGTGAAACTCTGTATGCGACGGCGGTCGAGGGAATTCCGAATTCCCTCATCGATACAATTGCTATGAAAGACCGAGACTGCATCATCATCGCAGCAATATTTAATCTTGTTTTTGACAAGTAGGAACATGGCCCAAAAGTGATGGACCATTTCCTGAGGTTGCTGTCGTACATACATTAGGTCGTATATGTCTGGAGGGCCTGAATTACTTGGAGAGTATTGATTGTTGTAGGTGGGTGGGTTAAAACTTGAATCCCGGCCCATAATGGTGCCTAGAGCTCGTAAAATCTCTGAGGTCGCCGGTTCGGGTCCGGGAAGATCCAAGTGCTCCCTGGACCCTAAGTCCGACCCTGAGTTCGGGGGACGCGAAGTATCGTCCAAAGGAAGGGTATCCGGTTCGATGGGTTCGGAGATCCGGACATAGCTGGTTCTTAGCTTGGGGTAAGAAGCATTTCCTCGACGACTGCCACCAGGTGAGTGACCGACGGGGAATTGATTTCCCTCTGGCCGGGTTTAAGCCCGACCCTATCATAATCCGTTGAAAGCCCTAGGGCAGCGATGCGGTCTAACAGGCGATCGCGGGGGACACCGTCGGCTTGGTAGCCGTGTGGGCACCCATGGTGAAACTGCCGAGCCGGAGGACCTGTCCCGAAGTCAGGCTCCTTCCAGAAGTGATATCGTTGTTGATGACAAGGCGAGCCATAGATCACTTTTCGTGACTACACAGCGGAGCTCTCAATGAAAGCACCAATGTCGGTGTCAAAACCAGCAGATCTCAGGTAGGGGGGCCCAAGCTGTTAGTCTAAGGATCAATGATAACAAGGGACGACGGGGACACAATGTTTACCCAGGTTCAGGCCCTCTTAAAGGAGGTAAAACCCTACGTCCTGCTTGATTGTATTCAATGAGTATAGGGGTTACAAGAGTTGATCTACCTTGAGATCGTAACGGCTAAACCCTAGTTGTCTAGCTTATGAATATTTCGATAGCCTCTACGGACTAAACCCTTTGGTTTATATATACACCGGAGGGACCTAGGGTTGTACAGAGCCGGTTTGCAGAGGAAGGAAACAACAAACCGGGACACAAAACTTGCCATCCACGCATATAGGAGTCCTACCCGAACACGGGGGACAACCTTTAGTTTTATCTTCACGGCCCACCGGTCCGGCCCACCGGTCCGGCCCATATCGAATAGGCCAGACACCTGAGGACCCCCAAATCCAGGACACTCTCAGGGATCACAAAAAGGTGGTGACGGCAACACATGAGTGACTTCGATGGGGGTGCTACTCGAGCACCCAGTCTCAACCTCCGGGGCAAAAACCTGGGTCGGACCCGAGTGGTTATACCAGTGGTGATGTTTTTTCTTACATCGTTACATTGTTGAAGGAATTGCTCGGATATGCTCAGACTTATTCTTTAGGGTGAAAACCTAGATTATGTCTTGTGGTTGGATCTGGAGACGAGACAACCGAGACAGGAACAGATGTACCAGTGAAGGATCTTCATGTTCACCAAGTATTCCTCCTTTTCTGTCGGATGGAGTAGTAACTGGAAAGGGTGGGAGGGAGCTCGACCACCACGCACATCTCTAGGTCGTAGCAAAGGAAGCTTGTGTCATGGGGAGGGTGTCGAACGAAGGGAAAGGGGTGGCATTTGATGTTTCCTTCCATCATCATGATATTTAAATGGGCTTCACGTGAGAGTGTTGTCTTAATTAACCATGCCCAATTTTGCCGCGGGAGCACCTGCCCACTCGAGTCGCGAGAAGTACGGCGCTAGAGTTTGATCGGACGGCCGAAACGACAAAAAACGGCGGCCGTGAATGGCGATGGTCTAAGAGGGCTCGGAGAGTGCATGGTTGTAATGTCTCTAAATGGTTTTTTGGTGCAGAAACGTCTTACCATCTCCCTTGCCTAAACTCTGAATTGTGATAGTTGCTTATGCACGATCTCTTCTCTATAGTTTAGTTTGGCTATTCTAGCTTCCACGTTTTCCTTCTATGATAGTCCATCTGGTTGGATCTAAGTGATTTTTTTAGCCCACACTTTAGCTATGTAGGGTGCCCTACCTCCCCCCACCCCAGCCTCCCGAGCTTACACTTTACCACTGAAACTAAGCCGACTTGTTCCTACTCCTTCCAAACCCTCTCCAATATGGGGAAAGATTCTTTATGACTCTCCCACATAATCCCAAAATTTGCCCGCCTTGTCCAATTGAGTGCTACTAGTCCGTGCAAAGCATGTCCGAAGGCAAGCAAACACGCAGGTCGGGATCCTCATGCGCGTACTGGGCCGACCCACTTTGGTCATTTTATTAACTCTCGACTATTTCAGAATATGACCGGCAAACTGTTACAGGTTGGTTATTCTTTTCCCGAAACTGGCCACTCCCGAAATTATAAAAAATGTTAACAAATTTAAAAAATCTTACAGCATTTACAAAAATATAATTTCCAGGCTCCGAGTTATTATAAATGTCCCAAAATTTTAAAAATGTTCAAGGACTATAAAAATGAATTAAATTTTTCATGGAATTCCCAAAGAAACATGAACTTAAATTTTTCATAAATTATAAAAATATGTTTGCAAATTTTAAAATATGTTTTGAATTTCAAATGCTCCCACGTTTCAATTTTTTGCCTATTTAAAAACTGTTCAAAAATGTTAATTTTTTACATTAAGTCAAAAGGTGTTCCCAATTTTTTTTAAAAAAAATCAAGAATTCGAAGAATATTCTCGAATTAACAATTGAATTTTAATAACGTTCTGAGTTAAATCAATAATTTTAAAATATTTGTGAATTTTAAAGTGACAAAAATAAAAATAAAAACCAAACAAAAAGAAACACACAAAAAGGTCCATTGAAGGTTGCAGAACCTTTCCGAAACATGTGGGGAAAAGACATGGAAAAATGCCACAATAAAGTGAAACTGCCGCCTTATGGGCTGTCCAGCTGGGATTTTGTTTTTCAGGCCTAGTCCAGTTGCGCCACGGCTATATATATATATATATATGTCGTCCGTACCGATTCCTAATACGGGCCAACCCAGATTGTTCGCTCTGCGCTGTAGTAGGTTCGGTCAGGTCTGGTTTTCTACGGGTCCTATTCTTTTTACTCCCTCCGTTCGTTTTTATAAGACGTTTTGAACAACTAGCTTTGAATTGTTTTGGGCACTGTCTGAATAGTCTAAAACGTCTTATAAAAGTGAACAGAGGAAGTATTATATTTTCTTTGGGATTAATTGTTTTTTAACCTGTTTCTTTAGTTTTCTTCGTCACTTTTCTTTTGTTTCTGCATTGGTATTTTTCATTTTTCTTTCTGACGTTATTACACTTTGGTTTTCTTTCATTTCCATTTTGGTTTCTTTGATTTCATTGTTTTTTTAACTTTTCTTTTTGTTCTTTGTAGGTTTGTATCGGTTTTGTATTTTTTAACACATGTTTACTTTTTTCTCAGTACACAATGTACATTTTTAAAGCACACATGAAATATTTTGGGTACCCATTGAACATTTTTCAAATACATGATGTACATGTTTTAAATACATGCTTTGAACACTTTTTCGAATGCATATTAGCAATATATATTTTCTAAACTATGCAAATATTTGTTTGCATTGTATAAACCATTTCAAAAAAATCACGAACATTTACTGGAAATATATGATTACTTCTTTAAAATGTTCGCGGACAATTTCTAGATTACTTTTTTAGCTCAAACAAACAATTATTTTACATTGTAGTATATAAAAAAATGAAATGTCATGATTTATTTATGAAACATGGGAATATTTTCAATAAAATGTCATGTAAATTTTTTAATGGTATGAAGTTATTTCATTTATGTTGCACAAATATATTTTTTATATTTTATACACAATTTTTTGAAATTTGCATGAATTTTTGAAACACGGGAATTTTTTTATATTGCCACGAGGATGTTTTCTAAAATTTATCATCATTTTTTAAAACTGTGATAGCAATTTTTTATACTAGGTTAATATTTGTCCAAATTCTAGTGCTCGATTTCCTTTAGTAAATTTAAGTGTCTAAACTATATGGATTTGTTATAAATAGAAGGGGAAGAAAAATATTGCCGTGACGTCAGCCTGACGAGGCACATCCTACTAGATCGGCCCACCACCTCACCCTTTGGGCGAGGCAGTGGTGTGCCTCGCAGTAAGCGGCACATAGCCATGCCCATCCAGTTGGTACTTGGGAGGGAATGCCCCCGCCAGGATTGCCGTTATAAGATGTCTTGGCCAACTAGAAAGCGTGTTCAGTCGATAGGCTCCAAAGTGTTTTCATTCAATAGCTCCTCCGGGGATGGACACCTCCTTGGCAGTGCCTTAAGCGCCAGGTAGAGAAGCTAGCGCTCACGAGGCCTAAAAACAAGGCGAGTGCTCGCTCGCGACACGTCGGTTCTTCTTGTTCACTGGTCGCTCGATTCGGCAATGAACTAGCTGGTCGTTGGTCGTTGACTGTTGACTTTTCAAGAAAATGCAAAAAAATAAAAAATGTTCACAAAACTTGAAGTAGTTCAGAATTTGAAAAAAAATCCTAAACTCAAAAAAGTTCACAAGTTTAAAAGCAGTTCATGGATTTGAGTAAATTTTGCATTTTGTAAAAAATATCATGCGTTCAAAAAATATATGTGCAACTGAAGAACATTCATGGCTTTGAAAAACCATTTGTGCATTTGAAAATTTTCATGGATTTGAAAAAAGTTCACAAATTGGAAAAAAGTTCACGCATCCAGAAAATATTCGTTGGTTCTGCGCATTAGAAAATTTTGATGGATTTAAAATAGTTTCATGAATTTTACAAAAGTTCACACATTGCGAAAAAATTATGAAACAAAGAAAATGAAAAATGAAAAAAAAACGAAATAAAGTACAAAACAACAAAACTCAGATGGAAAATAAAAAAAACTATCGGACCAAAACTGGCTGGAAGCTTCTAAAAGCTTCACAAAACCGGCTGGCAATGTTTAAGAAAAAACAAAAGGCAACTTGGCCCATTGTGATGTGAGCTGTCGAGAAGTAAATAAAAATCTAATGGGCCGAGCCCAAGATGGAGGTATGGTGTGTGTGCCACTTTTCAGAGGCGGCTGCTACAAATCAGCCGGTTGATTTTAGAAAAAGATCAACCGCCTAGATAGCCGTCCGATCTAGTGCGCCTAGCCGTTCGATGCATGCTCGCAGCAATACATAGCGTGTCTTCATCCTCTCAATTGTACTACCTCTCCTCCCGCCTGACAGTGCTCACTTCGTCGGAGTAGTAGCCCCGGTAGCAGGCTAGCAGCGCCCATTTGCCGGAGTGTTGATCCTCCGTCACAACAACCCATCCGGAGCCGCCAGCGACCACTGCTCGCAGCACTGGGAGCCATCTAACTACTGCTCAGAAAAATGGCAACGATGACCGCGCCAAAAAAGCTCCAACACAGCAGCTTCCATGGCAGCACAACGCGGCGTGAAGCACCGACGACGCTCCATTGCAGCTCCGGGTGGCGCTCCATTGCAATCACCGACGGCGCTCCATTGCAACCCCTGACGAGCTTCAACGACCCCATGCGTGCTTCAATGCATCTCTGGCGTGCTTCATTGCAGCCCTGTCGGAGCTCAACGACACCCGCGCGGCGCCCCATTGCAGCCTCCCGCAGTGCTCCATTGCAACCCCGTGCACTTTACTGCAGCACCTCGAGCGGAGTACGTCGCGTCGGGACGCCGGTGAAGCACCACGAGCACGTCGCACCACGAGCGTCGGCGCCCCCGGCGAGATCCACGGCCAACCGGTGCTGCAAGGCCGGCTGCGACCTGCCTGCTGCAAGGGGTCAGCTCACTGGTGCACCGGGGCCGCCGCCGCCGCCGCTCCAGCGGGAAGAAGATAGAGAGAGAGGACTCTTTGAAGGTAGGGAGTGAGAGCAAGGTGCGAGAAGCAGAGGCGATTTAGCAGAGAAGAGAAGGGGATGGGGATCGGCTGATTTGGTGGAGGAGAGAAGAAGACGACCCCGAGAAGAAAGGATAAGGTGTGGGTGGTGGGTGGTCCCGTTAAAGACGCGTGGCGCGCGACGGGCACGGCTTAAATCGCGAGAAAATCAGTCGGTAGATTTTAATCGTTTTCCCTTCAGAAACGCCAATAACTGGCACTAAGGGCACCAAATACGATTTGGGGTGGTGATGCTAGTTTCTTAGAGTGCATCGATACAGCGCTTTCGCGCCACTAACTCCAACTGCCGCTCACGCCGGCGCGTCGTTGGCCAACCCAGCTATACCTTCACGCCCTCGCTCGCCGCAGAACGCTCACTCGCTCGCCTGGTTTAACCGTTGGACGAGTTGACTATTGACCAATCACTCGCTCGCCTGGTTACTTTTAGGGAAAGTTCAAGAATTATTTAATAAATAAACAAATGTTCGTGAGTTTAAAAAAATACACGATTTTTTAAAAGTTCGTAGCTTCAAAAAAATCACCAATTTTTTAAGAATATGTATGAACTCAAAAAAAGTTCCTGAATTTAAAAATATTCATAACTCAAAAAAAGGGCGTGTATTCGAAAAAAATTGGGATTTTTTTTAAAAAATCACGGGTTCAAAATTATTTTTGCAATAAATGGACTAAGTTAACAAATTTGACAAAAGTTTACGACTTCAATAAATATGCACAAACTCAAAAAAAATACGAATTTGAAAAAAGTCAAAGCTTCAGAAAAATGTTCACGAATTTGAAAATGGTTTATGGGTTTGAAAAAGTTCATGAATTTAGAAAAAGTTCGTGAAGTTGAAAATGTTTGCGATTTAAGGAAAAGGATACAAAATGGGAAATGGAAAAAAAGAGAAGGAACAAGAAAAAAGAAAAAAATAATGGAATTATTAAAAGATAAACGAGCCAAACAAAACAAAACAAAAACAAGTGGGGAAGCATCTAGGAGCTTCCAAAAATCAAAAGAGCAACCGCGCTCGTGAATACCTGGTTCGCGTTGTGTTTCTTTTTTTTTAGTGTTACTGCATACAACTAACGAAGGAAAAACATAAATGGGCCGTGCCCACGAGTGAGGAGTAGGATTTCAAACTACGACCAAGATGCCCTATGTCAGAAAATACACCGAAGATGGTTTCAGATTTAATCTATTCAGTCTCTCGCACATGGAAGAATGACCAGCTGACCGAACATTTGTTACTCAAAAAGAAAATTAAGTTACTCAAAAAAAACTGCCCGAACATTTCCTACCTTTTTATGTTGAAATAATAAAGTAAATTCCCATCATCTATGGTGTTCAACCGGACTTCTTGGCTTGACACTATGAGAAGACCGGTTCTTTTTCCGGTTGTGTTATAAACTGCTTGTGGAGACAAAACGGCAACGAGAGGCATGGCTGAGTGGAGAACCTGAAACCTCGTGTGTAGAGGAGGAGTGGAGTTGGAAGAAGCTTTGGCAAGTAAAGGTACCCCCCAAGCTCAGGACTTTGGCGTGGCGGCTGCCATGAGCTTCGCTGCCGACCAGGATAGAAAGAGCGATGAGGCACATGGCGACTTCTGTTGTGTGTTCGGTCTGCAACGCAGGTATTGACTCGTGGAGACATTCCCTATCTGAGTGCAACATGGCGAAGAGTGTCTGGTCATTGAGAGATGACGATGCTATCTTACCGCTCTACGAAGACGAGACAACAGACCCTAAGTTGCGGTTGTTTTCTCTTTGCAAGACCTTGACACAACAGTAGTTCATTGAGGTCCTCGTCACTTTGTGGGCGATCTGGTATGCGACACGGCTGTTATACATGAATGGGAATACCAGAGTACCCTTTCCACCCACCTGTTCATCATGTGATACTTGGAGGAGATCAATGTCGATCACTCACCGACTTGTCCTAAGGGTCTAGTCTTCAGCGGGGCTGATCAGTGGACTCCGCCACCGAGTGGTTTCTGCAAGATAAATGTTGACGCGGCTGTAGCAAAAGCATCGAGTAGAGGAGCGGTGACCGATGTTTGTCGCGACGATCAGGGTGTCTTTCATGGCGCTTCGGTGGTGATTTTTGAGGGCATCATAGAACCAGAGACGTTGGAGGCATTGGCATGTAGAGAAGCACGGGCGCTTGGCGGTGATCTGCACTTAAAAAAACTTCAGATATCACTTGACTGTCTGAGAGGCATCAGAGAGCTGCAGGCGACAACAAACTCCGGCGTTCATTGTATGATCATGAAGGCCCGGAAACTTCTTTTTCGCCATGTGATATATGCCATGAACGGTGTGCGTGTAATAAGGAGGCTCACAATTTAGCGAGATCCTGAGTTCCAGATTATTTCAATAATCGCCACCACAAAGTTCTCAGCGTCTAAAAAGAATGCATGCCTTCTTTCATGCAAAAAAAAAAGAGGTTGATCAACAGGTCCAAACCTCGCTGAATGCCAACTGCACATTTGCAAGGCCGTACTTTAAATCTTCAGTTCAGTCTCAGTCTTGCAGGAAGCACATTTGCAAGGTCATTGCAGAATCGCCTTCTCCCTGCAGCGACAGAAATAACCCCACAGGTTTCCTCAACAACAACAAAAGGTCAGAAAATTGAGCCAAGAACCCGTTCCACAAAAACACAAAAAGCTTATATATACATCTGAATTTCACAAGGAGCAATCCCGTTCCGATCTACATCAACACACACGCACACTGAGGAGCTGCACATCTGCAGCTTCTATATACACGGCAAATGACACCATATATACATATGCCAGTAGCAGGGTCGAGGTCCAGAATCAAAGTGGGACAAAATGAACGATGCGATACCAAATAATATCTACAAATGTTGTCGTAGATTGGTTAATAAGAATGAATGTGTCTTCTACGACGCGCAGCGCAGCTGGTCTTGTTCAGCATTGGCCTTGCTTTGCAATGAGTACAATTAGCCTTGAAACCTCCGGAAGGACAAACCCGTTCAGTGCTGCTTCAAAATTCGCTGCTCCTCTTTTTGTTCTTTTTCTATTTTCTCATTTTTTTGGGTTTTGATGTCTTCCTTCATCGATAATGATACTGAGCAATAATATATACAGCGTAGCTAACGGAGATTCCAGATATCAGTTCTGGAGGGAAGAAAGCCACTGTTCTACAAAATTCTTTCCATCTGTGGAGCGGAAAAGGGAAAGAAGAGTGTCAGAAAAATATCAGAAGCTGTAATGATGAAATATATGCACATGAGTAAACATTGCTAGCAACTAAAACTCATTTAAGATAAATGAATTACGATGAAAGACCTTCCACACAATCCAATACAATCGTAGATAATAAAAATGGCACAAGCAGGCAATGAAGTGGCTTTATCATGTTCAACACCAATCACACCTAGCACTCTAGAACCAATAAAATGCAGGAGTCGACTGGAGTAAATGGCAAATCAGAAACATGGTAAGCAATTGCAGTGCTATTATTCCGCAAAGACCGCATACTATCGTTGTAACAAATACAGTGCTGGTGTTGAATTGACTAAATAAGAGAACCAATAACAGGAAGCCATCAGCTCCCTATGATGCGGGTGTAATAAAGTAATATGTTTGGTGCCTTGTTTTTCTTGCGGGGATATTTGATGCCTTGTTTGATCAACATAAATATACAAAACATGATGCTGAAAGAAGAATGAAGGTTATAGAGTCGATTCACAAGTCGAAGTAGCACATTTTGACACAGCAAGCCCAAACCTCAACTACAGCACACAAAGTGGCAGAAGCCAACCAAAGCAAGTGGTATATGGCTACAAGTTTAACAACTGAAGAGGTCTTAACAGAGTAAGTTATAGATTGCCAAATTTTGGAGAAAAAATTAGTCAACGGATTCTATCATACATCCATGCCTCTAGGGTTATCTGGTGAAATAGTAAAGAGTTTTTAGTGATAAAACAACTATATTAAGTATTGCATATCTGCTGTTGAGCATAGGAATCTCAAACAAATATCTTCAAGCCCAAAGTACTAGAGCAAGCCACCAAACCCACCAATCAACAGCTCCAAACATGAAAATGGCATATGACCAGTAGTAGTTGTGCCCCATAAATGCTAGTACAACAGCAAGAGACACCAAGAACGAATCTTATCGGCTTATCCTGTTATAGGCTGAGTTCTGCCAGCTTAACACAAGCTGAATTTATTCCCAAACCATCAATGGATAACTGATAACTGAAAAGGTGCCAGACTTGTCAAAAATTGACTTCACAAAGTGAATGAACTGTTGCTAGTATATTATGAACAAGAGCAAATGATTATTTTTAATATCACATAGGACTTATGCTTTAATAAACTAATCAAACATGGCATGTTTTTCCCCCAATTCTGCGCAGATGTAAACACAAGAACTTGGTAGATCTTTCTGCAAACCACTCACCAGAGAGGCCGCCATCGGCGAGAGGGCCAGCGCCAAGGAACCGTCCCTGGGGCATCGCGGGCTGCTCGGCGCGGCCGTGGCGGTAGCAGGGGACGAGAACTGCGAAGGAGGTCTCCTGGTCACCGTCCGTCTGCATCTCCGGCGCCTGCGGCTCCAGCCAGCCGATGGACCAGTCGGAGTCGTCGGACTCTGACCCGGAAAGGCAACCGCCGCCGTCGGACGGCACGATGACCATGTCGTACTCCCTGTCGATCCTGGGCTCCCCGCGACTGCGCCGCTGGTTCTTGACCCTCCTCGGCCGCGTGCGGCGGCCGGCGGCGGCGGCGATAGCGTCAGCCTCACGGAACCCGGAGGGGAACTCCGGGAAGGAGGCGCCCGTCAAGGCGATGCCGGGGAGCTCGTGGTGGCCAACTCGCGCGGCGTTACCCGGCCAGAGCCAGTGTGTGAATCTTCCCAGCCCCATGGCCATGCCCCCCAAGAAAAATGCCTTGCTCCTTGCGAAGCTCCGGGATCGCTCCGATCAGATCAAAAGTTTCGGCAAAATCAAACGAAAACCGGTGTTCCCTGGATCTGCCAAGTTAAAACAAACACCTCAGAAAAAAGGAAAACCCAATCTATTTCTTGAAACAGACACAATGGGTAACTTTACGGCCACAGCAAAGCGCAGTAGCAAATAAAGGTGCCGCCTTTCGAAACTAAGCGCGGCGACCGCAGAAAATCCGCTCCAATTGGGAAGCTTTCTTGTTCTAGTCCACTGATTCGCGACGACGGGAAGCGACAGGCCCCATTAAAGGTAACCCGTCCAAAAAAATTTCCCAATCCAGGCGCTAAACCAACAGGATCAACACTGGGGGGCGATGATCCAAAATCTTAGCACAGGAAAACAAATCACCCAAAATTGAAAGGAAATCCTTGCCTGCTCGAAAACCGAGGCCCGGCAAGACCCCAAACGCAGCGAGAAGCGAAACCCCCGGCTCTCCAGGCTCTCGTCGATCAGTCGATCGCTCCCCGTGCCCGGATCCAGATTGTGATTAATAAAGAGGTCTGCGACTAGGAGCAACCACCACTGACCCGACGAGAGAGCGTGTGGCCACGGCACATATATAATCCGCTCGCCACGCCACGGACGGCCCGGATGGCCCCCGGCGCGACGTGTGAGTCGGATCCGGGCCGCCCGTCGGGTGGGCCAATCGCCGGGCACCGCGGCGGGATGACTTGTCGCGGGCGGCGGGTTCGTGAGGCGCAAGTTCTCGCTCTCGTGGGCTCCCCGGACACTTGTCGCCGGCTGGGGTTTTTCGCTTGGTCTCGCTTCGCGTCTTGGTGAATCTGCTCCACGGATGCATGTGGATGGGTTTCACGTCGCCATCGGGGACAGCCGCGTGAATGTACCTGGAATGGTTACACGTACTACGTATTGTAGCGGAGACTATTATTGGGATGAGGATCGAGTTCACGTTGAGGTGGCTGATTTATGTTGATGTGTGGCGTAATTCCCTGAACTTCGTATGTCGGCAGCCCGATTTTATGTCCCATTGAGGGTTAATGGTAATGTATTGAAATGTCCTTGGAGAACATGATTTTTGAAACCATGCTTGATCATACGTGCATCCGTAAGCTCCAGTGCACCGAATATGTTCCTTTGAGGGGTGGAACGTGTTTATAAAACAACGATATTCTTTGAAGGATACAAGTACATGATTGTGGCGCCGTCTTGTTGACCTTCCCTCCAAGTTACGGTTTCTCTCGCGCGACTACAACAACTAGGGCAATCACCCCCTCCAAGCTTCGTTGACGAGCCTACCACTCAGGCGGCCAGTGGCGGAAGGGGATCCTGGTGCCTTGGTTCTGGCTAAAGTAGTTTAGGTTAGGGTTTTTTTTTCCATGTGGGAACGGTGGTTAGGCGGATGACAGCGCTTCATCTTTGAGATAGTCTTCTGAGCTCCGATCCTCCTCGAGTTAGCCCATCAGGATGGACTCGACAAGGCTCTGACGTAGATTCTTGTCGTCTCCTTGAGGTGGCAAGGTTAGGATTTATTGATGTGTGTGCGCCACGACAATATCTTGTGTTAGGCGCTTTAGATCAATTCAAGGGTTCAATGCTGGTCCTTAGGGGCACATGTGCGAAGATTTTTCGGTTGTGGTCGACAAAGTCAAGCTGGCTCCGGTAGGGAAGCGGTGACATCGGCTCGTTCTTGTGGCGGCCACGGTTGTTCGGTGTTGCAGGGTCCTTGATGTAATTTTTATTATGTTCGGGATGCTTTGTACTTATTATGAGCTTTTTATAATATATTTGTAGTACCTTTGTAAACTAATATAAGACCGTTTAAATCACTAAGTTTACACAAGGAGCTTCTTATGAACCTTTTTTTACTTCGGTGGTGCAAGGTCCTTTTTCACAAAAAAGGAACCCTCTTATGATGAAAAAGATTAATAAAAATAACTAAGCCCTCCCTTTATGATAGGATGGAGACAAGGGGCGTAATATCGGATTGGCTCTTACGGTAACCTCACTGAAGCTGCCTCATGAACAAGATATTCAGACTCGATGGAATGATGGATTTGCAATATAGACACAAGTCCAATACCTGACTGAGACCTTTTGTGAAACAAGAACAACGGTTGTCATCAGGATATGTGCGATTTTGAAATCAAACTACGAGACATAGTCTTCGTTGTTTATCATCATATCGGTAAAGAAGGCAAATATGACGGTTCTCCATCGGATTATAAAGTTTGAAACCCTACCACTCAGGTCAAATTATATGACACAAAATCCTATTCTGGTTGGCTTTGCATGATAGAGTAAACACTAAAGTTTTGCTTGAAAGAAAGGGTTTTCACATGAACAGTTACAACTGCACCTTATGCGACCATAATATTGAGGAAACCTTGACACTTTGGGAGTGTGATTTTGCTCTTACTTGTCGGGACTTCTTAATCCCTAAACAACGAAGAGGCATTTCACTTTATGATGATGATGTCCTTGCTCCTGAGAAGTTACCACTACTAGGAAAAACCTTATACACAGAAGCTTACCAGTAGTGATGGTCAAAAACACGCGCTACTGCTATGTACCAGTAGCGCGTTGTGGACAAGCCCGCTACCACTATATAAGTAGCAGTAGCTCGGCCCAGGTAAAAAAGCGCTACTACTATAACTGCCACACCGTTACCGGCAGGCTAGGTATAGTAGTAGCGCTGGTCTACAGTCAACGCTACTGCTATTGATCTTAGCAGTAGCGCTCTTCCTAGGACCGCGCTACTGCTATGGGTGACTTATCCCCAAATCTTCACGTTGAGGTGGCTCATTTATGTTGATGTGTGGCGTAATTCCCTGAACTTCGTATGTCGGCAGCCCGATTTTATGTCCCATTGAGGGTTAATGGTAATGTATTGAAATGTCCTTGGAGAACATGATTTTTGAAACCATGCTTGATCATACGTGCATCCGTAAGCTCAAGTGCACCGAATATGTTCCTTTGAGGGGTGGAACGTGTTTATAAAACAACGATATTCTTTGAAGGATACAAGTACATGATTGTGGTGCCGTCTTGTTGACCTTCCCTCCAAGTTACAGTTTCTCTCGCGCGACTACAACAGCTAGGGCAATCACCCCCCTCCAAGCTTCGTTGACGAGCCTACCACTCAGGCGGCCAGTGGCGGAAGGGGATCCTGGTGCCTTGGTTCTGGCTAAAGTAGTTTAGGTTAGGGTTTTTTCCATGTGGGAACGGTGGTTAGGCGGATGACAGCGCTTCATCTTTGAGATGGTCTTCTGAGCTCCGATCCTCCTCGAGTTAGCCCATCAGGATGGACTCGACAAGGCTCTGACGTAGATTCTTGTCGTCTCCTTGAGGTGGCAAGGTTAGGATTTATTGATGTGTGTGCGCCACGACAATATCTTGTGTTAGGCGCTTTAGATCAATTCAAGGGTTCAATGCTGGTCCTTAGGGGCACATGTGCGAAGATTTTTCGGTTGTGGTCGACAAAGTCAAGCTGGCTCCGGTAGGGAAGCGGTGACATCGGCTCATTCTTGTGGCGGCCACGGTTGTTCGGTGTTGCAGGGTCCTTGATGTAATTTTTATTATGTTCGGGATGCTTTGTACTTATTATGAGCTTTTTATAATATATTTGTAGTACCTTTGTAAAACTAATATAAGACCGTTTAAATCACTAAGTTTACACAAGGAGCTTCTTATGAACCTTTTTTACTTCGGTGGTGCAAGGTCCTTTTTCACAAAAAAGGAACCCTCTTATGATGAAAAAAATTAATAAAAATAACTAAGCCCTCCCTTTATGACAGGGTGGAGACAAGGGGCGTAATATCGGATTGGCTCTTACGGTAACCTCACTGAAGCTGCCTCATGAACAAGATATTCAGACTCGACGGAATGATGGATTTGCAATATAGACACAAGTCCAATACCTGACTGAGACCTTTTGTGAAACAAGAACAACGATTGTCATTAGGATATGTGCGATTTTGAAATTAAACTACGAGACATAGTCTTCGTTGTTTATCATCATATCGGTAAAGAAGGCAAATATGACGGTTCTCCATCAGATTATAAAGTTTGAAACCCTACCCCTCAGGTCAAATTATATGACACAAAATCCTATTCCGGTTGGCTTTGCATGATAGAGTAAACACTAAAGTTTTGCTTGAAAGAAAGGGTTTTCACATGAACAGTTACAACTGCACCTTATGCGACCATAATATTGAGGAAACCTTGACACTTTGGGAGTGTGATTTTGCTCTTACTTGTCGGGACTTCTTAATCCCTAAACAACGAAGAGGCATTTCACTTTATGATGATGATGTCCTTGCTCCTGAGAAGTTACCACTACTAGGAAAAACCTTATACACAGAAGCTTACCAATAGTGATGGTCAAAAACACGCGCTACTGCTATGTACCAGTAGCGCGTTGTGGACAAGCCCGCTACCACTATATAAGTAGAGTAGCTCGGCCCAGGTAAAAAAGCGCTACTACTATAACTGCCACACCGTTACCGGCAGGCTAGGTATAGTAGTAGCGCTGGTCTACAGTCAACGCTACTTCTATTGATCTTAGCAGTAGCGCTCTTCCTAGGACCGCGCTACTGCTATGGGTGACTTATCCCCAAATTTTCCACCCCCACGCCCCGACCATCTTCTTCCTCCCCTCACTCCCCGTTGCCTTACTCCTCCGTCACCACCGCATTGTCGCTGTCGTCCTCCCTCCTCCTCTCTCGGTATGCCATCCTCCCTCCTCTCCCTCCTCCTCCCACCGTGACCTCCTCCCTCCTCCTCCGGCCGCCCCCTCCTTCCTCCTCCTCCTCCG
>NC_041388.1:348396617-348440748 GCF_002162155.2 Triticum dicoccoides | reverse complement strand
TCCCCCACCCCCTGCTCCCTCCTCCCTCCCTCATCTCTCCTCACTCTGTTCTTGCATAGAGTAGATTTTTTAGTAAATTAGGTTGGCTAGCTAGGTTAACTAATTTAATTAGGTTAATTATCTAGGTTTTTTATACTAAGTGCTTAATAGGACTAGTTTATTTATAGCAAGTGCTTAATAGAACTAGTTTATCTATAGTAAGTGCTTAATAGAATTAGTTTATTTTATAGTAAGTGCTTAATAGAATTAGTTTATTTATAGTAAGTTGTTAATATATTTTGTTTATGTATAAATCAAGTTTTCCCCTGCCTCATCCCCGCAGTCGTCCCCACCGTCGACCCCTTAAGACCTCTAGGTGAGAAAAGCCAAATGATAATGTGTTGTAAATGTCGATGATGAAAATGCTAGTGCTATATAGTTTCCATGCCATTGATGTTGATGATGATGCATTTTGAATATAGAGGATGTCTTGGTGTTCTTGTTTGCAATGTGCCTCCGAGTGGCCTATGTTTTCTGGAATGTTGATTCGTTCCGTCTCAGCAAATTTTAGGCGCTCGATATGTCTTGTCTTTAGCAGAGGTCATGCCGAAATTTTTCATGAATTTTAGCATGACTTGTGCTACAATGTAGGGCATATCGAGTGCTTGTGATTTGCCAAAACGGGAATTCAATGATATTTCGGCAAAACATAGGGAATTTTTTCTATGTCATTACTCGATATATGGAACGGGTTGACTTTAGGTCTGTTTCGGCTCCTTGTGTGTCTTCCAGTGAGGGAGAGTGTCCACCATATATATATATTTGAGAGAGGAAGAATGCCGACTGTTGTCATGGGCGTCGCTTCTCCTTCTTCTCTTTGTGCTAGACCTTTGTTATGCACTAGGGGAAGAAGGAGTAGCGACCATCATCGATGGTCAAAATGGTGAGGGAGTGTCCACCATATATGAGAGAAGAAAAATGCTGACTGTTGTCGTGGGGGTCGCTTCTCCTTCTTTTCCTTGTGCTAGATATTTGTAATGCACTAGGGAAAGGAGGAGTAGCGACCATCACGGACGGTCGCTGAAGGAAATATGGCCTAGAGGCAATAATAAAGTTGTTATTTATATTTCCTTATATCATGATAAATGTTTATTATTCATGCTAGAATTGTATTAACCGGAAACTTGATACATGTGTGAATACATAGACAAAACAAAGTGTCCCTAGTATGCCTCTACTTGACTAGCTCATTAATCAAAGATGGTTAAAGTTTCCTGACCATAGACATGTGTTATCATTTGATGAATGGCATCACATCATTAGAGAATGATGTTATGGACTAGACCCATCTGTTAGCTTAGCATAATGATCGTTAAGTTTTATTTCTATTGCTTTCTTCATGACTTATACATATTCCTTTGACTATGAGATCATGCAACTCCCGAATACCGGAGGAACACCTTGTGTGCTATCAAATGTCACAACGTAACTAGGTGATTATAAAGATGCTCTACAGGTGTCTCTGAAGGTGTTTGTTGGGTTGGCATAGATCGAGATTAGCGTTTGTCACTCCGAGTATCGGAGAGGTATCTCTGGGCCATCTCGGTAATGCACATCACGATAAGCCTTGCAAGCAATGTAACTAATGAGTTAGTTGTGGTATAATGCATTACGGAACGAGTAAAGAGACTTGCCGGTAACGAGATTGAACTAGGTATGAGGATACCGACGATCGAATCTTGGGCAAGTAACATACCGATGACAAAGGGAATTACATATGTTGTCATTGCGGCTTGACCGATAAAGATATTCGTAGAATATGTCGGAACCAATATGAGCATCCAGGTTCCGATGTTGGTTATTGATCGGAGATGTGTTTCAGTCATGTCCACATAGTTCTCAAACCCGTAGGGTCCGCACGCTTAACGTTCGATGACGATTCGCATTATGAGTTATGTGTTTTGGTGACCAAAGATTGTTCGGAGTCCCGGATGAGATCACGGACATGACGAGGAGTCTCGAAATGGTCGAGAGGTAAAGATTGATATATTGGATGATAGTATTCAGACACTGGAACGGTTCCGGATCATTTCGGGTATTTTTCGGAGTACCGGGAGGTTACCGGAACCCCCCGGGGAAGTAATGGGCCACTATGGGCCATAGGGGAGAGAGGAGGCAGCCCACAAGGGGTGGTTGCGCCCCCCCCCCATGGGAGTCCGAATTGGACTAGGGGAGGGGGCGGCACCCCCCTTTTCCTTCTCCTCCTCCCTCTCCTTCCCCCTTTTCCTTCTCCTCCTCCCTCTCCTTCCCCCTTCTTCTCCTCCATGCGAAGGAATAAGAGGGGGGCGAATCCTACTAGGACTGGCAGTCCTAGTAGGACCCCCCCCTCATGGCGCGGTCCCTGGCCGGCATCCTCCCTCTCCCTCCTTTATATACGTGGGTTGGGCACCCCTTAGAGAAACACCAATTGTTCCAAGCTGGGTGCGGCGTCTCCCTCCACGGTTTACTCCTGCAATCATATTCACGTAGTGCTTAGGCAAAGCCCCGCGCGGATCACATCACCATCACCGTCACCATGCCATCGTGCTGATGAAACTCTCCCTCAACACTTTGCTGGAACAAGAGTTCGAGGGACGTCATCGTGCTGAACGTGTGCTAGACTCGGAGGTGTCGTACGTTTGGTACTTGATCGGTTGAATCGCGAAGACATTCGACTACATCAACCGCGTTAACCTAACGCTTCCTCTTTCAGTCTACAAGGGTACGTGGACACACTCTTCCCCTCTCGTTGCTATGCATCTCCTAGATAGATCTTGCGTGATCGTAGGCAAATTTTTGAAATTGCATGCTATGTTCCCCAACAGTGGTATTAGAGCCGGGTCTATGCGTAGATGATATGCACGAGTAGAATACAAAGAGTTGTGGGCGATCATAGTCATACTACTTACCACCAACTTCTTATTTTGATTCGGCGGTATTATTGGATGAAGCGTCCCGGACCAACCTTACATGACCACGTTCATGAGACCGGTCCCACCGACAGACATGCAACTAGTTTTGCATAAAGGTGGCTGGCGGGTGTCTGTTTCTCCAACTTTAGCCGAATCAAATTTGACTACGGTCGGTCCTTGTTGAAGGTTAAAACAGCACACTTGACAAAAAATCGTTGTGGTTTTGATGCGTAGGTAAGAACTGTTCTTGCTAGAAGAGCGTAGCAGCCACGTAAAACTTGCAACAACACAGTAGAGGACGTCTAACTTGTTTTTGCAGGGCTTGTTGTGATGTGATATGGTCAAGACATGATGTGATATAAGTTATTGTATGAGATGATCATGTTTTGTAAAACTGGCAGGAGCCTTATGGTTGTCGCTTCATTGTATGAAATGCAATCGCCATGTAATTGCTTTACTTTATTACTATGCGGTAGCGATAGTCGTAGAAGCAATAGTTGGCGAGACGACAACGACGCTACGATGGAGATCAAGGTGTCAAGACGGTGACGATGGAGATCATGACGGTGCTTTGGAGATGGAGATCAAAGGCGCAAGATGATGATGGCCATATCATGTCACATATTTTTGATTGCATATGATGTTTATCTTTTATGCATCTTATTTTTCTTAGTACGGCGGTAGCATTATAAGATGATCCCTCACTAAATTTCAAGGTATAAGTGTTCTCCCTGAGTATGCACCGTTGCGACAGTTCATCGTGCCGAGACACCACGTGATGATCTGGTGTGATAAGTTGTACGTTCACATACAACTGGTGCAAGACATTTTTGCACATGAAGAATACTCGGGTTAAACTTGACAAGCCTAGCATGTACAGACATGGCCTCGGAACATTGAGACCGAAAGGTCGAACGTGAATCATATAGTAGATATGATCAACATAGAGATGTTCACCATTGAAAATTAGCTACTCCATCTCACATGATGATCGGACATGGTTTAGTTGATATGGATCACGTGATCATTTAGATGACTATAGGGATGTCTATCTAAGTGGGAGTTCTTAAGTAATACGATTAATTGAACTTAAACTTATCATGAACTTAGTCCTGATAGTTTTTGCATATCTATGTTGTAGATCAATGGCCCGTTCTACCGTTCCCTTGAATTTTAGTGCGTTCCTAGAGAAAGATAAGTTGAAAGATGATGGTAGCAACTACACGAACTGGGTCCGTAACTTGAGGATTATCCTCATTGCTGCATAGAACAATTACGTCCTTGAAGCCCCGCTGGGTGCAAGGCCTGCTACAGGAGCAACTCCGGACATTATGAACGTTTGGCAAGCTAAATCTGATGACTACTCAATAGTTCAGTGTGCCATGCTTTACGACTTAGAATCAGCACTTCAAAGACGTTTTGAACATCATGGAGCATATGAGATGTTCCAGGAGTTGAAGTTAATATTTCAAGCAAATGACCGAGTTGAGAGGTATGAAGTTTCCAACAAGTTCTATAGCTGCAAGATGGAGGAGAACAGTTCTGTCAGTGAACACATACTCAGAATGTTTGGGTACCATAACCACTTGACTCAGCTGGGAGTTAATCTTCTGGATGATAGTGTTATTGACAGAGTTCTTTAATCACTGCCACCAAGCTACAAAGGCTTCGCGATGAACTATAATATGCAAGGAATGGAAAAGACTATTCCTGAGCTCTTCTCAATGCTCAAGGTTGTGGAGGTAGAAATCAAGAAGGAGCATCAAGTGGTGATGGTTAACAAGACCACTAGTTTCAAGAAAAAGGGCAAAGGAAAGAAGGGGAACTTCAAGAAGAATAGCAAGCAAGTTGTTGCTCCCGGGAAGAAGCCCAAGTCTGGACCTAAGCCTGAAACTGAATGCTTCTACTGTAAAGGGACTGGTCACTGGAAGCGAAACTACCCCAAGTATTTGGTGGATAAGAAGGGTGGCAAAGTGAAAGGTATATTTGATATACATGTTATTGATGTGTACCTTACTAATGCTCGTAGTAGTGCCTGGCTATTTTATACTGGTTTTGTTGCTCACATTTGCATCTTGAAACAGGGGCTACGGATTAAACGAAGATTGGCTAAGGACGAGGTGATGATTCGCGTCGGAAATGGTTCCAAGGTCGATGTGATCGCCGTTGGCACGCTACCTATACATCTACCTTCGGGATTAATTTTAGACCTAAATAATTGTTATTTGGTTCCAGCGTTGAGCATGAACATTATATCTGGATCTTGTTTGATGTGAGATGGTTATTCATTTAAATTAGAGAATAATGGTTGTTCTATCTATATGAGTAATATCTTTTATGGTCATGCACCTTTGATGAGTGGTCTATTTTTGTTGAATCTCGATCGTAGTAATACACATATTCATAATATTGATGCCAAAAGATGCAAAGTTAATAATGATAGTGCAATTTATTTGTGGCACTGCCGTTTAGTTCATATTGGTGTAAAGAGCATGAAGAAACTCCATGAAGATGGGCTTTTAGAATCACTTGATGCTTGCGAACCATGCCTCATGGGCAAGATGACTAAGACTCCATTCTCCGGAACAATGGAGCGAGCCACTGACTTATTGGAAATAATACATACTGATGTATGCAGTCCGATGAGTGTTGAGGCTCGTAGTGGGTATCGTTATTTTCTGACCTTTACAGATGATTTGAGCAGATATGGGTATAACTACTTAATGAAACATAAGTCTGAAACATTTGAAAAATTCAAAGAATTTCATAGTGAAGTGGAAAATCATCGTAACAAGAAAATAAAGTTTCTATGATCTGATTGCGAAGGCGATTATTTGAGTTACGAGTTTGGTCTTCATTTGAAACAATGTGGAATAGTTTCACAACTCACGCCACCTGGAACACCACAGCGTAATGGTGTGTCCAAACATCGTAACCGTACTTTATTAGATATGGTGTGATCTATGATGTCTCTTACCGATTTACCACTATCGTTTTGGGGTTATGCTTTAGAGACGACTGCATTCACGTTAAATAGGGCCCCATCTAAATCCGTTGAGACGACACCATATGAACTGTGGTTTAGCAAGAAACCTAAGTTGTCGTTTCTTAAAGTTTGGGGTTGCAATGCTTATGTGAAAAAGCTTCAGCCTGATAAGCTTGAACCCAAATTGGAGAAATGTGTCTTCATAGGATACCCAAAAGAAACTGTTGGGTACACCTTCTATCATAGATCCAAAGGCAAGATATTTGTTACTAAAAATGGATCCTTTCTAGAGAAGGAGTTTCTCTTGAAAGAAGTGAGTGGGAGGAAAGTAGAACTTGATGAGGTAGTTGTACCTTCTCTCGAATTGGAAAGTAGCTCATCACATAAATCAGTTCCGGTGATGCCTACACCAATTAGCGAGGAAGTTAATGATGATGATCATGAAATTTCAAATCAAGTTACCACCGAACCTCGTAGGTCAACCAGAGTACGTTCCACACCAGAGTGATACGGTAATCCTGTTTTGGAAGTCATGTTAATAGACCATGAGGAAGCGATGATGAGCCCAGATTCCACGAAATGGCTTGAAGCCATGAAATCTGAGATGGGATCCATGTATGAGAACAAAGTATGGACTTTGGTTGACTTGCCCGATGATCGGCAAGCCATAGAGAATAAATGGATCTTCAAGAAGAAGATTGACGCTGATGGTAATGTTACTGCCTACAAAGCTCAACTTGTTGCAAAAGGTTTTCAACAATTTCAAGGAGTTGACTACGGTGAGACCTTCTCGCCCGTTGCTTAAGTTTGTCTGAATCATGTTAGCAATTGCCACATTTTATGATTATGAAATTTGGCAAATGGACGTCAAAACTGCATTCCTTAATGGATTTCTTAAAGAAGAGTTGTATATGATGCAACCAGAAGGTTTTGTCGATCCTAAAGGTGCTAACAAAGTGTGCAAGCTCGAGCGATCCATTTATGGACTGGTGCAAGCATCTCAGAGTTGGAATATACGCTTTGATAGTGTGATCAAAGCATATGGTTTTATACAGACTTTTGGAGAAGCCTGTATTCACAAGAAAGTGAGTGGGAGCTCTGTAGCATTTTTAATATTATATGTGGATGGCATATTGTTGATTGGAAATAATACAGATTTTCTAGATAGCATAAAAGGATACTTGAATAAGAATTTTTCAATGAAAGACCTCGGTGAAGATGCTTATATATTGGGCATCCAGATCTATAGAGATAGATCAAGATGCTTAATTGGACTTTCACAAAGCACATACCTTTATAAAGTTTTGAAGAAGTTCAAAATGGATCAGTCAAAGAAAGGGTTCTTGCATGTGTTACAAGGTGTGAAGTTGAGTCAGGCTCAATGCCCGACCACTGCAGAAGATAGAGAGAAAATGAAAGTCATTCCCTATTCCTCAGCCAAAGGTTCTATCATGTATGAAATGTTGTGTACCAGACCTGATGTGTGCCTTGCTATAAGTTAAGAAGGGAGGTACCAAAGTAATCCAGGAGTGGATCACTGGACAACGGTCAAGAACATCCTGAAATACCTGAAAAGGACTAAGGATATGTTTCTTCTTTATGGAGGTGACAAAGAGCTTATCGTAAATGGTTATGTTGATGCTAGCTTTGACACTGATCCAGATGACTCTAAGTCACAAACCGGATACATATTTATATTGAATGGTGGAACTGTCAGTTGGTGCAGTTCCAAGCAGAGCGTCATGGCGGGATCTATGTGGGAAGCGGAATACATAACTGCTTCGGAAGCAGCAAATGAAGGAGTCTGGATGAAGGAGTTCATATCCGATCTAGGTGTAATACCTAGTGCATCGGGTCCAATGAAAATCTTTTGTGACAATACTGGAGTAATTGCCTTAGCAAAGGAATCCAAATTTCACAAGAGAACCAAACACATCAAGAGACGCCTCAACTCCATCCGCGATCAAGTGAAGGAGGGAGACATAGAGATTTGCAAAATAAATACGGATCTGAATGTTGCAGACCCGTTGACTAAGCCTCTTCCACCAGCAGAACATGATCAACACCAAGACTCCATGGGTGTTAGAATCATTACTATGTAATCTAGATTATTGACTCTAGTGCAAGTGGGAGACTGGAGGAAATATGCCCACGAGGCAATAATAAAGTTGCTATTTATATTTCCTTATATCATGATAAATGTTTATTATTCATGCTAGAATTGTATTAACCAGAAACTTGATACATGTGTGAATACATAGACAAAACAAAGTGTTCCTGGTATGCCTCTACTTGACTAGCTCATTAATCAAAGATGGTTAAAGTTTCCTGACCATAGACATGTGTTGCCATTGGATGAACGGGATCACATCATTAGAGAATGATGTGATGAACTAGACCCATCCGTTAGCTTACCATAATGATCGTTATGTTTTATTGCTATTGCTTTCTTCAAGACTTATACATATTCCTTTGACTATGAGATTATGCAACTCCCGAATACCAGACGAACACCTTGTGTGCTATCAAACGTCACAACGTAATTGGGTGATTATAAATATGCTATAAAGATGTCTCCGAAGGTGTTTGTTGGGTTGGCATAGATCGAGATTAGGATTTGTCACTCTGAGTATCGGAGAGGTATCTCTGGGCCCTCTCGGTAATGCACATCACGATAAGCCTTGCAAGCAATGTAACTAATGAGTTAGTTGCGGTATGATGCATTACGGAATGAGTAAATAGACTTGTGTAATGATATTGAACTAGGTATGAGGATACCGACGATCGAATCTCGGGCAAGTAACATACCGATGACAAAGGGAATTACGTATGTTGTCATTGTGGTTTGACCGATAAAGATCTTTGTAGAATATGTAGGAACCAATATGAGCATATGATGACCCACAAGTATAGGGTATCAATTGTAGCTCTTTTCGATAAGTAAGCGTGTCGAACCCAATGTGGAGCAGAAAGAAATGACAAGTTGTTTTCAGCAAGGTGATGTCTGCAAGTGCTGAAATTGTAAGTAACAAAGTAGTTTGATAGCAAGATATTTTGTAACAAGCAAGTAATGATAATAGTCGCAAAAGTGCAGCAAGGTAGCCCAATCCTTTTGAGGCAAAGGATAGGCCAAAATGGTCTCGTATGATAAGCAAAGCGTTCTTGACGGTACACGAGAATTTCATCTAGTCACTTTCATCATGTTGGTTCGATTCGTGTTCGCTACTTTGATAATTTGGTATGTGGGTGGATCGGTGCTTAGGTGTTTTTCTTACTTGAACAAACCTCCTACTTATGATCAACCTTCCCGCAAGCATTCACAACTATGAGAAAAGTATTAAGAATAAATTCTAACCATAGCATTAAACTTTTGGATCCAATCGATCCCTTACGGAATAGCGCATAAACTGGGGTTTAAGTTTTTGTCACTCTCGCAACCCATCATCTACTTGCTACTTGACAATGCATTCCCTTAGGACCAAATATGGTGAAGTGCCATTTAGTCGACGTTCACATGACACCACTAAGGGTATCACAACAGACATACTATCAAAATATCGAACACATATCAAATTCACATGATTACTTGCAACATGATTTCTCCCGTGACCTCAACGACAAAGGTAACTACTCACAAATGATAATCATGCTCAAGATCAGAGGGGTATTAAATAGCATATTGGATCTGAACATATAATCTTCCACCAAATAAATCATATAATAATCAACTACAAGATGTAATCAACACTACTAGTCACTCACAAGCACCAATCTATAGTTCCGGTAACAAGATTGAACACAAAAGATGAACTAGGGTTTGAGGGGAGATGGTGCTGTTGAAGATGTTGATGGAGATTGCCCTCCCCAAGATGGGAGAGTTGTTGGTGATGATGATGATGATGATTTCCCCCTCCGAGAGGGAAGTTCCCCCGGCGGAATCGCTCCGTCGGAGGGCAAAAGTGCTCCTGCCCAAGTTCTGCCTCGAGACAGTGGCGCTCTGTCCCGAAAGTCCCCTCCTTATTTTTTCTAGGTCAAAATGACTTATATACCAGAAGATGGGCACCAGAGGTGGGCCTGGGTGAGCACCACCCACCAGGGCGCGCCTGGGCTCCCTGGCGCGCCCAGGTGGGTTGTGCCCACCTGGTGGGCCCCCTCTGGTAGTTATTTGCTCCAATATTCTTCATATATTTGATAAAAAATCTCCGTGGAGTTTCAGCTTGTTTGGAGTTGTGCAGAATAGGTGGCCTGACGTAGCTTTTCCAGGTCTAGATTTCCAACTGTCGGAATTCTCCCTCTTTGTGTAAACCTTGCATATTATGAGAAAAAGGCATTATAATTACTCAAAAAAGCATTATTATGGAGAAAAACATCATAAATAATAGTAAGAAAACATGATGCAAAATGGACGTAGCAACTCCCGCAAGATTAGACCTCGCTTGTCCTCAAGCGAAAACGAAATCAAAAAACATGTCCACATGCTTAGAGAGAGAGAGAGGTGTCGATAAAAACAAAATACAAACATAGAAGCATCATGTTCATTATTATAACAACAATAAACTTAAACATAAAACTTTTATCAAAGAATTTTTATTATAGACTTCTCATGAATAAGTGATACACTACTGCAGGATGGTCCGAACGCGACACTATGATCAGAGACCCTTCGATGAAACTGTGTGCGATGCCATAGTCGCAAATGGTGGTGTAAAAAACCATCAAAAAGGTGCAAAACGTTTGCGATGACGGATGCATCAAACACGGTTCAGATTTTAGTTGCGTGTGCAATGCAGGGCATACGGTTTAGTTCAATTAACTGTTTGGGATGAGGAGGAACAAAAGAAACGGATAGCCAAATGAAGGCGTGTGTGATATACAACATACGGTTCACTAGGATGAACGGTGTGTGATTAGGCAACACAATAGAAACAGTTCAACTGAACAAGATGTGTGTGATACGCGACAAACAGGTCCGTAATCAGAAATGTGTGCGAAGACCAATAATAACAGAGATGATTGCTGCTAATAAGCCGTGTGATTTGCTCTGTCTATAGTAGAATAACATGTATATATATATAACTGAAATAAACATCCAATTACATAAGTGACTATACAGATCATTCGTACACACCTCGATAAACAATTGCATGCATTCTAAAGTAGGAGAAACGATTCTAGTCATCTACTTCTTGTGATGCTCCCGCCACTACTTTGTGGCTCGATCCCCCGTCTGGGGCAGGAAGAAGACAGTTCCTCATGTCAACAATCCGCCTGTACATCTCATAGCTTGTGTACGTGTCCATGGCCACGTACTTGACATGTTGTTCATACAGTCTCTGTGCCAGACATTCTGTGCCAGGCATTCTCATGTCAACAATCCGCCTGTACACACTGTGCCTGTACACACTATGCCAAGCATTCTCATGTCAACAATCCGCCTGTACACACTATGCCAGGCATTCTTGTCCTTATTTCTCTCATTCTTCATCTTCAAGTAGTAGGGGTCGATGATGGCCTAGGCGAGGTCAACCAGGGAATTCAGTTTGTTTTTGTCGCTGCCCCAGACCTTGTAGTGGCGCTGGATGTTGACAAGATTCGAGCATTTCAAGCTTGAATCTTGAGAGCTTTTAGATCGTTGGTGGTTTTCACCGTAGTGAAACTGTAGTCGGAGCTGTTGATAAACCTGGAGAAATGCTTGTAAGGCGTTGTGGCCAGGTGGTAGTGTTAGACAAGGACGTCATGTCGCATGCACAACTAGGCGACGACAACCTTCTGATCATGCCTGGCACGACCCATGGTGTACTCAAGGTCGAAGCCTACCACTTGGTACTTGTCCTCGGCAAGGAACTGCTCCATAGTTTGGATGGAGCTCTCCACTGAGACCGGATCATTCGTGTACACCACCGAGAGAGCCTTCCCCCTCACGTGGGTGTCCACGATGTGTTGCGTGGTGAACTGCCCGCTGTTGTCGTCGTCGGCCGCTGGGAGCGCCATTGGAGCCACGGGGAGCGCCATTGGAACCGCTGGATGTCCTCTCCGTATGTGTCCTCGTGGGTCTGCTTATTGTGTCATGTGAGACGAGAGATGAAGGTAAATGGATGCAGGAATAAAAGGGGGACGGGTGGCGTGGATTCTCGGTGCGTCCGCATAACAGTTTTTGCAGCGGGTAACTGCATCGTCGCGCCGCGCCCAGCGCAACCGCATGCACACGAACGCGCGTGATCGTGCGCTGGCCCCAAATACTGGCAGCGCACATGGAGGGATGAGGGCAGTGCACCCAGAGGGACGCGAGAGTAGAGCGCGCCGTGGCCTCCTGAACCGCAAGCAACCACACGCATAGAGCAATTGAACACGCAGGAAATGGTCGCCTACAAGCCGGCCGACAGTTGCGTCGCCGCGTAGAGAGCGGGCATGTGATACCACCTCCGTCTAGTCTATAGTCCCCTTTATATTCTGTGCCATACTTTGCCCTCAAATTTAACCAACAAAACGTTAATGCATGTTATACAAATTATATAATTGGAAACTATGTTCAAATACGAATCCAACTATATAATCTTTGGCGACATGCATTCATATTTTATTAGTTAAATCATACTTATAAACCAGGACAGGGGTATAGTAGGTAATTAAATAGCAAACGTTTTTTATTAACCGTATGTGTACGTGACCTTTCGTCCTCCTCTCACACGTCTTATCACCCCGCTACCCCAGACGGCTTACAACGCAAGCTTGCGCAGCGCACCGGGGCGTTCTTTTGGCCAAATGGTGGCACCAATGAATCATCGGTGAGCCCGTTCCCGCGCAACCTCACAGGTTCCCGTGCAAGCTTCCCGCCCGATTTGGTGAAATCCCCCAAAATCCCAATGCTTACCGGCATGCTATAAAAACCCTCACAGCCGGCGAGTCCCGCGTCACATTTTCTCCTCCCTCCCTGTAGCTTATCTCGTCTGCTTCTCCCACAATCGCCAATGGCACCGGTCCGTCATCGTCGCTCAGCCACTCCGCCGTCATCAGAGGACAGCTCCAGCTGGGAGGCTACACCACGGCGGCGGCGCAGTTCCCGGCATAGTGTAGTGCGCGTGGCATCCCTATTGGGTGTGCGGGGAACACCCACCACACGCTCCGCCGCCGGTGCCCGTCGGCAGCTGTTGTCGGCCACCGTTGCCGCCACACCACCATCGAAAGCCAGTGCCATCGCTCGCTCCGCTGCCGCGCCCTGAAGGCGGGAGGTGGTCGTCATGGCAGCAACCCCACTGTCGGCCACCGTGGCCATCACCCGCTCCGCCACCGCGGCCCTAAGGCGGTGGTGTCGTGGCCGCCACCCCAACATCGGCCGCTATGGCCGCCAGCCCACTGTCGACCGCCGGGGTCATCACCCGCTCCGCCACCGTCACCCGAAGGCGGGAGGCGGAGGTGGATGCCCGCACGTGCGTCAGCGACCTTGCACGCTACACCGAGTTCCTGCGGGAGGAGGAGGAGTGCCTCGTCGAGCACGCAAAGAGCCTTACCGCCATCGTGGCTGCGGCACACGCCGCCTCAGAGGCGGGGAACCAGGAGATTTGCGAGGAGAACCATCGCTTTGAGAGTGGTCGTCTGGAGCAGTAGAGGGTGTTCGAGGTGAGCGTCGCTGAAGCTGCAACAACGACAGGCACCGTATTACGGTTGTCCAGCTCGTCGGTAGGCTCCTTGTCGGTGTCAAAACCAGTGGATCTCGGGTAGGGGTCCCAAACTGTGCGTCTAAGGCAGATGGTAACAGGAGGCAGGGAACACGATGTTTTACCCAGGTTCGGGCCCTCTTGATGGAGGTAAAACCCTACGTCCTGCTTGATTAATATTGATGATATGGGTAGTACAAGAGTAGATCTACCACGAGATCGGAGAGGCTAAACCCTAGAAGCTAGCCTATGGTATGATTGTCCGTTGTAGTTGTTGTGTCCTACGGACTAAAACCCTTCGGTTTATATAGACACCGGAGAGGGTTAGGGTTACACAAGGTCAGTTACAAAGGAGGAGATATCCATATCCGTATTGCCTAGCTTGCCTACCACGCCAAGTAGAGTCCCATCCGGACACGAGACGAAGTCTTCAATCTTGTATCTTCATAGTCTAACAGTCCGACCAATGGAGATAGTCCGACTGTCCGGAGACCCCCTAATCCAGGACTCCCACAGTAGCCCCTGAACCAGGCTTCAATGACGATGAGTCCGGCGCACAGTATTGTCTTCGGCATTGCAAGGCAGGTTCCTCCTCCGAATATACCACGGAAGAATTTGAATATAAGGATAGTGTCCGACCCTACAAAATAAGTTCCACATACCACCGTAGAGAGAATAATATTTCTGCAAATCTAATTTGCTGACTTGTTTTGGCAACACGACATTACGCCATGGCCCAGTGATTATTCGAACCGTTTCCTTTAACTAGCCCCGCACATAATGCGAGGCAGTTTTTTGACACGTCTCGTCGAAGCAGAGATCGTGTCCCCTTATTACGGGATTCTCATCAATACGGGCGTGGGTAACCCAACCGTGTCTAGGACTCCTAGATTATAGGCAAGTCCCAAACGGCTATGGAGAGGACGCTTGATATTCACCCTCTTTATAAAGGGACAAGGCTTTTACTTTTTCCCTCCCGTGTTCAATCGAATCCTTCCCCTGCCTCGAGTTCTAACACCCAAAGCCCAGGTCAGGTGCTCCAGATCTTCAATCATGTCCGGATCTAGCCTTCAAGGCCGATGGATGCCCTCCTCCGTTACGAAAGAAGACATCAAGAAGTTGAGTGTGACGCCCCGAGACCGATGCTCGAGAAGACTTCATTATGTTCCAGGTTTCGCCGTGTGTTTCATTTGTGCCTGCCCTTTTATTTTTGCATTGCATCATGTCATCATCTCATAAATCTTTTGCAAATCAAATAAATAAACCATATGGATCTTCGGTCCATTTAAACCGAGGGAATTCACGTGGTGATTCTCTTCATAACATACACTCCCAATATTTAGGGAGCTAGTATAAAGTATTCCATTAATTTGGAATTATCCGCAACCCACTTGCATGTTAAATCCTTGACCTTTTCTTCTTCCAATTTTCGACTCTCAAACTTTGTCGATAATTCTTTTACCTTTTTTCGGAGCTCTACCAAAATTCTCAACATTTTTGGATATTCCAAACCCTCGTCCTAGTTCAAACTGATTTGAATTAAATTCAAATGAGTTTGAATTCTTATCGTTCAAACTGGCCTTTTCTAATTTTCTCGGACCGAGCATATTTTTGTGAGTCCAAGAGAATTACCCGCATGTTCAAATTCGTTCCCTACATCCCTCTTTTTTTCTTCTCTCTATTTTTTTTCTTTCTTGTCTCCCTCTTTTCTTCTAAGGAGTGTAAGAGAGAGAGAGAGAGAGAGAGCACCAGGCCCAGCAGGGGTCGGTAGCCCAGCCAGGACGACCGGCCTCCCAGACCCATTTCCCCGCTAGGCCCACTCCTCCTAACCCTACCGCACCCCTGGCATCTCCTTCGTCTCCCTCCAGGCCGCCGCTCACGGATGCATCGAGACAGGAGACTGCGCTCGATCCCCTTTTTTTCCCTCTCTTTGATCTCCCTCGCAGCGCCCCAGTCCAGTCGATCCCTGTCTCTCCTGCCGTTTCCTCGACCCACTCCCTCTGGTTCTCCTAGCGCCGCAGCACGCAGAGGGGCCGTGCATCACGCCCGATCCCTCCTCTCACTCGTGCTGTTCTCCAGCCGCGGGACAGCGTCACCGTCCGACTGCCGGAACTCCTCCGCCGCCCCTTGTCTCGTCCACACGTCGCCCGGCGACCTCCGCCACCAGTCGCGCCTTCTTCTGCGTCGTCGCCTCGCCATGGCACCATGCCTCGCTGCCTCAGCCTCGCCAACCTCGCCGAGATATTGCCTCCGTCTCTGGTCGCCACCAGCAAGCAACATCGCTGGAGCCACGCTCCCAGCGCCACCTCGAGCGCCCGCATACGTCGTCCTCCGCGCCCAGCAGGAGCCTCACGCCACTCGCCCCCTTCGCCGTCTGCGTTGTCGGAGCTCGCCGGAGCCCCAGCAACAATTGCCATCGTCCTCTCCCTGTCGACCAGCCGGCTCCGCTTCCTGCACGTGACGCCTCTTGCTGAGCTCCCCGTCACCTGCGTCATCTACATGCTGCTGCCCCACTACCTTTTTTTGTCGTTGCCAAGGCCACCGAATCCAGGGACGCAAGGCCGCCTCCAGAGATCCCTTTCGTCAAGTACCACTACGGCCGGAGACCTCGGACACGCCAAGTACCCCTTCAAGCTATCAATACCGCAAGTGCCAAGTTCCACGACGACCCAAGTACTGCAAGAACGTTTGTACCTCTACCGTCGCCGTGGATCCGACTAGTACCCCTACAACAAGTGTACCTCTACCGTCGTCTTCGGAATCGCTAAGAACGCCAAGTACCCCTTCATGTCGGCAAGACCCGCAAGTCTGACCCCGAACAATCAATGTCTCGTGGACCATGTACAACTATCGTCGCCCCGAAGACGTTGGAGTCATCAAGTACCTCTCCGAATGAACGTGAACGACTTCCATCGCAAGAACGGGACCGGAAAGTCCGAAGACCCCAAGTACCACGACACCGATGACATGAACGTCTACGGAAACTCGTGCAACGATAAACATGTACCACTACCGTCGTTGAGATTGCAAGAACCTCTACCGTCGACCCTAGAGCGTGCGAGAACATCTACTTCCTCTCCCTTGCACCGAATGAGAACTGTCCCGCTTGCACGCTTCGAAGGTATAACCTCGAGACGACGTCCGTGAACGAATGCTTGCGATGTTTGAGATGCTCGTGTTTGCACCGTGTCCTTTGTCACTCGTTTCCTTGTCGCCAACTCGTGGGACACCCGGAATCTGGGATCACCCCACCATCATTTGCATGCTCCCGTCATTTGTTTCCTTTTGCACCGGTATTTCCATGGGCTACCGGAACCGTTATCGTTGCCGTGGCACCCCCTTTCTTTCCACCACGGTGACAAATGCTTCTTAATGCTCTTGTCAACTTTTAATAAAAATTGCATAAACTTGAACATGTCATCCGCATCATGTTAACAACTTTAATATGTTTAAAATTGTTGTTTGCTTTAAATTACTAGATGCATATGAGGATTTACCGGAATCGTTGTGATGTTTACGGCCTCTTTTAAACTTGCCTAGTTAGGTAGTTTTCATTTGCTTCACCCTCTTGCCATGCTAACAACATTTAATCTTGTTGGGTACAAAAACGAGAGAGGACTAAATAAGTCATGTGGTGTTTTCTTCAATATGTAACTCCATTGCATAATGAGCTCCACTTAATTTGTAGTATTGTTTGTGCATTTTGCCATTCCATGCTTCATTAAACCGGACATGCAGCATACTCGATTGTGCATCATGCCATGTTGATGTGTTGGTTGTTTACTATGTTGTTTGCTTCTTTCCAGTGTTGCTTCTTCAGGTTGGTTCCGATAACGTTGTGTGTGTGAGGATCCGTTCAACTACGTCTGTTTGCCTTCTTCATGGACTCGTTTTTCTTCCTTGCGGGATTTCAGGCAAGATGACCATACCGTTGAAATCACTTCTATCTTTGCTTGCTAGTTGCTCGCTCTTTTGCTATGCCTATGCTACGATACCTACCACTTACTTGTCATGCCTCCCATATTGTTGAACCAAGCCTCTAACCCACCTTGTCCTAACAAACCGTTGTTTGGCTATGTTACCGCTTTGCTCGGCCCCTCTTATAGCGTTGTTAGTTGCAGGTGAAGATTGAAGTTTGTTCCTTGTTGGAACATGGAGATGTTGTTCCTTGTTGGAACATGTTTACTTGTTGGGTTATCACAATATCCCTTATTTAATTAATGCATTTATATACTTGGTAAAGGGTGGAAGGCTCGGCCTTATGCCTGGTGTTTTGTTCCACTCTTGCCGCCCTAGTTTCCGTGATATCGGTGTTATGTTCCCGGATTTTGCGTTCCTTACGCGGTTGGGTTATAATGGGAACCTCTTGACAGTTCGCCTTGAATAAAACTCCTCCAGCAATGCCCAACATTGGTTTTACCATTCGCCACCTAGCCTTTTCTTTCCCTTGGGTTCTGCAGACTCAAGGGTCATCTTTATTAAACCCCCGGGCCAGTGCTCCTCTGAGTGTTGGTCCAACCCAGAGCATCGTGCAGGGCCGTCCCTTGGCAACTTGGGTTACATTGGCTCCCGTACGCTTAGCTTATCCGGTGTGCCCTGAGAATGAGATATGTGCAGCTCCTATCGGGATTTGTCAGCACAGTGGGTGGTCTTGCTGGACTTGTTTTACCATTGTCGAGGATGTCTTGTAACCGGGATTCCGAGCCTGATCGGGTCTTCCCGCTAGAAGGAATATCCTTCGTTGACTGTGAGAGCTTGTGATGGGCTAAGTTGGGACACTCCTGCAGGGATTTGAACTTTCGAAAGCCGTGCCCGCGGTTATGGGCAGATGGGAATTTGTTAATGTCCGGTTGTAGAAAACCTGAAGTTGACCTTAATTAAAATACATCAACCGCATGTGTAACCGTGATGGTCTCTTCTCGGCGGGGTCCGAGAAGTGAACACGGTGTTGGAGTTATGCTTGACGTAGGTTGTTCTAGGATCACTTCTTGATCATAGTTGTTCGATCGTGCTTTTGCCTTCTCTTCTCGCTCTCATTTACGTATGTTTAGCCACCATATATGCTAGTCGCTTGCTGTAGCTCCACCTCATACCTTTACCTTACCCATAAGCTTAAATAGTCTTGATCGCGAGGGTGTGAGATTGCTGAGTCCCTGTGACTCACAGATACTTCCAAAACCAGCTTGCAGGTGCCGTTGAACTGTGCAGATGATGCAACCAAGCTCAAGGAGGATCTCGATGAAGATCTTGTCCTTTATGTTGTTTCGTTCTAGTTGATCAGTAGCGGAGCCCTGTTGGGGTCGATCGGGGATCTATGTAGCATGTGGGGTAGTCTTCTTTTATTTTGGTTCCGTAGTCGGACCTTGATTGTATTTGGATGTTGTAATGTTGTATTCATGTATTTGTGTGAAGTGGCCATTGTAAGCCAACTATGTATCTTTTCCCCTATTGTATTACATGGGTTGTTTGCGAAGATTACCTCACTTGCGACATTGCTTTCAATGCGGTTATGCCTCTAAGTCGTGCTTCGACACGTGGGAGATATAGCCGCATCGAGGGCGTTACAAGTTGGTAATCAGAGCCTTCCCCGACCTTAGGAGCCCCATGCTTGATCGAATCGCTGGCGTTAGTGATTCTAGAAATGTTTTGAGTCATTTAGGATTATATATATCGGAGAGTTTAGGAATTCTTTTTACTCCTCAGTCCCTTCGTCGCTCTGGTGAGGCATTCCGACGTAGAGTTTTGACTCTTCTCTTCGCAAATTTCACTAAAAAAATTAGGATCACGCGGGTATCTTGGAATCGTTCCGGTGGTTTTGTGACGAGAACATTGTTCTTGGTGCCTCCTGACATTTAGGGGTTGTGGCAGTGTCCCGGGGAGTTGAGCTCCGAGGTGTTGTCGCCACAATTTTATCGTTGCAGTTTTGGAATACCTGAGTTTAGTTTCGCCGACATCGAAAATCTCTTTTATGCAGTTGTTGGTGAGATAACCTCGACGCCACCCAGTACTGGGGCGGGAGTTCGGGAGTATTGCCATAACTCGTATAACGAATGCTTTTCGAAGGTTGAGGTAGATGATTTCCGAAGGTTTCTTGGTTATGTGTTGAAGGATGGATACAGCTGGATGTAGGATTTGCTAGTTTTGGGTGAGATATTATGCTTCCCCTGTATCCCCAACACCCGATTGCATAACCGGAAAGTTTCGGGAGTTTATAAGTGGGAATTCAAGTAGCTCTTAGGATATCTTTCCGACAGATGTATGATATGAAATTGGGGTTCGACGTCTAGTGGTCCGCCTATTCACAGTTGGTTTTACAGTGGTCTCATTGTGTCTTAAAGAGTCCTTGGCTATGCCGACTCGGGGACGCTTCGTATGTCATGTGTACTGCCTTGTACATGATGGTGCTGTACGATCGAGCCCGTGTAGGCCCCACCACGAAAACTTCGGACGAAATCTCTATCATATGTTTGTTCCGGCTTATTTTGCAAGCCAATCCGTTGTTTTGTTTTGAGTTGTGGTATTCGAGTTGCTTCGAAGTCAAATGTTGATTCCATACCTTCCCCAAGCAGTGTTCTCATACTCCTATGCGAATACTAATCCTTCTTGATAATCGAGTTTGTCATTTCAATTTCTTTTCAACCGGTGTGTTTCTCTTCAGGGGGATCCGATCGTTTTCAACATCTGCTTGATCAAGTATCAATTCTTCTCAACGGTGTTTGTTTCATCCGTCTCCAAGTTGCCTTTGTTTTTCCCGCCCACCCACCCTTGTTTCTTCAAGGACTCATATGTCTTAATCAAGTATCCTTTTATTCTTGTGAAGTCTCTCCATCCTTTTCCGTAAATGTTCTTATCCGGTGATTCTCATGAAGATTCTAATGGAGCTTCAAGTTCGTCATTCTTCATTCTTTTCTTCTCCGGTGGAACCAAGTCAAGCTTTGTGCATCATATCCCTTGTTCCTCGTTTCAATGCCTTCTCATACCGGTGCACCTCATAATAATTCACTTCTCACTATTCATTTGTTCTGGCGTGCTCAAGCTTTCTCAAAAGGCTCGTCTTGCCATTCAAGATCCGTTCAACCTATTTCGAGGTTGTTATCTCATTCTAGCCATTTAATTCAACCGGTGCATTCTCTCTTTGAAATTGTTCTACGGTGTATCTTTTGAGTGGGCCCTAACCCACATGTCTTTTCCCAGGATCTTACCTGACTCTTCTTATTTTTCCGGAGCTTCTCAAATTCTTTCATAAAGTTTGACGTAAGAATGATTTATCATTAGTCAAATGTCTTTCTCCAAGATCTTTCAAATTCTTTTCATCGTTGGATCAACCTTTCTATTCTTCATTCCAGAGTGCCTCTACAATTATTGTTGGTGTTTCTCATCGTCATTCTCTGCATTTGGAGACCGAAGAAGATTTCTCTCTCAATCTTGCTCCATTCTCTTCAAGATTCGTGATTCTAGCTTGTTTCCATCCTCTCATAATTTTGTTGATTGTGAGAATTCTTTTCACCTATCCGGAGCAATTCAGAGTATTTTCAGTTTGGTTCTCCAGAGCCCATCATCTCATAATTAATCATTTCAGCTTTCAGATCTCTTTCTCTAAATCTTACCGGTGCATCATTCAATATTCTCTAATCAGTTCGTGATCCCTTCGTTCACTTGTATCAAAAATCTATTGTGTATCTCCGTTCATTTGCTAATTCTTACCGGTAATTCATCCTTTACTTCATTCGTTTTCAATTCTTATGGTGGTTCGTTCAAGAGTTTTCTTCCTTCGTGTATCATATCTATGCATTCGTGCTTTTCAAATTCTACCGGTGGATCGTTGAAGACTTTCTCAAGTTTGCGCTATATCTATCTTAATCTTTCTACGAGGATAAGTAGTATGCTAAATCCGTTGCTTGTCAGCAATTAAATTGTTGAAGGATACGCATAACATAATTCTTATTCTTGTTCCATCCAAGTGATTAATTCTTTTTCCGGAGTGGTTCATCATATCAAATTCTCGGTTTGAGATGCTTTATCTATTCTTTTCCTGGAGTTCCAAGTTCTCTCAATTATTTCACCACGGAGATTCATCTAAATCATTGCAAGTCTTCACCTTGTGTTTTCAACTTCTTTTTCCTTTCGTTTGATCATTCTTTCATTACCGGAGTTCTTCTTGAAGGTTCTTTATGATGGTTCATAAAGGATTTATATTCCTTCTCGAAGTGTTCATCGAGATTCTTTTCTAAGGAGCTCAAGTATTTTTCATCTTGCTATCCGGAGTGCAATTCTTTCTTCCGTATCATTGAAGGTGGCATTACGCCATTCTTGATAATTTGAGTTCATGTTTCATGATTCACTTGTTGTTTAAGAATGAGGTATTTTAAATCCATCAACCTCTTCGTTGGAGCTATCTTGGGTTATATTTCACCTAAAGCTTTCCCTAAGGATTGTTGCTATTTACGGTGCTTATAAATGATCCAAGTTCTTCTTTATCCTCCCGGTGAAATATTTTCTCATCTCCTTGGTCATACCAATCCAATTCTTTTTCCCGTGAGTGGTAGGTTGTCACCTCATAATTTGAGATGTATTCCATAAGACCATATCAAGCTTACTCTTTTCGTTGTTGGTGTTCCAACAACTTCGTTCGACCCTTCTCCTAAGGATGCCTTCTCAAACTCTTTTGTGACAGAAGTTGGCATTTTCTTCTCCATTCTTTTATTTCAATTATCTATATTCTATTCTTTTGTTCTGAAGGAATTGTGCTGTTTCTCTCTTCAACCGTCTTTTGTTTTTGTCAGGATCGTGTTCTCTCCTGTGCATATTCAACTAACCGGAGTGTTGTGTCTTCTCTTCTAGTTCTTTTGATCTTATAAAGTCTTGCATCCCTTCTCAACCGGAGTGCTGCCCAAAGTTGTTCTTCCTTGTTCCTCTTTGCTAACGGAGTGCTTTAAACTTCATTTATCTCCGTTGTATTCTTTTCTCAAAATGGCTTAACCTTTTCAAGGTTCGTGGTTTCACTCGTTTGTCAAAGAAGCAACTTAGTTGTACCTTTTCTTTTCCTCTTCTGTTTTCCCTCCGGTGCCATCCTAGATCTCGGGACGAGATCTTCTCGTAGTGGTGGAGTGTTGTGACGCCCCGAGACCGATGCTCGAGAAGACTTCCATATGTTCCGGGTTTCACCGTGTGTTTCATTTGTGCCTGCCCTTTTATTTTTGCATTGCATCATGTCATCATCTCATAAATCTTTTGCAACTAAAATAAATAAACCGTATGGATCTTCGGTCCATTTAAACCGAGGGAATTCACGTGGTGATTCTCTTTATAACATACACTCCCAATATTTAGGGAGCTAGTATAAAATATTCCATTAATTTGGAATTATCCGCAACCCACTTGCATGTTAAATCCTTGACCTTTTCTTCTTCTGATTTTCGACTCTCAAACTTTCTCGATAATTCTTTTACCTTTTTCCGGAGCTCTACCAAAATTCTCAACATTTTTGGATACTGCAAAACCTCGTCCTAGTTCAAGCCCATTTGAATTAAATTCAAATGAGTTTGAATTCTTATCGTTCAAACTGTCCTTTTCTAATTTTCTCGGACCGAGCATATTTTTGTGAGTCCAAGAGAATTACCCGCATGTTCAAATTCGTTCCCTACATCCCTCTTTTTTTCTTCTCTCTATTTTTTTTCTTTCTTGTCTCCCTCTTTTCTTCTAAGGAGTGTAAGAGAGAGAGAGAGCACCAGGCCCAGCAGGGGTCGGCAGCCCAGCCAGGACGACCGGCCTCCCAGGCCCATTTTCCCCGCTAGGCCCACTCCTCCTAACCCTAGCGCACCCCTGGCATCTCCTTCGTCTCCCTCCAGGCCGCCGCTCACGCACGCATCGAGACAGGAGACCGCGCTTGATCCCCTTTTTTCCCTCTCTTCGATCTCCCTCGCAGCGCCCCAGTCCACTCGATCCCTGTCTCTCCTGCCGTTTCCCTCGACTCACTCCCTCTGGTTCTCCTAGCGCCACAGCACGCAGAGGGGCCGCGCATCACGCCCGATCCCTCCTCTCACTCGTGCCATCCTCCAGCCGCGGGACAGCGTCGCCGTCCTACTGCCGGAACTCCTCCGCCGCCCCTTGTCTCGTCCACACGTCGCCCGGCGACCTCCGCCACCAGTCGCGCCTTCTTCTGCGTCGTCGCCTCGCCATGGCACCATGCCTCGCCGCCTCGGCCTCCCCAACCTCACCGAGATATTGCCTCCGTCTCTGGTCGCCACCAGCGAGCAGCATCGCTGGAGCCACGCTCCCAGCGCCACCTCGAGCGCCTGCATCCGTCGTCCTCCGCGCCCAGCAGGAGCCTCACGCCACTCGCCCCCTTCGTCTTCTGCGTTGTCAGAGCTCGCCGGAGCCCCAGCAACAATCGCCATCGTCCTCGCCCTGTCGACCAGCCAGCTCCGCTTCCTGCACGTGACGCCTCTTGCCAAGCTCCCCGTCACCTGCGTCATCTACATGTTGCTGCCCCGCTGCTTTTTTTGTCGTTGCCAAGGCCACCGAATCCAGGGATGCAAGGCCGCCTCTAGAGATCCTTTTCGTCAAGTACCACTACGGCCGGAGACCTCGGACACGCCAAGTACCCATTCAAGCTATCAATACCGCAAGTGCCAAGTTCCACGACGACCCAAGTACCGCGAGAACGTTTGTACCTCTACCGTCGCCGTGGATCCAACTAGTACCCCTACAACAAGTGTACCTCTACCGTCGTCTTCGGAATCACTAAGAACGCCAAGTACCCCTTCATGTCGGCAAGACCCGCAAGTCGGACCCCGAACGATCGATGTCTCGTGGACCATGTACAACTATCATCGCCCCGAAGACATTGGAGTCATCAAGTACCTCTCCGAATGAACGTGAACGACTTCCGTTGCAAGAATGGGACCAGAAAGTCCGAAGACCCCAAGTACCACGACACCGATGACATGAACGTCTACGGAAACTCGTGCAACGATAAACATGTACCACTACCGTCGTCGAGATCGCGAGAACCTCTATCGTCGACCCTAGAGCGTGTGAGAACATCTACTTCCTCTCCCTTGCACCGAACAAGAACTGTCCCGCTTGCATGCTTCGAAGGTATAACCTCGAGACGACGTCCGTGAACGAATGCTTGCGATGTTTGAGATGCTCGTGTTTGCACCGTGTCCTTTGTCACTCGTTTCCTTGTCGCCAACTCGTGGGACACCCGGAATCTGGGATCACCCCACCATCTTTTGCATGCTCCCGTCATTTGTTTCCTTTTGCACCGGTATTTCCATGGGCTACCGGAACCGTTATCGTTGCCGTGGCACCCCCTTTCTTTCCACCACGATGACAAATGCTTCTTAATGCTCTTGTCAACTTTTAATAAAAATTGCATAAACTTGAACATGTCATCCGCATCATGTTAACAACTTTAATATGTTTAAAATTGTTGTTTGCTTTAAATTATTAGATGCATATGAGGATTTACCAGAATCGTTGTGATGTTTCCGGCCTCTTTTAAACTTTCATTTGCTTCACCCTCTTGCCATGCAAACAACATTTAATCTTGTTGGGTACATAAACGAGAGAGAACTAAATAAGTCATGTGGTGTTTTCTTCAATATGTAACTCCATTGCATAATGAGCTCCACTTAATTTGTAGTATTGTTTGTGCATTTTGCCATTCCATGCTTCATTAAACTGGACATGCATCATACTCGATTGTGCATCATGCCATGTTGATGTGTTGGTTGTTTACTATGTTGTTTGCTTCTTTTCGGTGTTGTTTCTTCGGGTTGGTTCTGATAACGTCGTGTGTGTGAGGATCCGTTCGACTACGTCTGTTTGCCTTCTTCATGGACTCGTTTTTCTTCCTTGCGGGATTTCAGGCAAGATGACCATACCCTCGAAATCACTTCTATCTTTGCTTGCTAGTTGCTCGCTCTTTTGCTATGCCTATGCTACGATACCTACCACTTGCTTGTCATGCCTCCCATATTGTTGAATCAAGCCTCTAACCCACCTTGTCCTAGCAAACCGTTGTTTGGCTATGTTACCGCTTTGCTCGGCCCCTCTTATAGCGTTGTTAGTTGCAGGTGAAGATTGAAGTTTGTTCCTTGTTGGAACATGGATATGTTGTTCCTTGTTGGAACATGTTTACTTGTTGGGTTATCACAATATCCCTTATTTAATTAATGCATCTATATACTTGGTAAAGGGTGGAAGGCTCGGCCTTATGCCTGGTGTTTTGTTCCACTCTTGCCGCCCTAGTTTCTGTGATATCGGTGTTATGTTCCCGGATTTTGCGTTCCTTATGCGGTTGGGTTATAATGGGAACCCCTTGACAGTTCACCTTGAATAAAACTCCTCCAGCAATGCCCAACATTGGTTTTACCATTCGCCACCTAGCCTTTTCTTTCCCTTGGGTTCTGCAGACTCAAGGGTCATCTTTATTAAACCCCCGGGCCAGTGCTCCTCTGAGTGTTGGTCCAACCCAGAGCACCGTGCGGGGCCGTCCCGTGGCAACTTGGGTTACGTTGGCTCTCGTACGCTTAGCTTATCCAGTGTGCCCTAAGAACGAGATATGTGCAGCTCCTATCGGGATTTGTCGGCACAGCGGGTGGTCTTGCTGGACTTGTTTTACCATTGTCGAGGATGTCTTGTAACCGGGATTCCGAGCCTGATCGGGTCTTCCCGCTAGAAGGAATATCCTTCGTTGATCGTGAGAGCTTGTGATGGGCTAAGTTGGGACACCCCTGTAGGGATTTGAACTTTCGAAAGCCGTGCCCGCAGTTATGGGCAGATGGGAATTTGTTAATGTCCGGTTGTAGAAAACCTGAAGTTAACCTTAATTAAAATACATCAACCGCGTGTGTAACCGTGATGGTCTCTTCTCGGCGGGGTCCGGGAAGTGAACACGGTGTTGGAGTTATGCTTGACGTAGGTTGTTCTAGGATCACTTCTTGATCATAGTTGTTCGACTGTGCTTTTGCCTTCTCTTCTCGCTCTCATTTGCGTATGTTTAGCCACCATATATGCTAGTCGCTTGCTGCAGCTCCACCTCATACCTTTACCTTACCCATAAGCTTAAATAGTCTTGATCGCGAGGGTGTGAGATTGCTGAGTCCCCGTGACTCACAGATACTTCCAAAACCAGCTTGCATGTGCCGTTGAACTGTGCAGATGACGCAACCAAGCTCAAGGAGGAGCTCGATGAAGATCTTGTCCTTTATGTTGTTTCATTCTAGTTGATCAGTAGTGGAGCCCAGTTGGGGTCGATCGGGGATCTGTGTAGCATGTGGGTTAGTCTTCTTTTATTTTGGTTCCGTAGTCAGACCTTGATTGTATTTGGATGTTGTAATGCTGTATTCATGTATTTGTGTGAAGTGGTAATTGTAAGCCAACTATGTACCTTTTCTCCTATTGTATTACATGGGTTGTTTGCGAAGATTACCTCACTTGTGACATTGCTTTCAATGCGGTGATGCCTCTAAGTCGTGCTTCGACACGTGGGAGATATAGCGGCATCGAGGGCGTTACATTGAGGGAGGCTAGATACCTGACCACCGAGGTTTCGCATCGGCTGCCTGCCCGAGGGCAGGTCGTCCCTACTCCTGAACCCAACGAAGACGTCGTGTTCATCTCCCACTTCCTCCGAGGACTACGCCTCACTCTAGATCCCTTCGTTAGGGGGTTGATGTTTTATTACGGGCTAGAATTCCACGATCTAGCCCCGGACTCCTTTCTCCACATCTCGACATTCATTGTCGTGTGTGAGGCCTTCCTCCGCATTACCCCTCACTTCGGCCTGTGGCTCAAGACCTTTGACGTGAAGCCGAAGACGGTCGAGGGGCAGTATGCAGCGTGCGGAGGCGCATTAATAAGCAAGATAGCAGGAGCTCCGTGGCCCAAAGGTTCCTTTCCAGAGGTGTCCGGATTATGGCAACATGAGTGGTTTTACATCACATCTCCCAGAAGTGCCAAGTGGGTGGCTTCCCCTGCTTTCCGCTCAGGCCCTCCACCACAACTGATGTCATGGATTAGCAGAGGGCTCAGCTGGGGCCCTGCCAAGGACGTGCCTGTACTGCAAAGCCGCATCCAAAATATCTTCGAAGGAGATTTCGGTTTGATTATGGTGGCACAAGTGCTGGTTCGTCGAGTCCAACCTTGCAAACGCCGGCCCCTCCGCATGTGGGAGTTCAACCCAGAAGGGCCGCGTACTATTCAGAATTTCCTCGGCCTGACGCACGAGGAGATGTACAAATCATTCTTCGGACCCCAAATAGAGTGTGTGGATACTACTGAGGACGTGGGCCTGAGCAGCAACCGTACCGCCGACCAAGTAAGTAATCCTTTAGCCGAACACACCGTCTCTTATTTACCACGACGTCATTCTGAGAAATCGCTCTTTGACCAGGACTGGATAGCAAAGGCGAAGATGATTCGGTGTTCGTCCCCCCTTCCTGAGGGTTTGGAAAATCCGGTACTGGAAAAGATGCTCGAGCTAGCACCTTGCCCGGAGCCCTCAAAGGAAGACAAAGGGGGGAATAATGAGGGCGAAAGCCGGCCTCCATCGCTACATATTCCGACCAAGGGAACGAGCGCCTCCATGAGGGAGGATAACCGAGGGGAGGAATCGGACATTCTCTCACCCCGGGGAAGGAAGAGGACTACCTCTGAAGATCCGGAAACCAAGGTTTCCAAGCGGGAGAAGAAATCTCCACCAGAGGGTCCAGCCTTGGAGGGTGCTCTTGCCGCACAAAGTCCGCGCGGGGATCAGCCCTCCAACGAGCTGTAAGTAATCAAAAAGTACTTTAATAGTGGAGATATACTACCTTACCTCTGAGGAAAATAACCGAAGTATTTATTGCAGTTCGGATCTTAGCCCTTCTCAGCAGAGCTCATCTTCAGGGGATCTTCTTCCGGAGATGATGGAGAGCGAAACGCCTCCCCCGGACTCCTCCGCTCAAGAAGCGGGCGACCTTGAAGTGTCGTCACGGAGGGCCTCTCCGGATCCGGCGAGGCCAGAAGATAATCCTATAGTCACCCGAAGTCCCCAGCGTCCAGCTCTCGAAGAGAGCAAACAGAAGAGTCTGGCACCGTCTGGTATGCGGTCGGACGTACTGAGAGAGCTGTTGGAGCGAGCGGCCATCTCAGAAGAACACCATACATTGATGGGTACGGTGATGGAAAGGATCTCATCCTCTGAAAGCGGGTTGCATGATGCCTTTATGAGTCTACTAACGGGCTTTGAGGTACGTAAAATGATATACATTTGTGATGGTACTGCACATTTTTAGGTGTGCCCTGTGTAGATAGTAGCCCCTGAGACTCTGGTCGCTGAAAAGGCCACGATGGCGGATAAAGACACCCGCTCTGCTATGAGGGCGAAGAAGGAGGAGCTGCGGGAAGCCGAGGATATTGCGGCTGGGAAGCCCTTCATGCTACGGAGGAAGTTCGGAGATTCACGGTATGCCCCTCTGGATCGGCTGTGGAGTTCGGCAGATGCATATATGGACTTGGCGGCGAGCGCTGCCGATGCGGCCAAATACTTCCAAGGTCAAACAGATCGTGAAGTGGACAAGCTGTTCTAGTCGCAATTCAACGTTCCAGAGCGTCCGCTTCCATTGACTGATCAGCTAGCCGAATGGGCCGAACTAAATAGGTTGTCCGGGCTCACCATGAGGTCTGTCGTGGATCAGCTATGGCCGGAAAAGCCAAAGCCGAACAACTATTTCAGCTTAGTGCAACAGTTCCTTGGTGCGGTGCCGCACATTAATGCGATGAAGAGGTCAGCGTGCATAGAAGGCTCGCAGATGGCCCTTGCCCGTATTAAAGCATACTGGGCGGAGATGGACGCTACCACTGTTGCGGCGCAGGGTTCGGCCATAGGCCGAGTGGCTGCCGAGCACTATTTCGAAGAGGTTCTCGAGGGTGCTCGTTTCATAGAGTCCCAGTGCTCGAAGAATATTATGTTTGAGTGACATGTATTGCCATTGTAAACACAATGTTTTTATGAAATATAGTAAGGCTGTATTTATACTTTTGCCGGAAAGTAATATGATGCCTCCTGTGCGGCCGTTTATGTATATATGTATATAACCTGAAAGATTGCAGTCGTCGGCTTCAGCCCCCACACATATAATGCAGAGGTGTTCGTAGAGGACGCGTGTTCACACTTAACCCAACGTCTTGGTCCTATTAAGGAGGTGATAGCGCAGTGAACGAGGCAACCGGACTATGATGCTTTAACACTTTCACTTAGCCATAGGAGGTTGACGGTGGGGTTACTATACAGCCCCTGTTGGCTCCGCACTCTCCCGAATTCGGGGTGCATACATGCCTGGCCAGGAAGCGACCCTTCGTTAAGGCGGAGGAATTCTAACATTCCGATAGGTCATCGAGTGGTTGACCAGTCTCACGCTATATCATGACAGTCAGTTTTCGGCTTTCTCTACTGAGGTGCTCGTCCGGGTGACCCGGGGCACAATCATAGTAGTTCTCCTAGTGCTACCTTAGCCGATAGAGCGGAACGTAAGGTACCAAAACATAGGAGCCGGGCAAACCCAACATTTGACCAAAGACATGATTCGAAGCTGATGCATATAAGGCCAAACTCGCGATGCCGAACACTCCCTAAGGTATTCGGTCTTTATGGTATAAACCGGGCCTAAATAGTGCCCTTTGTAAGAAGCCCCTGGTGTCCAGGTACGTGCATTATTCTGACATGGCCACATGCCAAGACGCCAGCATCCTTCTCAATTGTACTGAGAATCCGAGGGATGTGTATCAACAAGAGACAGTAAAAAAGGTTGACGCAGGGTCTTAATCTAAAAAGAATCCTTGGGGCAGGTCCCTGCTGCACGTCTGCGCCTGTGTCTCCATTGTGCCGTATCCTAGACGGGTGTAGCACGATGGTCATCTGTAAAAGAGAGAAACTTAGGTGAAAAGTTGTCGTGCGAAAAGGTAGGTTTAAAGAAACCATGTATAATTCAAGATGAGTAAAAATTGCCACTTGTCTGCGCGTGTTGAGCCCCTTGTATTTGTGATAGGGGTGTGCCTTATCAGACCTGTGCGAGTTACATATAGCTGCGCCAGACTCGTCTAACCGTGTCCGTGGTCTTGACGACCTATCAAATGCTTTAGCTGGTGAGGCCATTTTTAGTGTGCGTCTGCCAAGGCAGTCGCACTTTCTTCGACACGCAGGGATCACTTAATATTTCCATTCACTGCAATGATGCCACGTGGACCGGGCATCTTAAGCGTAAGGGAAGCGCAATGCGGTATTGCATTAAAGCGAGCGAAAGCTACGCGTCCAAGTAGTGCTTGATAGCCACTTTGGAATGGAGCAATGTGGAATGTTAAATATTCGCTAAGGAAGTTATAGGGGAAGCCGAATATAACCTCTAGTAGTGGGGAGCCTGTGCAATGAGCCCCTGGGCCTGGTGTTACTCCTTTAAGGGTAGTATTGCTGAGGCAAATTTTCGTTGGGTCTATCCCCATTTTGCGGATTGTATCCTGGTATATCAGGTTTAAACTGCTGCCACCGTCCATCAGGACTCGTGTAAAGTGGTATCCGTTAATTATTGGGTCTAATACCAGGGTAGCCCATCTTGCACGCCGGATACTTGTTGAGTAATCGCGATGGTCGAAAGTGATCGGTTGAGACCACCAGTGGCAGGACTTCCGCGGTGATAGGCCCTTGGGCATGTTTTTCTGGGAGTGCCGCTTTGTTTCTCCCCTTGATCACGTGTAACACGTTTACTGTTTTGACTTCTGGTGGAAATTTTCTTTGTTCCCTAGTGTCTTGCTTGAGAGGCTCATCCTCGTTTTCGCTTGGTGTATCCTCCCCCTTGTGAACGGCGTTGAGCTTGCCGGACTGCTTGAAGACCCAACATTCTCTGTGGGTATGATTAGCAGGTTTACCAGGGGTGCTATGGATCTGACATATTTGGTCCAGAATTTTGTTTAGGCTGGACAGTTCGTCTCTGGCGCCTTTAGAGGGCGGCTTTTGCTGACTTGGTCGAGAGCTTTTGAATCCGGCGTTTACTGCCATGCTCTTCATGCTGTCGTTTTTATTCCGGCATTTGTTATTGTTGTTGCGCCGTGATTTCCCTTTTCCATCTCTAACTTCAGATGTACTGGGGTCGCTGGTGCTGCATCTGGCTAGCCAACTATCCTCACCCGCGCAAAAGCAGGTCATGAGGCTTGTTAATGCCGCCATTGTTCTCGGCTTTTCTTGGCTGAGGTGTCTGGCAAGCCATTCGTCACGGACGCTATGCTTAAAAGCTGCTAAGGCTTCGACGCCTGGACAGTCGACTATTTGGTTCTTTTTAGTAAGAAACCTGTTCCAAAGCTTTCGGGCTGACTCTCCGGGCTGCTGAGTTATATGACTCAAATCGTCCGCGTCCGGAGGTCGGACATAAGTCCCTTGAAAATTTGCCCGAAAAGTGTCTTCGAGCTCTTCCCAGCTTCCAATGGAGCTTTTGGGGAGGCTTTTAAGCCAGTGCTGAGTTGGCCCTTTGAGCTTGAGGGGTAAGTACTTGATGGCGTGGAGATCATCTCCTCGAGCCATATGGATATGGAGGATATAGTCCTCAATCCAGACCCCAGGGTCTGTTGTTCCGTCATATGCATCTATGTTTACGGGCTTGAATCCCTCTGGAAATTCATGGTCCAGCACCTCATTGATGAAACATAGGGTGTGTGCGGCACCCCTGTATCTGGGTGTACCGCGTTGTTTGGATGTTTGTTGAGTTGCATCATATGCTGGAGCGCGTTTGCGTGGTCCATAGATGGATCTGATTGCGCCGTCCTTTTGATGCGAGCCCTCGCATGGATCGCGTATTGGCTTGTGTGCGGCATTGCTTACCGCTCTATGTTGGCCGTGAGGTTGTCTATCTGGCCAGGTGGCCGTTTTAATTTTTGGTTGTGGGGGATCTAAGGCCTCGTCATCGAATTCAGGTAGCAACTTCCGCTTCGGGTAGCTCTTGGTGGGGCGATTACCGCCATACTTTGCTGCTGTGTTGAGTACTTTGCTCCATCTGATTTGGAGTGTGTCTTGCGTAGCCTTGAGCCTTTGCTTCTGCTTTTTTAGACTCCTCGCGGTGGCAACAAGCCTTTGATGGGCATTCTGTTGCTCTGGGTGTCTGTCCGGTGTTATGTCATCCGGACTATTATCTTTGACAGAATCGGGTTGTTTGGTTTGATTCTCCGTGTTGCCGTGGTCTGGCAATGGTTCACCCTGCTCTAACGCTGGGTTTGTATGATCGTTGTTTCTACCGAGGCAGGATTTGGGGCGGCGCTTACGCCGCCGCCTTGACTGCTTCTCGAGGGGACAACCCTTCGTTGCGTCCTTCCGTTCCTCGTCGTCGTTTTCTTTTGGTGTGTTCACCATGTATACGTCATGTGGTGAAGTGGGCGTCCAGTTCCCTGTGGGCAGTGGTTCCTCTTTGTTTCCCGCATAGTCGTCCATACCGTCGATGTCTTCGGAGTCGAAGTCGAGCATGTCGGTTAAGTCATTGACAGTGGCTACTAAGTGGGTGGTGGGTGGGCCGCGAATTTCTTCGTCGTCCGCATCCCAGTCCTGCCGGACATAGTTCGGCCAGGATCCTCCTGACAAGGAGAGAGACCTTAATGAGTTTAGTATGTCGCCAAAGGGCGAGTGCTGAAAAAATATCCGCGGAGGTAAACTCCATAATCGGCGCCCAATCGGATTCGATAGGAATGGGCGCAGGCGGCTCGGAGTCCGTGGCCGAAGAAGGATCCAGCAGTTTGACAACACGGCTCTCATGCAAGGTAAGGTCGATGTTTGGCTCGATCGCCGCTAATGGTAAGGCTTCCGTGGTGGGGTCCATCCACCGTCCATGGACGGTGCAACTGGCTCCGAATTGAGGGTCGGAGTGGCTGCCTGTGCGATCTCCTGGACACTGTCCAATGGTAGAGCTAAATCGTACTCATCGTGACCGCGTGACGCACAAGGCAGAGGCTCGAATCCGTCGAAGATCAAATCTCCACGGATATCGGCCATGTAGTTTAAGCTTCCAAACCTAACCTGGCGGCCAGGGGCGTAACTTTCAATCTGCTCCAGATGGCCAAGCGAACTGGACCGCAGTGCAAAGCCGCCAAACACGAAGATCTGTCCGGGGAGAAAACTCTCACCCTGAACTGTGTCTCTATCGATGATAGCAGGAGCCATCAAGCCTAACAGCGACGACACAGAGGAACTCTCAATGAAAGCACCAATGTCGGTGTCAAAACCGGCGGATCTCGGGTAGGGGGTCCCGAACTGTGCGTCTAAGGCGGATGGTAACAGGAGGCAGGGAACAAGATGTTTTACCCAGGTTTGGGCCCTCTTGATGGAGGTAAAACCCTACGTCCTGCTTGATTAATATTGATGATATGGGTAGTACAAGAGTAGATCTACCACGGGATCGGAGAGGCTAAACCCTAGAAGCTGGCCTACGGTATGATTGTCCGTTGTAGTTGTTGTGTCCTACGGACTAAAACCCTCCGGTTTATATAGACACCGGAGAGGGTTAGGGTTACAGAAGGTCGATTACAAAGGAGGAGATATCCATATCCGTATTGCCTAGCTTGCCTACCACGCCAAGTAGAGTCCCATCCGGACACGAGACGAAGTCTTCAATCTTGTATCTTCATAGTCTAACAGTCCGGCCAATGGAGATAGTCCGGCTGTCCGGAGACCCCCTAATCCAGGACTCCCACACTCCTCCTCCTCCGCCTCTTACTGAGCATGCTCTGCAAAGGAGAGGCAGCTGGAAGTAGTACAAAGCCCCTCCGCAGTAGTAGTAGTACTTAGGGGCTATTTTGTTCAGTTCATCTGACTATAGATGTGGTGGAGCTGTACAACATACTTAAAATTAGCTAGTATATATATAGTTGAACTAGCTATTTTAGTACGTGGTTGGCAACGATTGGGGAAAAGTTTGGTAGGTTCAGCTGTCGAGTTGAACTGTTTGTATAAATTAAGAACGACTGTTTAATCTATGAATTAAATCTATGCTTAATTACTGAAGTTTAGTTGCAAAAATTAGATGCTGCTAGTGATTTTTAGCTTCATATTTTGAAAAATCGCAGTGTTACAAGGTTGACAAATGGCAATGTTACTAGATCAACAAATGTCAATCTTTCCAGTTTGACAAATGATAACATACCCAATATGACAGATGCAAATCTTACCAAATTGTTTGTAAATGGTTGCACACGGGTCATCCAAAAGAAATGTTGGCGCTGAAGAGATGCACAAATGCTGCTCTCACTTTGCATATGATGTTCTATCTAAAATGTTTGCGATCAAGAGCCGCAAAAATCCTGCTCGGCACATTTTCCCTTGGCTTCCTGGGGAAGCTCCTGGTTTGCATACGGGTGTTGTAACTAAAACGTTTGCGGTGAGTGTTTTATATTTAAAGACCATTGATGTTTTTTTCAAAAGAAAATCGTTTGATAAGTTTGTACATTAAGAGAGAAAAACACAAGTTCTCTCAAACCATATCTTTCATTCAGTCATATTGCGAATTTATATTCATATCATCGAGATACAATATTAAACCCAAGAAAAAAACTATTTCCGGCGGTGGCGGAGGCGGCGTGCCGCGTCGTCATTGTCTTTGTCGTCCTCCGGGACGCTGTTGTCGACGGCGGCATCCCATTCCATTGAGGGGGGCACGTGCACGGAGAGGAAGGCGGGCAGCCATGGAAGTCAAAGGGCTCACTTCCCAGTGAGCCTGCGCAGCGTACATCTCGCACACTTCCCGGTGAGCCTGTGCATTCGAGGACAGCTTGCATGCCTCTCGGTCAGCCCGCGCGTACGCTCGCACGCCTCCCGTTCAGTCAAGGTCAAGCAGCTGTCCGCACGGAACCTCCTATAGCCATGAAAACCAAGACACATGGCGTCACGTGAATGGTTAACAGAACGCACACGGTTTGGATTATACAAACATTTGAGATTTTAAAGTGACAACTATTTTTTCAAAATGCCTTTGTTGGCTGTCATTATTTGAGTGCGCCTTCTCTCAAAATGGACACACAAAATACCACATCATGTCGGGTGCCATTCCATGATAGCATGCCAAGTTTCATGAATTTTAGACGAGTTTTTGATTTACTAGAATTTGAAAATAAAGTATCTCAACATTTTGCCGGCAATCAACGGTGCTCTGGTGTTTGAAATTCATTTCCATTTCTTGCATGGGACCTAAGCATGCATCCAAGGACACAAATTTGATTTTTCAACCAATTTATATGCACTGGAGCATGTGCATGTAGTTCAAATTTGAATTATGCACATAAATGCATTGAAAACTCAGTTAATGCATAAAAATATCCAAATGAACCCCAAAAAATCACAAAAATTGACACAACACACCTGTTGTTCTATGTTGACACGGGAAAAAAATTTGAAAGCAATAAGAGGCAATGTATATCGTTTCATCCCCAAAGGTGGGACGTTCCCTGCCGAAATCATCATGCTTGTTGTGAGAAGCTCTGGTTTGTGAGAAGCATATACCCAAACCTGCCCCAAATGGGACAAAAAATTTACCACGACATGTTGATGTCGCTTCATGATAGCATGCCAAGTTTCATGAATTTCAGACGAGTTTTGGATTTACTAGAATTTAAAAATCAGGTATCTCAACGTTTTGCCGGCAATCAACGCTGCCCTGGTGTTTGAAATTCATTCCCATTTCTTGCATGGGACCTAAGCATGCACCCAAGGACATATATTTTATTTTTCAACCAATTTATATGCACTGGAGCATGTGGATGTAGTTCAAATTTGAATTATGGACATAAATACATTGAAAACTCAGTTAATGCATAAAAAATGTCCAAACGAACCCCGAAAAATCACAAAAATTGACACAAAACTCCTGTTGTTCTATGTTGACATGAGAAAAAATTTGAAAGCAATAAGCGGCAATGGATATCGTTTCGTCCCCAAAGGTGGGACGTTCCCTACCGAAACCATCATGCTTGTTGTGAGAAGCTCTGGTTTGTGAGAAGCATATACCCAAACCTGCCCCAAATGGGACAAAAAATTTACGACGGCATGTTGATGCCGCTCCATGATAGTATGCCAAGTTTCATGAATTTCAGACGAGTTTTGGATTTACTAGAATTTAAAAACTAGGTATCTCCATGTTTTGCCAGCAATCAACGGTGCCCTGGTGTTTGAAATTCATTCCCATTTCTTGCATGGGACCTAACCATGCACCCAAGGACACATATTTGTCTTTTCAACCAATTTATATGCACTGAGCATGTGCATGTAGTTCAAATTTGAATTATGCACATAAATGCATTGAAAACTCAGTTAATGCATACAAATGTCCAAACGAACCCCAAAAAATCACAAAAATTGACACAACACTCCTGTTGTTCTATGTTGACACGAGAAAAAAAATTGAAAGCAATAAGAGGCAATGGATATCGTTTCATCCCCAAAGGTGGGACGTTTCCTACCAAAACCATCATGCTTGTTATGAGAAGCTCTGGTTTGTGAGAAGCATATACCCAAACCTGCCCCAAATGGGACAAAAATTTTACCACAACATGTTGATGCCGCTCCATGATAGCATGCCAAATTTCATGAATTTCGGACGAATTTTGGATTTACTAGAATTACAAAAGCAAGTATGTCGACGTTTGCTGGAGAGCCACGGTGCCGTGGTGTTCGAATTTCATCCCCATTTCTTGCATGGGACATAAGTATAAACCCATGGACACATATATGATTTTACAACCCATGTTGATGCACGGGAGCATGTGCATGTAGTTTAATTATGAATTGTGCACCTGAAATGGCTAGAAAACCAATTTAATGTATAAAATGTTCAAACGAACCCTGAATAATTCCAATTCTTTTATGACACATATATAGTTGCATGTTCACTGCAGATAAAAGATCTAGCAATTCAAACACCGTCCATTGCCGATGTGACCCCATTATGTAATTCAAATCAAGATGAAAATTCAAGTAGATCGCGCATAGTTTATTATCACCAACCATGTGAGATGCAGCACAAAATATCCTGGAGCACCGTCGGTGTATAGTACGCCTATGGCTTACGCGAGAAGGTGCGTCGGCTACAGTCCATAGCCGGCGTCTCAAGCACACTAACTCACTCCCCAAATATCATTTCACTGTTCAATCTTTGCCGGTGAAAGATGGGCACGTGGACCCGCGTCGTGAGGGCAACTTCGGTGGCCCACTTTGGCTAGAGCGCGACCGCAGCCGCCATGCACGTGCTAACAAGGTGCATGAATGCGGACGCAATCTGCGACCGGGCGGCCAAGGCAGCCCAAACGGCCACTGTTGCTTCTCAGGTGGCGGCAACAACATCTGCCTCGGGGATAGCAACTGGCGACAACGGCACAACAGCTGTCTGTTCCGCAGCGGCGACATTAGCCCTGATGGAGGCCGCCCACGACCATGCACTACTGCAGGATGCTGCTAATGTGACACTACGATCAGAGACCCTTTGACGAAACTCTGTGTGATTTAATACCAAACGGGGATGTAAAAAACATCAAAAGGTGCAAAATGTTTGCGATGGCGGAGCCATAAAAAATGGTTCATATTTTAGTTGCGTGTGCGATTTAGGGCACACGGTTAACCCATTTGAACTATTTGCGATGAGGCAGAACAACAGAAATGGGTAGCCATATCAATGTGTGTGCGATATACGGCATACAGTTCGCTCCGATGAACTGTTTGCTATTAGGGCGTGCAACAGAAATGGTTAGCCAGGTCAAGGTGTGTGTGATATAGGGCATACGGTTCACTCGGATGAACTGTTTTTGATTAGCGAACACAACAGAAATGGTTCAAATTAACAAGATGTGTGTGATACGTGGCAAACAACCGACTCTGATGAACTATTTGCGATGAGAAATTACAACACGGACGGTTAATACAGTTAGTTCGTGTGCGATTCTATGTGTACAAAAAACTTTGAAAAATGCAAACTAGTTGCTTGCGGTGGCTAGGAGTATCGCACACGATGCATCTGCGAGTACTCCTGTGCGATGATTAGTAAGTTACACATATGTTTCCTTATGTTAACACTTGTGTGATAAATAACACGTGGCACCAAATACGGTATTCGGGTTGTGTGTGTGCTCCACTTAGTCTTCCCGCGCTCCACATGGGTGAATTGTAAAATCCACGCCTCTTAGCTCACCTGTTTCCCGCCACCAGCTAACGGCTTGCTACATATAACCCAGGCGGCAACGCACTGCCGCGACACTCTGCGTAGATCTAGTCCTCACCCATCTACCATTAGTTATTCCAAGCATGCCAGGCAACGACCAAAGTTTCGACATCAACGCCTACCTGCGTTACATCTTCGGCGAGGAGAATGAGCCGGGGCAGGTGGGGGAGCAAGAGCTTCATCAGCCGGTGCAGGCACCATGGCCCATCGGTAGTGATATTGGCGTGGCAGTCCTTGGGAGCACAATCGATATATTCAGAGGAGGTGTGATGAGCAGTTTGCCATCCACCATGCAAAAGATTCAGAGCTGCTCGGCGGCATGATCGATGACCCACCCAAAGAGGCGCCTCACCAGTGCTCATCGAGAGCCTGATGCCCCGCAATGAATGGGCAGAGGACCTCTGCGATTTAGTCAAGACAAAGGTAGCCTGCGGCTTCATTATTGCCCACGACGGCCATATCAACCTCGATCCCAATGATGTGGTGGCCAGGCTCAAGCGCATCCTTGGCGTTGTTGACGTCCCCGATGAAGTAGAACATCGCCAACGTGATATCTTGAGGATGCAGGTGATGGCCGGAATTTGCTACCAGGCCAGAGACATGGAAATGGAGTGGTTCTGTGGAGTTGGCATGGGCGCGATTGCATGCTGTCAAGCTCTTCTGGAAGAGGCCCAGCAGCCCCAAGAGCCTCCCAGCGCCAGCAGCTCCGTAGGTGGAGGCAGGTCGGGACACTTGGAGTGAACGTCCACAAGGGTGCCATGCTGATCATGGAGTCCGAGAAGACCATCGTCGGAAGGCCGCCAGCTCAGCCTTTTAGCTTATATTTTATTATAATTGTATGCATATGTAGGTCGTGAGTGTTTTGAGCCTTGCCGCATGTGGCATTTTAAATTATCTTGAATATGTAAGACAATTATTAAGAATTATTAACCATTGCCATTGTAAATTTGCCTCAACGGTGAGCAGAGCGCGTGCAGGGACGCCAGAGCGGAGCACGCCGCGGCCGCCTCAATGGCGAGCAACCACGTGGTCAACCTTCCGCCATCAATAAATTTTGACCTTGTTTCTCATCACATTGCATATCAAAACGCAATAAGTAATTGCAAATCTGTTCACATCTATCAAACTAATATGTGTTCACACTTAGCACCGGGCTATAAAAACTACCCACTCGAAAATTATTTCACAGTTCCTCTCCTCACCACCCACAAAACTGGTCTTTCCTGTCAAGTCGTTCCGCCATGACCGGTAGGAGGAGTTTGGGTGGACATATAACCATGCAGCAAAGACCAAGACCGCGGAAGCACTAGAGAGGTCCCGCCGCGAAGCCGCAACACCGATGTCCCGGCGCACCGCGGAGCCCTCGAACGAGCTCTCATGGGCACGTAAGGACTCTCAAAGCGCATTCACGGTGTCGGCCATCGCGACAAGCCGGCGTTCCTGAAGTCCTTCGCCGGCGACGATGACATTCTCGTTGGCGTCACTACGCAACAGGAGCTGGTCGACGGCTTGATGAAGCTGCTCAAGATCAGCGATGCCTCGGTTGACAAGGCGACCGGCCTCGTCGAGCAACTCATGGGTGACAATGCGAAGCTCCTCAAGTTGCTCGCCGAGAAGTAGGAGGAGGCCATCGGCTGGAAGATGTTGCATGAGCAGAGTAGTGGCTCGGAGATGACGCTGAAAGCGGTCGTCGAGGAACTGATGGGTGGCTTGAGCAAGCTCCGGATCAAGCGCGAGCAGGAGGTGGAGGAATCCATGGCTGATTTCAAGCAAAGTCGTGAGGAATTGAAGAAGGAGCTGGAGGATTTCGTCACCCGGCGATCCATCAATGAGTAGACACTGGTGCGCATCGGTCCTAAACAAACGGTTTTTACCCCTTTCCGCGACAACATTTGGAACCGTCGCCAAGTGAGTGTGTGCGATAGGGTGTCCTTCCCCCACGACCCAGAAATCGTCAGGGATAGGCCCTCCTGGGACCCAGGATGGGGCCGTGTGCGATCGGGCGAGGCATCAAAACCCAATCATTTCCGTAGGTATGTACATCCCACACGGTGAATCCCAGAAATCATTTCCGTAGGTATGTACATCCCACACAGTAAATCCCAGAAATCATTTCCGTAGGTATGTACATCCCACACGGTGAATCCCAGAAAATTATTTCCATTCGTATGTATATCACACACAGTCAATCCAAGGAATACGTTTCCGTTCTTATGTACATCCCACACAGTCAATTCAGGGAAAACGTTTCCGTTCGGATGTACATCCCACACGGTTTTATGTATATGCTCGTGTGTGAAAGGTTTAACTATCACACACGCTCTGCCTTGGTTAACTGTTTGCTTTCATTAACTACATCACACACGATTTGATGTAGAAAACTGTGTGGCGTTGGGCTATCCATCGTAATCGCTTTGACTGCTAGAACCGTTTGCAAAGGTCCATGACTGTCTGTTTTATTTTTATTTTTACCTGCAATTTATTATTCTAATTGGGAATTTGAAATACGAAACATGCAATTCAAATTCTCAGCACAATGGTTCAACAACGAATCCATAAATAAAATTGCCAGGACAATATGTTCAGTAATTACAGGATTAGGTAGCAATTAACTATGATGAACCACATTATTTAAAGGTGGTAAAGGTGAAGAGACAAGTGTAAATCATTTTGACTGCCGACGGTGTTGAAGAAGCGGAATGTCCATAATGTGCCTTTCTGCATGCCATATGCATGAACCACTGTTGTGCAACCGCTTGTGACGATCGCCCGCCCATCCTTCACCGCCTTCAGGAAGACTTCTAGAGCATTATCATGGTAGCATGAATTATACACTTTAACCTTAGTTGCCTCCACTCCGGTCATGTAGTTTGCAAGGTAATCATCGGTAAATAGCTTTAGAAACCACTGAAAGAGAAAAATATCAGATACTGAGGTCTAATAGAGTAACTTGTTGTGGGCAGGGGAAAAAGGCAACACATTACTTACCATCCTAAAGTTCACTGTTGTCTTCGACAAAGTGTAAATAAGGAGCTTAATTCCAATCACCCATTTCTTTCGCCTAACAATCTTTCTTAGTTTCCTCACTTGACGCTTGTTCATGAATATCTCATTGCCCCATACGCAAAAGGGATCAAAGCGTGGATCAGTACCCCTCATATATGTACCTACAAGCAACCAGTAAATGTTAGAAGCTAAACTGAGATTGCACAAATGATGTAAAATACAACTACCTATGTTCCTAAGTACAAGTATTTTTTTTGAGATTTCAATATGAACTACATGCGGATGTATATAGAATTATAGATATAGTTTAGATTAGAATCTATATTCACTCATTTTGCTCCTTACGTAGTTATATTGGAATCTCTAAAAATACTTATATTTAGGAATAGATGGTGTATAAGACATGGGATGCAGCTAACCTCGATGGCAAACAACAGCATCACCCATTGTAGCCCTATGTAAGTACATGGAAAGCCAATGTTAACTACAACAGGGTTAACATCCACCAAAAATAGCAAATGGTAATAAAACGACAACATCTGTAGTGATATCTTCATTTCGAAAGAGGAGCACGGTAGCAAAGGGACAGATTAAAAAATGGATACAACTGTTAATTGCAACAGGCTTAACAACATCCTAATTCATGTTTTGTAAGTTTGTAGCCATTGAAATACAACTCTTTAAAAATGGGTACAACTGTTAATTCCAATAGGCTTAATGGCCATTGAAACCGGTACTGATAAAAATGCAATTGGCAGAGTTAAACATCACAGGGCAGGTGCTGCCAGAGCAGATAATGGCCCAGTTGTCTATAAAAAGGTAGGGAAAATAGCTCAAACGTGTTAGGCATGTTTACTACAACATACTTAATACATCGATAGTACAAAACATAGCCATTAATTGCAACTGGTATTGGTAAGATTGAACTGGTGGGTACATACTTGGTAAGTCCTGAGAGGTAGTTGTTGGGGCACTTCATTTTGGCCAGAGCCCGCCCAAAGTCAGCGGCGGCAGAGGCGAGCTGTTCCTCCGGGTCGAAGCGTGGATCAGTGCCACTGACATGTGTACCTACATGCAACCAGTAAATGGTAGAAGTTAACCTGCAATTGCACAAATGATGTGAAATACTGTAAGACATGGGATGCAGCTAACCTTGACGGCAAACAACAACATCAGCCGTTATGACCCTGCGTAAGTACATGGACAAGCATGTTAAGTACAATAGGGTTAGCATTCACCAAAAAAAGCAAATGGGGCATCATCTCTAGTATATCTTCATTGCGGAGAGTAGCATGGTAGCAAATGGATAGATTAAAAAATGGATACAACTATTAATTGCAACAGGCTTAACAACATCCTAAGTCATGTTTTGTAAGTTTGTAGCCATTGAAATGCAACTGTTTAAAAATGGATTCAACTATTAATTGCAACAGGCTTAATAGACATTGAAACCGGTACTGATAAAAATGCAATTGGCATAGTTAAACATCACAAGGCAGGTACTGCCAGAGCAGAGAATGGCTCAGATGTCTATACAAAGGTAGGGAAAGTAGCAAAAATATGTTAGGCATGTTTACTAGAACATGCTTAATACATCGACCGTACACAACATAACCATTAATTGCAACTAGTATTGGTAAGATTGAACTGATGATTACATACTTGGTAAGTCCTGAGAGGTAGTTGCTGGGGCACTTCATCTTGGCCAGAGCTTGCCCAAAGTCAGTGACGGCGGAGGCGAGCTGTTCCTCCGGGTCGAAGCATGGATTAGTGCCACTGACATGTGTATCTACAGGCAACCAGTAAATGGGTAGAAGTTAAACTGCAATTGCACAAATTATGTGAAATACTGTAAGACATGGGATGCAGATCACCTCGACGGCAAACAAAAGCATCGGCCGTTATGACCCTGCATAAGTACATGGACATGCATGTTAAGTGCAACAGGGTTAGCATCCACTAAAAATAGCAAATGGGCATCATCTCTAGTGATATCCTAAGTCATGTATTGTAAGTTTTTGCTGGTATTGGTGAAATTGAGCTGGACACGGTAATATTTGAACATCACGCAGTGTGTAGTACTGAAATAAACAAGGCATGAACATGCTTAATACATCAACCATACAAATCATAGTCGTTGCAAGTGGCATTGGTAAGATTTAGCTGGTCAGATCTTACCTGTTAAGTCCTAGGGGGTAGTTGCTGGGGGACTTCATCTGGGCCAGAGCCTGCACCATGTCGGCAGCGGCGGCGCAGGCGAGGTGTTCCTCCGGGTCAACATGCACAACGGCCATCGCGCCATGGACCGCCATCAGCTCCTGCCGGGGGGGG
>NC_041388.1:348383082-348396204 GCF_002162155.2 Triticum dicoccoides | reverse complement strand
GAGGCATGAGGATGTTTCACAGGCGCCATTTAAGCAATTAGGCCGGGGACGTGATAGAGATCGGTGGGTTACCTGACTGGATCCGAGCAAAACATAGATGTGGTTGAAGCTGTGGTTGCGGCAGCGGTGATTTGAGATGCCAGTAGGGGGAGGCGCGAGGGAGGGGGGATACTGATGGGAAGGGGATGTGGTTGGAGGAATAAATTCTGAAATCGTGCGCCCAATGAAAATTTCGGTGTGAAATTTGAAACTTGGGTGGGGGAAACACACAACACAAACAAACTGCGTAAAATACTCGTGTGCGAGAAAAAAAGAAAGTTGGCAGATCCCGTCTCCAAAAATTTTTACACATGTACTTGATTTTTTTGTCAATGGTACGCCTGGTTTATTAGGAAATATCGCACAGGTAACTGACTTATGGGTCATTAACACAAAAAACGCAGACGGGTACGTCATATAAACCGTGTGTTTTGTGATCTTCTAATGATTAACGCAAAAAAACGCACACGGGCACACATGCTAATCAACGCTCAAAGCCCTCAAAGGATGTTCTTACCGACATTGTACATTAATACTACAAACTTAAAGTACTACTGGTAATTTGCTCTAATACTACAAACTTAAACTACTTCTCACATGCTCTCATCAGGGCATGCTGGCCAGACGCCGGCGTTCTCCTTCCCGGCCTTGTAGGCGGCAGCCCACCGTGCTTCAATCTCCGCCAAGCTCTCCTCACCACGGCATGCGACCTCTTTTTACTTCTGGCGGCGGCACTCTCTTTTCTTGATTGCTTTTCGCCTTTTCCACTTCTTCTGTGCGGCTTTGGCCGCCTCTAGATCCACCACCCATTCGGCTATGGCAGCCTCAAAGTCCGCCCATGTAACTGTCTGGCCGGCGACGGTGATGAACTCGGTGCAGCGAGATGCCATTGCTTCCTTACCATGTGTGCGGTCACGGGCGGCAAGGAACGCGGCGCGGCGGGATGCCATCGCTTCCTTACCAGTTACTGTGCGCCGCGGTGCCATGGACAACACCTGGAGAGAGCTCTGGGACGGAGAGGCCGGGCAGCCGTACAGTGCGGTGGTATTCAAGAGCTCAACCACAAATGACAACAGAAATTTGGCTTCCCTTACAATTTTGCTCGTTCATTATCGAACACGGTTCATCTCCGTCGCTTCGGGAAATAGTGTGCGCTGAGCCTATTGTGTGTTGCATTATGATTGGCCGAAACCCCAGCCACACGGATAGCCCATGTGCACCGTTGGATGCGTCGCGATTGAACGACAATCCACGCCCCTCACATCACACCCATGCACCTGTAGCTGGATTGGATTTATTTGCGCTAAATGCCTAGAAAATGCACATAATCCCCTAAATATGGTAAATGAGCCCGGAAAAATGCCAAATTTGAACACGGTGATTTGCAGGGTGTATGTTCGTCGTAGAAAAAAACTCCAGGGCAAAGAACGAAGAAAATTTGGATTCCCCCTCAATCTTGAGGATTTCCCTTTTGAAAACATGGAACTTCCTCGGTGATGGTTTGATTTATGAAAGACGTGCATGACAATATAAGCCATACCTTCTCAAATTTTTACCAAGGCATGGTGAGGTCATACCATGGCACCATGCCAAGCGTCATGTTTTTAAGAATGTATTCAATTTTTTCTATAGTTTAAAACCCAACAAACAAACATTTGTGGTTGACTATTGCCACACATTTCATTGAAATATATGTCCATTCCTTGTAAAAGGCATGAGAATTTACTAAATGGCATGAGCATGGTTTTCTAGGCCGTTCTTGTGGACCCTTTCATGCATCGATTGTTTGAACTTGAATTATGCGCATTAATGCCTAGGAAATGCACATAATCCCCTAAATATGGCAAATGAACCCAGAAAAATGCCAAATTTGAACACGATGATTCGCAGGTTGTATGCTCATAATAGAAAAAAAAACTCGTGGACAAAGGACAAAGGAAATTTGGACCCCCTTCAATCTTGGTGATTTCCCCCTCGAAACCATGAAACTTCCTCGGTGATGGTTCAATTTATGAAAGGCGCGCATCACGACATAAGGAAAACATTCTGCAATTTTTACCAGGGCATGGTGAGGCCATACCATGGCACCACGCCAGGCGTCATGTTTTCCAACCATGTGTTTCATTTTTTGTATAGTTGTTAACCAAGTAAACGACGCGTTTATGGTTGACTATTGCCACACATCTCCTTCAAATATCTGCCCATTCCTTGTAAAAGGCATGAGAATTTGCTAAATAACACGAGCATGGTTTTCTAGACCATTCTTATGCACCTTTTCGTGCACCGATTGTTCGAATTTTAATTATGTCCATTAATGCCTAGAAAATGCACACAATCCCCTTAATATGGTAAATGAGCTCGGGAAAATGTCAAATTTGAACACGTTGCATTTGAGGTGGTATGTTGATCGTTGGAAAAAAACTTAATGACAAACTAGGATGGAAATTAGGATTCCCCTTCAATCTTGGGGATTTCCCCTCTCGAAAGCATGGAACTTCCTCGGTGATGGTTCGATTTATGAAGGGCGTGCATGATGACATAAGCCAAACCTTCTCAAATTTTTACCAGGGCATGGTGAGGTCATACCATGGAACCATGCGAGGCGTCATGTTTTTAAGAATTTATTTCATTTTTTCTATAGTTGAAAACCCAACAAACAGACATTTGTGGTTGACTATTGCCACACATTTCATCGAAATATCTGTCCATTCCTTCTAAAAGGCATGATAATTTACTAAATGGCACGAGCATGGTTTTCTAGGCCGTTCTTGTGGACCCTTACATGCATCGATTGTTTGAACTTGAATTATGCACATTAATGCCTAGGAAATGCACATAATCCGCTAAATATGGCAAATGCACCCGGAAAAATGCCAAATTTGAACACGGTGATCTGCAGGTTGTATGCTCATAATAGAAAAAAAATCGTGGACAAAGGAAATTTGGATCTTGAATTATGTGCATAATTAATGCCTAGAAAATGCATACAATCCCCTAAATATGGTAAATGAGTTCGCAAAAATGTCAAATTTGAACACGTTTCATTTGAGGCGGTATGTTGATCGTTGGAAAAAAACTGAATGACAAACTAGGACGAAAATTTGGATCCCCCTTCAGTCTTGGTGATTTCCCTCTCGAAAGCATTGAACTTCCTCGGTGATGGTTCGATTTATGAAGGGCGTGCATGACGACATAAATCAAACCTTCTCAGCTTTTAACTAGGGCACGGGAGGCCATACCGTGGCACCATGCCAGCCGTCATGTTTTTCAAGCACATATTTCATTGTTCTATAGTTGATAACCCAGTAAATGATGCGTTTGTGGTTGACTATTGCCACGCATTCCATTGAAATCTCTGCCCATTCCTTGTAAAAGGCTTGAGAAATTACTAAATACCACGAGTATGGTTTTTCCAGACCGTTCTTGTGCACCCTTTCATGCACCAATTGTTTGAATTTGAATTACATGCTTAATGCCTACAAAATGCACATAATCCCCTAAATATTGTAAATGAACCCGGAAAAGTGTCAAATTTCAACACGGTAATTAGCAGGGTTTATGTTCATCGTGGAAAAAACTCATGGATGAAGGACAAAGGAAATTTGGATTCCCATTCAATCTCGGTGATTTACTATCGCACACGATTCATCTCTGTCGCCTCTGCGAACCGTGTGTGTTCACTCACACATGCAAAAGGAAAAGAAAACCCTCGCCCACTTCGTCCACACTCACTCGACGCGGACTCCGCAACTCTGCACCCTAAGCTCGACGGCTGTTGGCGGCGGGCATAGGTCGCGCTCCAAACGGCACCGGATTTCGCCTCTACCGCTTTCCGCTGCCTATCTGCACCGACATTCTAGACTCTGGTCGACTGGGGTTTTCTACGGGATTGGGCCAGGGATTTTTCTCATGGAGAAGGTAATCAACTTAATTAGCGAAATATTCACTCATCTCTTATCACAGTCCATCCGTCTTTGTTAATCAAGCGGCGGAAATCACCGTGGAATCATTTTTGTTCTAGCTGATTCATGGGTGTTCATTCATGTGTGCAAAGTGCGAGCACAAATCGGGAAACTGTGGTCGTGGCCAATCGAAAATGAAGTTCTATCTCACCATCCCGGATGACTTCAGGGAGCGCTCGGTATGTTCAATCTGAACCTACCACGGTCGGCATGGCCTAAATTTGTGAACATATAACGTTTGTTGCTACATTATCTATATATTTGCATCAAATCTTTGTTACATTATCTATTTTTAATTCTATATTTTTGTACTTTGCTTGCATCTATATATGGGTATGTTCTATCAGTTACTCCCATATTTGCATCTTGCTCGGTTATTTCAATATATCTAATTTACGATCTTAATTTTCATTTCAAGCAGTACATCCCTTGCTTTGCAAGAACATGAGTAGAAGGAAATCTTGAGCTTTACTTTGCTGATGACTCCCATGATGTCATATTGACAACGCAACATGGATTTACAATGACGGTTAGCGTAAAACTTGATAAAGATAGTCACTCCTATTTTAATGCGAACCTTTGGAGAAAAATGTCTAAGTGTTATGAACTGAAAGCTGGCAATAAAATTCTAGTACGTGCAGCACAACCTGATCTAATTAACATGGTTGTTTACTTCCCCAAGAGGTTAGTGTCCTTTCAACTTTCTCCATGCTGTCATATTACTAATTAAGAAACCAATTGATCACTATTTAAGCAACCAATTATGGTATCATATTCTGACTCCGTTCCTAGGAAGTAACAAATTCTGTTTACCAATTTATGCGCACTATATATTCTTCTACCATGTTCTGAATAAATAATACCTTTCCACCTTTTAAGCAGGATATGTTGGATGCATAGTGAATGATCTGTATGTTACTAAGCGTACCAAATTTCACTGGAAGGACTTGAAGCATGTCATAAACTTTCTTGATAATTTGACAGAGATAGCACAGTGTATGAACGCTGAGTTTTGGATGGGATTAATTAGACCTATGATGCACAGACTGAACAAGACCAATTGTGTGCACAAAGCGCTGGTAAAAAGTCTTATTTTAATGTTGATGCTCATAAACTATATATATCTTCAACGATATGTTACAATTGTTTTTTATTCTACATGTCAACAGAAATTGCCCCTATAGCCGTTCCTGGATTGATTTCCCGGCGTGGTCGAATTGCACTTGTGCCTACTAATAACGCCAAAGTGATTGCAAGGTACTGCATTTCCCGCAAAAATGGAACCATTCAAATTAACAAGTTCTCGCTTCTCGTGGCAATGCATCCATATTGGAAAATTGGAGACACTATTCTACTCCTGCTCTATCAAGGCACAGGAGGGCTCTTCCTTTTCATTGACGAGATGCCGAGTCGCCGTGATCAAGCTACTTCTAGTGGATAGTTGTGGTTGTTGGCCCTCAACCTCTTAAAATGTGCTAGATGTTACTATATATGTTAAGTATGAAGATATGGACCATATGGTTGTTGGCCCTTAGCCTCTTAAAATGTGATAGTTTTACTATGTTAAGTATGTAGATATGGACCATATGATTGTCAAAACCGTGTTACGAAGATCCTCCTTTTGTTGAATAGTGTAACCACTATATATATGTTACTCAAATGTTGTTACCCAAGTTGATAAATTTTCATGGAAAGTATTAGTATCGTACATAGTTCATTGAGTTTAAGCGTGTGCCTGATGTCCATAAGGCATTTGCATACTAACTGTCCATATTGCAAATTACACACATGTTCACATAAGGAAACGTATGTGTAACACACTAATCGTCGCACATGAGTACTCGCAGACGCATCGTGTACGATACTCCTAGACACCTCAAGCAACTAGTTTGCATTTTCCAAAGTTTTTTGTACACACAGAATCACACATGAAGTAACTATATTGACCGTATGTGTTGTAATTTCTCATCGCAAACAGTTCATCTGAGTCGGCTGTTTGCCACGTATGACACACATCTTGTTTACACGACTCATTTGTGTTCTTTTGGCTCATCGCAAACAGTTCATCCATGTGAACTGTATGCTGCATATCACACACATTCTTGTTAAGTTGAACCGTTTCTGTTGAGTTCCCTATTTGAAAACAGTTCGTCCGAGTTAACCGTATGCCGTATATCGCACACACATTGATATGGCTGCCTATTTCTGTTGTTCTACCTCATCGCAAACAGTTCGAATGAATTAATCGTGTGTCCTGCATCACACACACATTGTTATGGCTGCCCGTTTATGTTGTTCTGCCTCATCGCAGACAGTTTGAATGGATTAACCGTATGCCCTGCATTGCACACGCAACTAAAATCTTAACCGTGTTTGATGCAGCAATCATCGCAAACGTTCTGCACCTTTTTTGACGTTTTTTTACACCACCATTTGCGATTATTGCATTGCACAAAGTTTCAGCAAAGGGTCTCTGATCGTAGTGTCGCGTTAGCAGTCTCCTGCAGTAGTGAGAGACAGTAGCGACCCAGATGGTTGTCTGCAATTTCCTTCTTCTCTTGCCCCCGTGTCTTCTGGGCTTTGTCGCATGTGGCATTTTAAATTATCAGGAATATGTAAGACAATTATTATCTGCGCCATTGTAAATTTGTCGTCGTATTATCTGTAGCCATTTTATTTGTGGTTGTATTATCCGTTGCCCTATGTGGCAGTTTAAATTAGGGAGAGATACGAGTTGAAAATATGAACAAAGCAAATGCTGTCATGAGATCACAAACAAACACCCTTCGTCTAGGTGCTTTAATTAACCCATCAATGGAGAAGTTGTGAGCGAGGTGGGCGGCGACTGGTGCATGGAGGTCAAAGAGCTCGCTTCCCGGTGAGCATGGGCGGCCTTGTTGCTCGCACGTGTCTCGTTGAGCCTATGAGGTGGACAGGATGCACGCGTCCCGTCGAGCCTGCGCGGCGGACTGCTCGCAGGCGTCCCGTCGATCCTGCATGGCGGACTTCTCGCGCTGCTTGCGCTCGTCCCGTCTAATCAAACAGCTGCACGCACACCACCGAGTATGGTTAAATTTCGACATGGTTAACATAATACAATCGTTGGCGATATTAACGTGACAACTTTTTGTTTCAAAAAGGACTTCGTTGGCTACTAATATGTGTGCCTCTTCTCAAACTAGACGATTTTTTACCACGGCATATATGTGCCATGTCATGAAACCATGCCAAGTTTCGTGTTTTTGGGTGAGTTTTTGATCTACTGGGATTTAAAAACCGAGATTCTCAATGTTTCAGGACGGCAACAAGTTTGTAATTCATTCTCATTCCTTAAATGAGACCTAAACATGCACCCAATGACACATGTATGATTTCCCACCCATTTTGCCTCACTGGAGCAAGTGCTTGTAGTTCAAATTTGAATTATGGACTACATTAAATGCGTAGAAAACTTAGTAATTAGTAATATATATATATACACAATGGCCAAACGAACCCTAAACAGTTTCAAATTTTAGCCCGACACTCCTGTTATTCTATGTTGCCTGTAGAAAACAAAGTTCAAGGCGAGAAGAGGCAGCGATTATCGTTTCGCCCACAAGAGGGGCATGTTTCCCTATTGGAACCACGATGGTTGCGACAGGCACCGGTTTGTAAGAGGCTTGTAATATAGCTTCGCCCAAATTGGACAATTATATGTACCATGTAGTGACACCATGCCAAGTTTCATGATTTCCTAGTGAGTTTTAGATTTACAGAGATTTAAAAGCCGAGATTCGCAATGTTTGTGGCCAAGCCAGGATGGCGAGACGGTTGAATTCGTTCCCATTCGTTCCATGGGACCTAAACATGCACCCCAATGAAACATCTACGTTTTTCTAGCCATTTTGGTGTACTAGAGCATGTATTTGTAGTTCGGATTTGAATTATAGACATTAAATTGCCTAGAAAACTCAATTAATGAATAAAAAGGTTAAACGAACACTGAATAATTTCAAAGTTCAACGTGAATTTCCCGTTGTTTTGTGTCGCGTGTAGATGAAAACACGAGGCTAGAAGAGGGAGTGATTATCGTTTGGCCCACAAGGGGACACGTTTCCCTATTGAAACCATGAGGGTTCTTGCGACAGGCTCCGATTTGTAAGAGGTTTGTAATAAAGCTTGGCCCAAATTGGCAATGTTTTTACCACGACATATATGTGCCATGACGTGACACCATGTGTCCTTTGATGACTTTCTGGTGAGTTTTGGATTTATGGGGACTTAAAAACCGAGATTCGAAATGTTTGAGGATGAGCCAGGACATCGGTATGGTTGTAATTCGTTCTCATTCCTGGCATGGGACCTAAACATGCACCCAAGGACACATGTATAATTTTTCTAGCCATTTTGGTGAACTGGAGCATGCATTTGTAGTTCAGATTTGAATTATGGACATTAAATGCCTAGGAAACTCAATTAGTGTATATATAAAAAGGCCAAACAAACCCTGAATAAGTTTAAATTTCAACATGAATATCATGTCGCTCCATGTTGCCCGTGGAAGAAAATACAAGGCGAAAAGAGGCAGTGATTACGTTTCGCCCACAAGGGGAACATGTTTCCCTATTGGAACCATGAGGCTTCTTTGAGAGAAGCTCCGGTTTTTGTAAGAGGTTTCAAATAAAGTTTGGCCCAAACTGGACAATGTTTTTACCACGACATATATGTGCCATGACGTGACACCATGCCACCTTTGATGACTTTCTGGTGAGTTTAGGATTTACGGGGATTTAAAAACCGAGATTCCAAATGTTTGAGGACGAGCTAGGACGCGGGTACGGTTGTAATTCGTTCCCATTCCTGGCATGGGACCTAAACATGCACCCAAGGACACATGTATAAATTTTCTAGCCATTTTGGTGAACTGGAGCATGTATTTGAAGTTCAGATTTGAATTATGGACATTAAATGCCTAGGAAACTCAATTAGTGTATAAAAAAGCCAAACGAACCCTGAATAAGTTTAAATTTCAGCACAGATATCCTGTCATTCCACGTTGCGTGTAGAAGAAAATACAAGGCAAAAAGAGGCAGTGATTATGTTTCGCCCACTGATACGTCCATTTTGCATCATGCTTTTATATCGATATTCATTGCATTATGGGTTGTTATTAGACATTATGTCACAATACTTATGCATATTCTCTCTTATTTTATAAGGTTTACATGAAGAGGGGGAATGCCGACAGCTGGAATTCTGAGCTGGAAAGGAGCAAATATTAGAGACCTATTCTGCACATCTCCAAAAGTCCTGAAACTTCATGGGAGCACGTTTTAGAATATATAAAAAATATTGGGCAAAAGAAGTACCAGAGGGGGGCCACCCACCGTCCACGAGGGTGGGGGCGTGCCCTACCCCCTAGGCACGCCTCCTGCCTCGTGGGCCCCCTGGCAGCCCTTTGATGCCCATCTTTGGCTATATGGAGTCTTTCATGGAGAAAAAATCATAAGCAAGCTTTCAGGATGAAACTCCGCCGCCTCGAGGCGGAACCTTGGCGGAACCAATCTAGGGCTCCGGTGGAGCTGTTCTGCCGGGGAAACTTCCCTCCGGGAGGGGGAAATCATCATCACCAACGATCCTCTCATCGAGAGGGGGTCAATCTCCATCAACATCTTCACCAGCACCATCATCTCAAACCTTATTTCATCTCTTGTATCCAATCTTTGTATCCAAACCTCAGATTGGTACATGTGGGTTGCTAGTAGTGTTGATTACTCCTTGTAGTTGATGCTAGTTGGTTTACTTGGTGGAGATCATATGTTCAGATCCATTATGCATATTAATACCCCTTTGATTATGAACATGAATATGATTTGTGAGTAGTTATGTTTGTTCCCGAGGACATGGGAGAAGTCTTTCTATAAGTAGTCATGTGAATTTGGTATCCATTCGATATTTTGATGAGATTTATGTTCTCTTTCCTCTAGTGGTGTCATGTGAACGTCGACTACATGACACTTCACCATTGTTTGGGCCTAGAGGGGGGCATTGGGAAGTAATAAGTAGATGATGGGTTGCTAGAGTTACAGAAGCTTAAACCCTAGTTTATGCGTTGCTTCGTAAGGGGCTGATTTGGATCCACATGTTTCATGCTATGGTTTGGTTTACCTTAATACTTCTATTGTAGTTGCGGATGCTTGCAATTGGGGTTAATCATAAGTGAGATGCTTGTCCAAGGAAGGGCAGTACCCAAGCACCGGTCCACCCACATATCAAATTATCAAAGTACCGAATGTGAATCATATGAACGTGATGAAAACTAGCTTGATGATAATTCCCATGTGTCCTCGGGAGCGCTTTCCTTCATATAAGAGTTTGTCTGGGCTTGTCCTTTTCTACAAAAAGGATTGGGCCATCTTGATGCACCTTATTTACTTTTACTATTTGTTACCTGCTACCAATTACCTAATCACCAAACTATCTGTTACCGATAATTTCAGTGCTTGCAGAAAATACCTTGCTGAAAACCGCATATCATTTCCTTCTGATCCTCGTTGGGTTCGACACTCTTACTTATCGAAAAGGCTACAATAGATCCCCTACACTTGTGTGTCATCGCCCACAAGGGGGACACATTTCCCTATCGGAACTACGAGGCTTCTTTGAGAGAAGCTCCGGTTTGTAAGAGGCTTGTAATAAAGCTTGCACCACAATGGACCAAAAAAATTCCTCGACATATAAGTGCCATGTGATGACACCATGCCAGGTTTCACCATTTTCGGCTTAGTTTTGGATTTACGGGGATTTAAAAACCGAGATTCTTCTCACGAAATGTTTTCAAATAGCACACGGTTCACTCACGAAAGCCGATATTCAATGAAAACTTTGTGGAAACCATATTTTAAAGTTTCATAAAAATTTAAAAAATGTGGGATATTAAGAAGGTGATGTTTTATTGTGACACAAAATTTCAAGTTGAAAAACATTATGAGATGTGAGCTATGAAAAAGACAAATTTAGCCCTGAATAGTGACATTACTATTCGGTACTATTCAACACTGATTTTGTCTTTTTCATAGCTCACATCTCATAATGTGTTTCAACTTGAAATTTTGTGTGGCTGTAAAACATCATCCTCTTAACATCCCGCATTTTTTCAAAAAAAATTGAAACTTCAAAACATCTTTTTTCTCGTGGTTTTCACCGGTTTCCACCAAATGTTGGTTTCCGTATGATATTCTCCACCCCTGCTGCGCGCGCAATCTGAGTCATGCATTTTGATTGGCCAGAACCCAAACCCCACGGATCGTACGTGTGCACCGTTGGATGCTCCCAAATTGAACGGCAACCCTAAGCCCTTTCTACAGCACATGCAGTACATGGGTAAGCATTGTGCGCATGCGTCGTGCTAGCTCACGCTTCCTTCTCTATTAGGTTTTCAAAACAGGCCACCGTTTCTCGCCACTACTGTCATCGATTTCCCGCCTCTTCTCCCATCATTTTCCCGCTACTAGTGTCGGTGCTCATTGAAGGTTTGAGTCATATATGCATGATGTAGATGTTCGTTTAATTCTTACAGTTCATCTTATCCAAAATCAATTAGTTTTATAAAAAAAATATTTTAAGATTCATTGAATTGTGCATTGTAAAGGTAAACACAAAAAGTGACAATTCATTTAGAAAAAAAAGTTTAGGCAATTAAGATATGGAAGATTCTAGAGAAGAAAGGAGAAGTGCTTGTGTTTTGAGGTTTGTGCATTATGCTTAAGTTCAACCATGGAGTCTTCTAAATTGTACATGTGGCAGAATCTGGTGGAATGTAGATGATATCCAATGAGCAGTAGTGCTCGGATTTGCCATCTTTGTACCGTCGGATTGGCTTCATCCAACAACCAACTTTCAAAGTTATTCGCACACTATATAGGTGTATAGATGTATAGATATATATAGATGTGTCCCATGCTAGACCAAATAAAGTTTGAGCGCATGCGTGGGACGTCCCCCCCCGCCACCGTTGCCTCGAAGTTGGGAAACTGACATCGTATGTATTGAACCAGGCTTGGAGTCGGGTACGGTGTTCGGTTTGTAATGTAGTTGGTGGCCCATAAAAGTTGTGCATTTGGGATTTAAACACATCACACACCACCGTACCCATGCATATTTTCTGGCCGCATGCAGTGTATACGGGGTCTTCTGATCGACCACGTCTCCCTTGTGCGGTTTTTTGTGACAACATGCATATCCGTGGGCTCCCCGAGTGTATATATCATCCCTTTGATCGATAATGAGGGGTATGTGTTGGCCATGAATGGATTCCTCCTAGTTCATGTTAGGGGCGGTCACTATCACATGTCGCTCAACCAAAGCTCGAGCTCATGCGCTGTCAAGATTCCCTCCCACATGCTCGGATTGCTGGGTTCGACCTACATCAAACCCTGTGTATCTCGTCCTTAACTACCTTGCCTTCATGGTTGTTGTCTGTATCAAGAGGTAGGTACCATATCTAAATTGTACATTATTCTATATTGAAAACACACATCACCCCTTCCCAACGTACATCATTTTGGGCCGCATGCAAGAGGTGCTGCTTTTGTGGCCCCTCTCATGCGATTTTTATGATGGTTCAATCTATTGGCCCAAGCGATTTATCGACAACAACAACTGTCATTTAACCAAACAATAGATTCATTGGTCCGTCTTATGGGTCATGGCAACATGCATGTATGACCAAAGTATCGATCATTACGTGCATCCGCCCCGCTGACGCGAAGTGGGAGGTGGTGGGCCAAGCATCCTAACTAGGTACGATATATATAGGACAAATGTTTCCTACAAGCAGTGGTAGTTACCACCACTTGTGTTTTGTATGTTGTATGTAGTATCTGTCGAAACCGAGAGTATGTACGTGTAGTATGTAGTATATAACAATGATTAGGTAGTATATGTACAAATTTTTAGGTAGTATGTACTATTTTTTGAGTATGCTCTTTTTTACGTACAAATATGTACGTATTTCACAAATATAACAAAAACTATGGGCTCATATGCAATTTTTTCATGTAATTTGCTTTGAAATATCTTAGATATATTATATGAACATATTTAAAATAATAAAATAATATATATAGTACCACATGGT
>NC_041388.1:348343161-348382725 GCF_002162155.2 Triticum dicoccoides | reverse complement strand
AAAATAGGTTGGTACTCCTGAGAGTACGTACTCCCACCTACACCCATCATCGTTGCAACCATTCATCCCGCTAACTACTAAGGAAAAAAAAGCTAACTAACTCCGGATAAAGCCCTTGGATTTGAAAATTAGTTGAACGGGTTCCTTTTTTTTCAGCTCTCGTAGGCGTGTCTTCCAGGGATTCCATTTGAAACTGGGTTCTCATCTCTTACCAGCACCCACGAACATAAAAAAAAGCATCGGCTCGCCTCCTCCGCCGCCGACTGACCGCCAAACATGGCCGACGATGATCCCCGTGCTTCTTCCCTGGTGGGAGGCTTCAACCAGCACGTCCATTGATTCATCGTCTCTAGTTTGCAAGCGTACGTGTAATTGATGTTTCCCGATTTTTCTGTTCGGCTCCCACAACCGTGTTCATGTTTCTGCCGATCTCTCAATCCATTCCTGTCCAGTATGTCATCGTCGGCGAAGAAAATAGGACGAGGATGATTGATCGGCCAAGTCTACTAGTACTAGGTAAGGTGTCGTTCCAGTCAAATTGATGCATTCATGTTTTGCTATTTTTGTTACAGGCTGCATTTATTAGTCAGATCGAGCACCCAAGGAGTCAAGATCTTGCTAACTACTAATAACTTCTATATACCTGCAGCGTAATGGCCTATGGTGCAGGGCAAAGACGACACTGACGACATGCGGTGGTGTCGGGCCTAAGAGCACATAAATCTACATCTAGGCCCTGGCCACTAGCGACCGCTGATGCACTTAGCCACTTACCCAATGTATTCATGTTGTACACATGTAATAAAGTGGCTAGTACGTCCACGTAGAAATAGTTAGGAGCTTGCTTTGCACTCACACAATCGAGTCATGATTGTTACTGATGATCAAAATTTCATGTATTTTTTTATGCCTGATGGGTTTACTACTTTTTCTTCGGGTGTATATATAAAGCTTCCAAAAAAATTAGTATATAGTCCTCCAGAATAAATCAGTATATAGTCCTAAAAAATGAGTATATACACTTTGTAACGCAGCATATACCCCATCAAAAAATATAGTATAACATTGTAGAAATAAGACATAATCCTTTTCTAGTTGCATATGCCCAGTCACAAAAATACACTGAAATAATTAGTAATACATACTCCTTTTCTGTTTTGGAAAGGAACCTCCATTTCCCTCTTCAACAAGTGCTTTATTTTTCTACGGGTAGCCTTGTATTTTTACTGCCATACGATGACATTTCAAAATGTATTACACCCATTATTCATCTAGTTTTTGATATACTCTTTTATGCATACTTTGAATTTATCACTCATTTCGGCGACCAGCCCACTCTCTCATTGCAGCTACTCGACTCTCACATAAAGCCAGTATATACTCACGTAAAAGAAAAGGCAGTATAGACTCCCTTACTGAAAAAGAAGTATATACTCCCCTACCAAAAAAGTAGTATACGCTCCATTACCAAAAAGGCAGTACATACTCATATACAAAAGGTGGTATATACTGTCTTCCCAAAGAAGTAGTATATATCTACTGTGTTAAAAAAGTAGTATATATCTTTTTCCTTGCGTTAAAGTAGTAGTATAACCAGAACAGATAGTTCATACTTGTGTGCAGAAAAAAGTAGTACTAAATATCTATCGGTCCTTACAAAAAATCAACCACTATTATTGTTTAGTTGCACCAAACGAACCTTATCTATATGCCAGGATCCTTGAATCTCTCAATCTGTTGATGCACATGCATGCATGCATTGGCCGGTGGAGCAATTAGCGACTAGATCTTATAACTGCCAACCTATTTAGTCCACGGGAGTACATACTCCCGGGAGTATAAAAGAGGAGTCCTCTCTCTCTCTCTCTCTCTCTCTCTCTATATATATATATATATATATATATATATATATATATATATATATATATATATATATATATATCCAAGGGTGCTTTCGGGTTTACGAGGAAGGTGCCATCAAAGTTATGCATTGTGTATTTCAAGTTTTGAACATCTCCAATATTCCTACATATATTTGGCCACTTCCAAATGGTTCTTGACTTCTGGCCCCTCTCATCGATTTTCGACGATGCGCCCAACCATGGGCCCGTGCGGTCAAAGTTGTGCATTGGAATTTTGAACATCACAGACCTCCCTTTTCACTCATATATATTTGGGCCACATGCTGGTGTGGCTGTCTTCTGACCCTCTCTAACGTTATTTTTTGCTGCTAAGACTCTGGTGACGCTCAATGGACACGGGTATAATATCTTAACCGTGTGCGATACAAGTGCGTTGTGAATCACCATGCCTGCGCAAGCGCGAGCAAAGGTGGAGGTACTGGCTCAATCGTGTGCGATGCCAGTGCGCTGTAAAATCACCATGACCGCGCGAGCGCGAGCAAAGGCTGGAGGTACTGGCTTAACCGTGTGCGATGCAAGTGCACTGTAAAACCACCACCTGGGCAAGCTAAAGGCGGGTAAGTTTATTTGGAAATTAGGACGAACCGTGTGCGATAGACCAGCTAGCTAGAAATATAAAAACAAACTACCCTCCTTGAGTGTTGCAAAAATCGGCGGTTCCGCGCCACTTTTCCTTATTATCATACACGCATATTGTTATTGGACCGTGCGTGATATTGGGCACTCCCGCCCCGCATCAATTCCTTTACCCAAATTTTACTAGCTATCGTACTTCAACCGTCGCCCACACTCCTCCAGCACCAATCTTATAGTAAAATTGATGTAGCAGAGGCATTTGAACCGTCGCCCTCCCTCGTCCACCACCATTTCCACCCGCCATTACTAAAATTTTCAGTAGCCGTGGTTTATCCTCAAACACCAACCCCCCTTGAACCCTAGTTCGCGGCCGCCGCCGACGCCGCTGCCAACCCCTGCCGGTCATTCCGTTCCTCCTAGCTTAGATAATAAAGTTCAGGTTACCCAGTGATCCCCATACCATCGCCCCACTCCCCTGAGTTTTTAGATGAGGCCTGCGGTGTCCCTCCCCGCCAGATCCACATCTCCTGCTCCAGTAAGCTCGACCACATATCCCGGGGAGCCCGACGAGCGTACGACCAAGAAGTGGTTTATCATGGCCTCTCTGGCGGACGTTAGCGAGGTGGCCGCCGTTTGCCCCGACCTGTCGATCCCGGAGAAACACGTCGCCGTGGAAGCCGGCGAAGACATTGACTATGTTGCCATGTCGAGGGCTTCATGTCAGCGGGTGCTACCTCTTGAGCACTGTGTTGGTTTTCCCTTGAAGAGGAAAGGGTGATGCAGCAAAGTAGCGTAAGTATTTCCCACCGTTTTTGAGAACCAAGGTATCAATCCAGTAGGAGGCCGCGCACGGGTCCCTCGCACCTACACAAACAAATAAATCCTTGCAACCAACGCGATAAGGGGTTGTCAATCCCTACAAGGTCACTTACAAGAGTGAGATCTGATAGATATGATAGGATAATTTTTTGGTATTTTTTATGATAAAGAGAAATAAAAGATGCAAAATAAAATAAATGGCAAAGGAAATAACTAAGTATTGGAAGATTAATATGATGGAAGATAGACCCGGGGGCCATAGGTTTCACTAGTGGCTTCTCTCAAGAGCATAAGTATTTACGGTGGGTGAACAAATTACTGTTGAGCAATTGACAGAATTGAGCATAGTTATGAGAATATCTAGGTATGATCATGTATATAGGCATCACGTCCGAGACTAGTAGACCGACTCCTGCCTGCATCTACTACTGTTACTCCACACATTGACCGCTATCCAGCATGCATCTAGAGTATTAAGTTCAAGAGAATGGAGTAACGCTTTAAGCAAGATGACATGATGTAGATGGATAAACTCATGCAATATGATATAAACCCCATCTTGTTATCCTCGATGGCAACAATACAATACGTGCCTTGCTGCCCCTACTGTCACTGGGAAAGGACACCGCAAGATTGAACCCAAAGCTAAGCACTTCTCCCATTGCAAGAAAGATCAATCTAGTAGGCCAAACCAAACTGATAATTCGAAGAGACTTGCAAAGATAACTAATCATACATAAAAGAATTCAGAGAAGATTCAAATATTGTTCATAGATAAACTTAATCATAAACCCACAATTCATCGGTCTCAACAAACACACCGCAAAAGAAGATTACATCGAATAGATCTCCACAAGAGAGGGGGAGAACTTTGTGTTGAAATCCAAAAAGAGAGAAGAAGCCATCTAGCTAATAACTATGGACCCGTAGGTCTAAAGTAAACTACCCACGCTTCATCGGAGGGGCTATGGTGTTGATATAGAAGCCCTCCGTGATCGATGCCCCCTCCGGCGAAGCTCCGGAAAAGGCCCCAAGATGGGATCTCGTGGATACAGAAAGTTACGGTGGTGGAATTAGGGTTTTGGCTCTGTATCTGGTAGTTTTGGGGTACGTAGATATATATAGGAGGAAGGAGTACGTCGGTGGAGCAACAGGGGGCCCACAAGGGTGGAGGGCGCGCCCCCTACCTCGTGCCTTCCTTGTTGATTGCTTGACGTAGGGTCCACGTCCCCTGGATCATGTTTGTTCCGAAAATCACGTTCCCGAAGGTTTCATTCTGTTTGGACTCCGTTTGATATTCTTTTTCTATGAAACCCTAAAATAGGCAAAAAAACAACAATTTTGGGCTGGGCCTCCGGTTAATAGGTTAGTCCAAAAATAATATAAAAGTGTATAATAAAGCCCAATAATGTCCAAAACTGAATATAATATAGCATGGAACAATAAAAAATTATAGATACGTTGGAGACGTATCAGCGGGCTAGCATATTACTGTATCTCGGGAAAGCTGGCTATGACATCAAGCTCGTCCACAGCGACGGCTTCACGAGGGCCATGTCACAGGTTAAGTGGTCCATCCCCAACCACTCTGGTTCAACCATCGTCGATCTCTCCGACGGCCTTGCCGCTGATCTCCTTCGCCAAGTGGTCAGGGATTTGCGAGCTTTATATGCCATCGAGCTCATTTTGTCATTTCTGAAGGACACATTCTACCACGGCGGCTTGTGATTCTCAATTGCCAAGTCAGATCTCATCAACCACGACCACGAGGAGGGCACCCATGAAGGTTCTTTCAAGGTGAAACAACCCATCTTTGACATTAGAGAGCGCACCATGGGTCCGTGCTCTTCCAACTAGAAGGATCCCGTCCATGAAATGTGAGGCAACATTCTATCAGCAAATCTTACCTTTTCTAGCTTGCCAACCCGTACCCTTTATTGTTGTAGCATTTAACGTGCTTTAACTATGCCATGTTTAATTATTTTAGTTATGCAAAAATGTATTGTTCATTAGGGCTATGTGATGTTTAAGTATGAACTGTCCACTTCAGTTTCACGAATGGCTATATTTGGTTGTTTATAGTGAGTAGATGCCTTGTTTATCTGTATTTGGTTGTTAGGTTGGCTGAAGTGGGCATTTTTCCAGTTATCGAGCAGATGCCTTGTTTATATGTATTTGGTTCTTAGTTTGATTGCAGTGAGCATTTGTCTAGTTATCAAGCAGATGCCTTGTTTATCTGTATTTGGTTGTTAGGTTGCTTTTTTAGCATTTGTCCAGTTATCAAGTAGATGCCTTGTTTATCTGGATTTGGTTATTAGGTTGCTTTTTTTAGCATTTGTCTAGTTATCAAGTAGATGCCTTGTTTATCTTTATCTGCTTGTTAGGTTGGTTGTAGTGAGCATTTGTCCAACTTTCAAGCATATGCCCTGTTTATCTGTATTTGCTTGTTAGGTTGGTTGCAGCGAGACTCTGTCCAGTTTTCAATGGCTATATTTGGTTGTTATACTGGTCATTTATGCCTTGTTTATTTCAGTCATTTGCAATGTGTTGTTCATTATGTGCAAGTTGAAACTGTGCCGCTCGACTACATCAATACCAGTTTGAACGGCTATATTTGGTTCCAGTTATTCCTGGTGTAGTTAACACATGCCCTTTATTTCAGTTTTACACATTTTTACCCAGTGTGATGTTTAAGCATTACCTATGTTCTATTCATTTTCAACAATATCAGTTTGAATTGCAATATTGGATGGCTGTTAAGCCTGCTGTCGGTAACATTGCCTTCCATTTTATATCTGCTTTAACAGCATGCTGAAACCAACACATTCAAGTTATCATTTGGAGATGGTGTTGTTTACCTTTGCTATATTTGTTTGATGTTAAGGTGGATGTACTTATCATGCATTTCCACTAATGCAGGACAACAACGGGAGTGGCCACCATTTTCTGCCGAGGTTAGCTTCATCCCTCGGCTTGTACTCCCCCCATCGTTCCATAATGTAGTGCATATAGATCCAGGCCTGGACACTTGTTAGCTTCTAATATTGACTTGTTGCTTGTAGGTACATATGCCCTTGGTAAGGATCCACGCATCGACCCTTTTTGCGTATAGGGCAATGAGATATTCATGAACAAGCATCAAGTGAGGAAACTGATAAGGATTATTAGCAAAAAGATACGAATGGTGGCAAGCAAATTATTTTTTATGCTCTATCCAACACATCGGTGAGCTGTAGGATGGTAACTACAAACTCTGCAACCTTCTCTTTTTACTGCCCATAATGAGTTGTTAGACAACAATGTCTGAATCTTTTTTGTTCCCAGTGGTTCCCGAAGCATTTCACTTAAGATTACCTCGCAAAGGTCATGATTGGTGGACACGCAATGAAGGTTAAAGTATTTCATCCAGACTACAATGAGCATCGAGAAGTCGTAATGAAGACAATGAAGGATGGACGGGCAGCGATCACAAGGGGTTGGCCTAGACTCGTGTGCGCATTACGCATGGAGGAGGGCACAATATGGGCATTCCGCTTCACCTTCTCCAGCAACCAGAATATCTTTCGCCTCTCTATTTACAGTCTTTAGTACAAGTGTGGTTCATCATTCTTTACTTGGTGCTTTTGTAGTTCTTCGGTATATGTACCTGTGCATCGAATTATGCATTCGTGGTTGAACCTATATTTGTAATAAACATGGTTGGATATGAAATAAGTGATTGCCTACTTTTAGATTCAAACATGTGATTTTAAATTAGGGATTACACTGCACACGGTTTGGAAAGCGAAACGTCTGTGATAGACGCGGAGGTCAGAAACGTTTCTAGGATCCACTACGTGTGCGATCAATCTCCACTGCACACACGACATCCTCTTGAAAACTGTTTGCGTTAGGCCACCTTGTGCAAACGTTTATGACATAAAAATTGTGTGTGATGGACAGCCTTTGCTACACAGTTTCTTCTATGAACCATGTGTGATGCATTCTATAACACAAATGATAAAATTTTTTAATATCGTGTGCAATGGCAACTCTATCACAAACGATTTAACGGGAAATATTGTGTGTGATGCACCTTTGAACGGAAACATTTTCCTTGGAGCGACTGTGTGGGATGTACATACGAACGAAAATGTTTAGTGGGGACTGATTTATGGGATGTACTTGCGACCGAAAACAATTTCGCCTGTATAATTGTATTTTTAGCTCTACTATATGTATTTCTGTATTTGAGCGCTCGCCGGTCACACGCGAACTCATTTTGCCGAGTGTGTGTGCCAGGAGGGCCATATGCCTGACAATTTCTAGGTCGTGTGGGAAGGACCCCCTATCGCCGTCACTCACTAGGCGACGGTTCCAAATGTTGTCGCGGAAAGGGGTTTAAAACCGTTTGTATAGCACCAACGCATACCAGTGATGTCGAGGCCGCCCATGCCCAGCTCCTAGTGGTCGCCGCACAAATCGAACGAAGCTTCTCCGGCAATGGTTGGCAACCCACGGCCGAAGACCTGGCAATCACTGAGAGCGTTCGAGCAGCCGTCCGTTCCTCCGCCGCATACCTTGCAACGACGGAGCCCGTCCAAGCCCAGATCGCGGCCACCCATGCCTAGCTTGTGGCGGCCTTTTCCAAAGAGATGGCGGACACGGATGGCGAGATGCTTGTCGAGTATGGTGCGATGGATGCCATGGAGCCCCTTCCCCAGGACATCGTCGGGCGTGAGCTGGACATGGAGGCGGCGGCGGAGATCGACGAGCACCAGCCGTAGTACTAGTACTCTTTGTTTTGTTTAATTAAGAGCACCGGTCTTTAATTTGTTAGAGTAATGTTTAGGTCAGCTAGCTCTGTTTAATTGCTAAACTTGCTCAATTAAGAAGTGTGGGTGTGCTGTAGTCTCCTTTGTGTACCCAAATTATGCAATGACGTGGATGACCACTGTAACCAGGGAAATTTGAACCAAAATTTTTGACGTTCAAATTCATCATACACGGGTTAAGCTATCTGAATTGTTTGTGATGTTCACATATCGTACACAGTTCTGAATAAGGGACCGTGTCTGATCACACTTTGCGCGCCAGTTTTTTCGCTGAAGCGATTCCAAATTTTCGGCTTCCGCGGAAATATCTACCTCCCCCCTTAACAAGTGCTCCCTAGGTGGTTTTGGTAATTAATGTCAACATATCTCTTGTTGGACTAACATTTTTATCTAGTATGTTTCAGATAAGTTCAACAATGAAGTGGCATGGACTAGAGGATGTGAAACCCCTTCAAGATGCTAAGGACAAAGGATTGGCTGAAGCTCAAAACTTAAGACTCTACATTTTCCATTTTAGTGATCCAAGATCACATTGAGTCTATAGGAAAAGCCAATACTATCAAGGAGGGATGAGGTGTTGCTTAATGAGGTTCTTGCTCAAAATGCTTAGTGATATGCTCCAAAACCCTCAACTACTTTCTCACATCCACATATGAACTAAACCAAAACTCAAACTCGGCCCCACCGATTCTTTCTATCCGGCGCCACCAAGTTTCAAATGCCATAGCCACTGCCACAAACCCTAGGCAAATCAGTCTCACCGATAGGGATCTTGGTCTCACTGAGATGGGATTGCAAACTCTCTGTTGCCTATTGCGATACTTTCGGTCTCACCGAAACTTGCGATCGGTCCCACCGAAACTGCAATGTAAACTCTCTGGTTCCCTTTTGTAACATTTTGGTCTCACCGAAATGAGAGATCGGTCCCACCAAGTTTACCTGACCAACTCTCTGGTTAGCTTATTACCAAAAATTGGTCTCACCGAGTTTGTGTAATCGGTCTCACCGAGATTACGTTATGCCCTAACCCTAAGCATATCGGTCCTACCGAGTTGCATGTCGGTCCCACCGAAAACCCTAACGGTCACTAGCTTTGCTGAATCGGTCCGGCCGAGTTTAACCATTCGGTCCCACCGAGTTTGGAAAGTTATGTGTAACGGTTAGATTTTGTGTGGAGGCTATATATACCCCTCCACCTCATGTTCATTCGTGGAGAGAGCCATCAGAACAAACCTACACTTCCAACCTATATTTTCTGAGAGAGAACCACCTACACTTGTGTTGAGACCAAGATATTCCATTCCTACCATATGAATCTTGATCTCTAGCCTTCCCCAAGTTGCTTTCCACTCAAATCTTCTTTCCACCAAATCCATATCCCGTGAGAGAGAGTTGAGTGTTGGGGAGACTATCATTTGAAGCACAAGAGCAAGGAGTTCATCTTCAACACACCATTTGTTACTTCTTGGAGAGTGGTGTCTCCTAGATTGGCTAGGTGTCACTTGGGAGCCTCCGACAAGATCGTGGAGTTGAAACAAGGAGTTTGTAAGGGCAAGGAGATCGCCTACTTCGTGAAGATCTACCGCTAGTGAGGCAAGTCCTTCGTGGGCGATGGCCATGGTGGGATAGACAAGGTTGCTTCTTCGTGGACCCTTCATGGGCGGAGCCCTCCGTGGACTCACGCAACCATTACCCTTCGTGGGTTGAAGTCTCCATCAACATGGATGTACGATAGCACCACCTATCGGAACCACGGCAAAACATCCGTGTCTCCAATTAAGTTTGAATGTTCCAAACCCTTCCCTTTACATTCTTGCAAGTTGCATGCTTTACTTTCCGCTACTCATATACTCTTTGCATGCTTGCTTGAATTGTGTTAAGATTGCTTAACTTGTCCAAAGTTGCTAAAATCTGCCAAGAACTAAAATTGGGAAAAGGCTAGTTTTTTTTATTTGGTCAAGTAGTCTAATCACCCCCCTCTAGACTCCTCTTCTCGATCCTTTCAATTGGTATCAAAGCATTGGTTTCCATTGCTTTGGTTTAAACACCATTGGAGGAAGATGGATGAGTCTACCTTGGGGAGTCTTAGACGTAGAGTGCCTATTCTTGATGGAGAATATTTTCATGAGTGGAAAAATGAAATGCTTGAGATTTTCAATGAATATCATTTGAACAAGTACATTGCTAGCCCTTGTGCACCTCATGTTGATCCTTTTCATCCTACCCTTGATGAGTCTTTTGACATGATCCGCAACCTTTGAACTGTTAATCTTATCACTAGAGGCTTGCCTAGAAACTTGATTGGATATTTGCCTACTCTTAAGTGTGCCTACACCATGTGGAAATTTCTTGAGGAACTCTTTCCAAATTATTCCTTGAAAGATCTAGATGAAATTCTCCATAAATCCATTGCCTTGATTAAGATGAATTCCAATGATCCCAATTTTGGTGACTGCTTATTTGAGCTCATTAATCTTACGAGTGGCAAAGGAGATGTTGGAATCATTAGCAATATCATTTCCAGAGCTATTAGAATTCATAGAGATAACTATAGAAATGATCATTTATCTAATGAATTACCCTCTCTGCGAATTGATCAATCACAAGATGATGTTGAACATGGATACTCAGATGAGGATGAGGATGATAGTGACTATGACCTTGATGATGCGATGAGGCACTTTGGTCTTATGGAAAATCTTCGCGGCTACGTGGCTGGAGGAAAGGAATGGGTTCTCGATAGTGGATATACTAATCATGTGACCGGAGATAAAGATATGTTCCGTGAGCTTGCTAAAAACGACGGCCCTCGAAAATATGTCACCTTTGGTGATAACTCAAAGGGTAAGGTGGTTGGCCTCGGTAAGGTGGCCATCTCACATGATACATCCATACAAAATGTCATGCTCGTTGAATCTCTTGGGTACAATTTACTTTCAGTATCTAGACTTGCTGATTTCGGTTTCAATATCCTATTCACTGAAGTAGATTGCCAAGGGTTTCATAGAGACAATCGTAAAATGGTCTTTATCGGAATACGCAGAGGTGATCTTTACATTGTTGATTTCACTAAAAAGGCTCAACCTAGAACTTGCTTAATTGCTAAATCTTCTAAAGGTTGGTTATGGCATAGACGATTAGGTCATGTTGGTATGCAAAACCTTGACAAGCTTATTAAAGGTGATCATATCCTTAGAGTAAAAGATGTTATATTTGACAAGGATAGACTTTGTAGTGCTTGTCAGGCAGGGAAACAAGTTGGAGGAAGTCATCGCGCAAAGAACATCATGACCACGAGAAGACCACTCGAGCTACTTCACATGGATCTCTTTGGTCCAAATGCCTACAAGAGTCTCGGTGGTAACTCATTTGGACTAGTCATAGTTGATGGTTTTTCAAGATTTACGTGGGTGTTCTTTCTTGATGACAAATCGCAGGTCCAAAAGATCTTCAGAAACTTCTCTAGGAAGGCCCAAAATCAATTTGACGTGAAGATTAAGAAGGTTCGAAGCGACAACGGAATGGAGTTCAAGAACGCAAATGTGGATACCTTTCTTGACGAAGAAGGGATTTCACATGAGTTCTCGGCTACGTACACACCTCAACAAAATGGAGTCGTTGAGAGGAAGAACCAGACTCTTATTGATATGGCAAGAATGATGCTTGATGAGTACAAGACGCCAAAACACTTTTGGGCGGAAGCGGTTCAGACAGCTTGTCATGCAACAAATCGCTTGTATCTTCACAAGCTACTCGGAAAGACGGCATACGAGCTCCTCACCGGTAACAAACCACAAATTGGATACTTTCGAGTATTCGGCTCAAAGTGCTACATTCTTGATAAGCATCGTCGTTCTAAATTTTCTCCTAAGTCTCATGAAGGTTTTCTACTTGGTTATGGCTCAAACTCTCACACATACCGTGTCTACAATAATTTCACCCGAAAGGTTGAAGAGACGGTAGATGTGAAGTTTGATGAATCTAACGGCTCGCAAGTAGAGCAATTGCCAATTGATGTAGGAGACAAAGACCCTTCGGAAGCAATCCAAGACTTGTCTATTGGCAAGATTCATCCAACGGAGGTGAATGAGAGTACCTCGTCCATCCAAGTGGAAGCTTCTACATCACGACAAGGTGAACCAAGAGTTGATACGGAAGCATCCACAAGTGGGACACATCAAGATGAAGAAAACGAGGAAGTGCATCAAGAGGAACGCCAACAACCTTCTTCTCCACCACGACAAGAGAATGACAATGTCAATAATGAAGAAGGCCAAGAAGAAGAACAAGACGAAGAAGATGTTCAACCAAGATCCAAGCAAAAGCTTTCATGAGTTCGAGCAAGAATTGCTAAAGATCATCCCGTCGAGCAAATCTACAATGATATCCAAACCGGGAGAATCACTCGCTCAAAAACTCGTTTAGCTAACTTTTGGGAACATTACTCATTCATCTCTCTCATTGAACCTATGAAGGTTGAAGAAGGATTGGAAGATCCAGATTGGATAAACGCTATGCATGAAGAGCTAGACAACTTTGAGAGAAATCAAGTGTGGACATTGGTTGAAAAGCCCGACAACAACCACAACATCATTGGTACCAAATGGGTGTTTCGCAACAAGCAAGATGAAGATGGTCAAGTTGTCCGCAAAAAAGCACGCCTAGTCGCCCAAGGCTACACTCAAGTCGAAGGTATGGACTATCATGAGACATATGCCCGGATTGCTAGATTTGAGTCCATTCGCATCTTACTTGCCTATGCTAATCATCATGATATCACCTTATACCAAATGGACATTAAAAGTGCTTTTCTTAATGGTGAAATTGAGGAGGAAGTTTATGTTAAGCAACCTCCAGGATTTGTCAATCCTAAGAAACCTAATCATGTTTACAAACTTCACAAAGCTCTTTATGGTCTTAAACAAGCTCCTAGAGCATGGTATACATGCTTGACCAAGTTTCTTATTGAAAAAGGCTTTGAAATTGGAAAAATAGATTCTACTCTTTTTACTAAAAGGGTTAATGGAGAACTATTTGTATGCCAAATTTATGTCGATGATATTATATTTGTATCAACTAAGCCTCATTTTAGTGAAAAGTTTGGAAAGCTAATGTCGGAGAAGTTTGAGATGTCGATGATGAGTGAACTCAAATTCTTTCTCGGTTTGCAAATCAAGCAAACTAAGGAAGGCACCTTTGTATCTCAAACAAAGTACACCAAGGACTTATTCAAGAAGTTCAATATGCAAGAATGCAAAGGTATGACTACACCCATGCCTACTAGTGGACATCTTGATTTAACCAAAGATGGTGAACCAGTTGATCAAAAGGTTTATCGCTCTATGATTGGTTCATTGTTATATCTATGTGCTTCATGTCCCGATATTATGCTAAGTGTGTGCATGTGTGCATGATATCAAGCTGCTCCTAAAGAATGTCATCTTAAGGCCGTGAAAAGGATAGTGAGATACTTAATCCATACACCAAATTTTGGCATTTGGTATCCAAAGAGGGCTTCCTTTGATCTTGTTTGCTACTCCGATTCGGACTATGCCGGTGACAAGGTTGATAGAAAGTCAACTTCGGGTACTTGTCGATTTCTTGGTAGATCTCTTGTCTCTTGGTCCTCCAAGAAACAAAACTCGGTATCCTTATCCACCACCGAAGCGGAATACATTGCCGCTGGATCATGCTATGCTCAATTACTTTGGATGACCCAAACTGTCGGTGTCAAAACCGACAGATCTCGGGTAGGGGGTCCCGAACTGTGCATCTAGGCGGATGGTAACAGGAGACGAGGGACACAATGTTTTTACCCAGGTTCGGGCCCTCTTGATGGAGGTAAAACCCTACATCCTGCTCGATTAATATTGATGATATGGGTAGTACAAGAGTAGATCTACCACGAGATCAGAGAGGCTAAACCCTAGAAGCTAGGCTATGGTATGATTGTTGTTCGTCCTACAGACTAAAACCCTCCGGTTTATATAGACATCGGAGAGGGATAGGGTTACACAGAGTCGGTTACAATGGTAGGAGATCTACATATCCGTATCGCCAAGCTTGCCTTCCACGCCAAGGAAAGTCCCTTCCAGACACGGGACGAAGTCTTCAATCTTGTATCTTGATAGTCCAGGAGTCCGGCCGAAGGTATAGTCCAGCTATCCGGACACCCCCTAATCCAGGACTCCTTTAGTAGCCCCTGAACCAGGCTTCAATGACGACGAGTCTGGCACGCAGATTGTCTTCGGCATTGCAAGGCGGGTTCCTCCTCCAAGTACTTCATAGAAGATTTTGAACACAAAGGTGGTGTCCGGCTCTGCAAAATAAGTTTCCACATATTGCCATAGAGAGAATAATATTTACACAAATCTAATCTGCTGACATATTCCATAGCGTGACATCACACCACGGCCAAGTCTTTATTCGAATCGTTTTACTGTCCCACCTCAGCGCGTTAAGCGAGGTGGTTTCCTTGGCACGTCTTGTCAAAGCAGAGATCATGTCCCCTTATTCCGGGATTCTCATCAATACGGGCGTGGGTAACCCAACCACGCCATTGATTACAGTGCTTGGGAGATAAGCAAGTTTTACCAGGCTGGTGGGGACGCATAGTCGCGTCCGCCCATATAAGGGGATAAGGATCCACCTTTTCATCCACGCCTTCTTCCTCCTTTGCCTATCCATTTCCGCGCACTCGAGCTCCAGCGCCCAAGTCCGCACACCCCACCTCAACCTCCTTCGGCCATGTCCGGAGTGGGAGGCAAGTGGATGGTCTCCTCCGTCGCGGAGGGACTCATCAAAAACTGAGGAAGGCCGGATACTTGTCTAGCGACATTGCGCATCGGCTTCCCGAAGAGGGGCAGCTCATCCCCACCCCTAGGCCCCATGAGAGGGTGGTGTTCCTTCCCCATTTCCTCCGCGGACTGGGCTTCCCTCTCCACCCATTTATCCAGGGGCTCATGTTCTACTATGGCCTGGATTTCCACGATCTGGCCCCGAACTTTGTCCTCAACATCTCGGCGTTTTATCGTCGTATGCAAGGCTTTCCTCCACATCCGCCCCCATTTCGGCCTATGGCTCAAGACTTTCAATGTCAAGCCGAAGGTGGTTTGCGGCACCCAGGCGGAGTGCGGAGGCGCCATGGTGGGCAAGATGCCCAACGTCTTATGGCTCGAGGGCTCCTTCTTGGAGACCCTAAAGGGGTGGCAATCGGGGTGGTTTTACATCACCGAGCCATGCGACCCTGAATAGGTCGCAGCCCCCGAGTTCCGATCCGGACCCCCTATGCGGCTCACCTCCTGGAAAGAGACGGGCTTGTCGTGGGGTAAAAAAGGAGAGCTGACCGGACTCTGAACATGCATCCAAACCCTGGTGGACAAGAAGCTCAAACTTGTCAATGTAGTCCAGGTTATGCTCATCTGCCGGATCCTCCCGTGTCAACAACAGGCTTTCAACCTGTGGGAGTTCGACCCGGCGCAGCACCGAACTCTGAGCAAGGTCTTCGACATGATGTACGAAGATGCCTGGAAGGTGCTTTTCAAGGGCGCCGAGGCCCCCGCATCTGCTACCGAGGATCGCAGATTCAGCACGCAGCGTCATGCTCGTGCGGTAAGCTGTTTTTACCTTTTACAGGGCATTAGTTTTTCATAGTTTGACTCCATGCGGGATCTAAGCTCCCTTACCTTTGACAGGATTGGCAGGAGACGTCCGGACAGATCATCTGTCCGGCTCCTTTGCCCGAAGGCCCAGTGGACGCTCGCTTGGCGAAGCTGCTGGTTCCGGCACCCTATGTGGTGCCGGAGAAGAAGACCAAGAAAAAGGCCACGGGGACTCGAAAGAGTGCCCGGCGCCAGGAGGCAATGAATTCATCATTCGACGACCCCAAGACGCACTCCTCCCATGAAGACAAGGAGGAGGAAGAAGAGACCTCTCCCCCTCCAGCGGGGGGAGGGAAGAAAAGGAAGGCCGCCCCAACTGGGGAGGCCGAAGGGTCCAAGATGGGGAAGACCCTTTCTCCGGACTACTCCGCCGACGCCGACGACGGCGAAGAGGAGTGGCCGCACAGGGCCAAGCCCCTGGCGAGATCGTAAGTATTCAGACACCAGAGCAATTCATAGTGTTCCTTTCTTGCACAACTCCTCCTTACGCCGAATATGACTATGCAGTCCGCCCAAGGCCGGGCTTGACGATTCGTCGAGCGGCTCCCTGGATTCGTCGGACGTGAATTCACTTCCGCCGGCTACCTCCCCCCCACCCTATGGACGACACCGAGGTGCTGTCCCAACAGGTTCCAAGCCAGGAGGACGTGGTCCTGGAGGCGCCGCAAGGCGACCTCCCGGACTCCAGGCGTAAAGGGGATAGAACCCCCAAGGGCTCCAAGTCCGGCCTTGAGCCGGACACCGGCAGGCGGCCTCCTTCCAAGAGGGGCAAGCCTACCGAGCCGGTGACCTCCGTCCAACCGGAGGCACCGGACAATTTGCTGGAGGTGCTTGATGGCGCCTCCATCGACGAGGAGCACCGCACTGTTATGAGTGCGGTGATCCAGATGGTTCAGTCTGCCAAGAGCGGACTGACTAAAGCCTGTGCCAGCCTTCTAACAAGCTTTGAGGTAAGTAAAAGATATGTAAAAATATTACCGCATAGACAGTAGCCCCTGATGCTCTGTTTGGCATTCGGAAAGAAAAGCCGAATAGAGGATCTAATACCATTCGCAGGAGTCTAACAAAAGTAAGTTAATATGCGTATGCAGGCTTCGCTGCTAGCATCCGCCGCACTGACTGCGGAGGTGGGCATGCTGAAGCAGAACCTCGAGCGGTCCGAGCAAGAGCTCGGCCTAGCCAAGCAGCAGCTCGATGAGAAGGAAGGTAAGAAATACCTTATTTAAATATGTGAAAGGTGCAATTGCAAAAAGTGACAGGATTAACATGGCTATTGTAGGGGCCATAACTGAGGTGGCGACCCTTAAGCAAGCGCTGGCCGAGGCCGAGAAGAGGGCGGCCATGGAGAGCACCGAGCGGGAGAAGCATGAGACGCAGGTTGGCGAGGTGCGGCAAGAGCTCCAGGCTCTCATGAAAAAACATGAGAGTTTGGAGCTTGACTCGAAGATGCAAGAGTCTGAGCTCGCGGCGGCCATTGAAGATGCCAAGTCTACCAAGGCCGAAGCCCAGAAGGCCCTCCAGGAGGTTGAGGCAATAAAAAAGATAGCGGCGGGTAAGGCATTCTTTATGCAAAGCAAGCACATAAAAGTGAATTATTTGTTACTTACCTGAATCCGGAGCTCTCCAGGAGCATTCACAGACTTGCCCCATAGCGTGTCGGATGCTGCCGCCTTCTACCGAGCCGAGGAGGGAAGCTCAACAGAGAAGGTGTTCTGGTCTCAGTATGCTGAGGCCGAACACCCGGTGCCCTTAAGCGACCAGCTGAAACAGCTGGTCGAGCTCCATAAGGTGGCCGAACAGGCCATGAAGGGCCTCATAGTCCGGCTGTGGCCTGGAGAGGCCATGCATGGAAGCTACTTCGGGCTGGTGAGGCGGCTGGTGGAGGCCTGTCCAAGGCTCAAAGTCATCAAGCGCTTCGTATGCATTGAGGGTGCCCGTAGGGCGCTTGCCCGTGCGAAGGTGCACTGGGGCAAGTTGGATGCTGAGAAGCTTGTGAAGGACGGGCCACCACCGGGCAAGGAGCATCGCAAGCCCGAGATGTATTATGAGGGCATTCTGAAGGGTGCCCACCTTATGGCGGATGAATGTTCCAGGGATGTAATTTTTGAGTAAACTCGCTCGTTTTGTCCTGTGCGCTGAAAACTTGTTCATGTGCGCTAAGCAATGCTTTTTGAATTTAAAATATTACCTTCTGTGTGGCCGTTTATCAAATTTGAGAGATGGCGAGTCGTCGGCTTCTGCCCCCATGCCATGAGTGCCGGGGTGTTCGGGATAAACATGAGCACTCTTTTTCCCATTTTTGGGTCCTTCGAGGGAGGCGCTCAACACAACGAACAAGGCAATCGGACTATAATGCTTGAACACTCTCACTTAGCCATAGAATTCTATAATTTTAAATTTCGGTGAAGCCCCTAGTGTACGGAAGACCGAGTTCGGGGCGCTATCCACGCCTAGGACGGACAAAGCCAACTCCTCGCTCTAAGCGGCATAAGTCTTTAGGGACTCGAAAACCTCTCGAACAGCGACCAGCTCATGACTCATCATGACAGTCAGTTTTAGCTTTCTCTACTGAGGTGCTTAGCCCAGCTCAACTGGGGCACAATCGCAGTAGTTCTCCTAGTGCTACCTTAGCCGATATAACGGAACGTAAGGTACCAAAACATAGGAGCCGGGCAAACCCAACTATTGACCCAAGACATGATTCGGAGCCGATGCATATAATGCTATAAGTTCGGGGTGCCGCACTTGTGAAAGTGTTCGGACTTCTCACACCGTATTGTGGGGTACTTAAGCCCCTGGCGTATTGGCCGTACCAAAGTGTATGGGTGCAACATGTCATTAATGAACATATATTCGTAAAAAAGAGTAATGCAATAATAGACGGAAGCTATGCATTGTTTATTTGAAAAGGCTGCGATCAAAGCAGAACAATACAAATAGTGCAATAAGCAAAAGATGGGACTATTTAACATGTCCTTTCCAGGGGCGAGCTGCGGAATGGTATGTGAAACAGGTATACTGCTCGTTATAGAGACCACCTTAGAGTTCCGTAGTGCGGCGTAGCTTTCTGCTTCCTTGGTTGTATCGTTTGTGCGGTAATTGTAGTGCCGGACAAGCCTTCCAAAGAATGGAGTCATGAAAATAAGAGAAAATTAAGAAATCGGCAACCCCTAGTGCGGTTTAAGCCGCGTTTCAGGTGTGCCATGATGGTGCCCCTCCTCCTGTGCCCATGGTATTTCCAGAGCATAGTTATGTACGCGCAACACTGGTTTCGCAAGTTCGCGAGGGCTGGGGTTGGGGCCGCATTGCTATGCTTGCTCGGAACGTGCCAGGCGGTCTTGTTGTAGGTTACTCCGGGCGCGCTTGATGGTGTCCAGACGTTTATTGGCCGGACTGGAGAATTGCCTTGAGAGGCTGCTTTGTACTTTTGCTGCGATAGCCGCCGTATGCTCCTCCGTTCGGAGAGAGCGTTCGGTGTTTCCATTGACCGTGATGACTCCTCGAGGGCCTGGCATCTTGAGCTTGAGGTATGCGTAGTGCGGCACCGCATTGAACTTGGCAAATGCGGTTCGCTCGAGCAGCGCGTGATAGCCACTGCGGAACAGGACTATGTCGAAGATTAACTCCTCGCTTCGGAAATTATCCAGAGATCCGAAGACCACTTCAAGTGTAACTAAGCCTGTACAGTTGGCCTCTACACCTGGTATGACGCCTTTAAAGGTCGTTTTAGTGGGTTTAATCCTTGAGGGATCGATGCCCATTTTCCACACTGTATCCTGGTAAAGCAGGTTCAGGCTGCTACCGCCGTCCATAAGGACTCTAGTGAGGTGAAATCCATAAATAATTGGGTCTAGAACCAATGCGGCGAACCCGCCATGATGGGTGCTAGTGGGGTGGTCCCTTTGATCAAAAGTGATCGGGCAAGAAGACCATGGGTTAAACTTTGGGGCGACTGGCTCCATCGCGTATACGTCCCTTAGCGCACGCTTCCGCTCCCTCTTGGGGACGCGGGTTGCGTATATCATGTTCACCGTCCGCACTTGTGGGAGAAAACCTTTCTGTCCACTGTTGTTCGGCGGCCGGGGATCCTCCTCGTCATCGCTATGCAGCCCCTTGTCTATACTTTCGGCATTTAACTTGCCTGCCTGCTTGAACACCCAACAATCCCTGTTGGTGTGATTGGCTAGTATTCGGTCCAAACTGGACGGGCCCGGAGTATTTCTTTTGAATGGCTTTTTCCGCTGACCGGGTTTAGAGCCTCTGAATCTGGCATTAACTGTCGTATCCTCAGCATTGTCGCTGTTAATGCGGCGCTTTTGCTTGTTACGACGCGACCTGCCACTGCTGTCCTTGGTATCCGAATTACCAGGGCTCTTGGTCATGTTATTGTTGCGAGCTAGCCAGTTGTCTTCTCCTGTGCAAAAGCGGGTCATAAGTGTCGTGAGGGCTGCCATGGATTTCGGCTTTTCCTGTCCTAGGTGCCGTGCAAGCCACTCGTCGCGGATGTTATGCTTGAAGGCTTCTAGGGACTCTGCGTCCGGACAGTCGACGATTTGATTTTTCTTAGTTAGGAACCATGTCCAGAATTGTCTGGCCGATTCCTCTGGCTGCTGAATTATGTGGCTTAGGTCATCGACGTCTGGTGGTCGCACATAAGTGCCCTGGAAATTGTCGAGGAATGCGGCTTCCAGGTCTTCCCAACAACCAATTGATTCTACTTGCAAGTTGTTAAGCCTATGCCAAGCTGGTCCTTTAAGCTTGAGTGGGAGGTATTTGATGGCGTGTAGGTCATCACTGTGGGCCATGTGGATATGAAGGAGATAGTCCTCGATCCATACCGCAGGATTTGTTGTGCCATCGTATGATTCGATTTTCATGGGTTTGAAACCCTCGGGGATTTGATGATCCATTACTCCATCTGTGAAGCATAGTGGGTGTGCGGCGCCTCTGTATTGGGCTATATCACGACGCAGCTCAAGCAAGCTTTGTCTACTGTGTTCGGCCCGGCCGGATTTACTGTATCCAGAGGGACGGTTACCGTCTCGTGCCGTGGGGCGCCCACGCGATCCGTAGATCGATCTTGTTTGCCTTGCCTTGTCCTCCAATATATCTCGTAGGTCTGGCATGTTTTCCCGTGCCTTGGTATTTTTTTAGCAGTGCCGGGGTGCGGCTTGAGTGGAGGGCCGAGAGACTCTCTGTCGCGGCCACGGGGTGGCCGATCGGCTGCATCATGCGCTGGTGATGTAGGTTTAGGTGCTTCCTCCTCTAATTGGGGTAGCAACCTGCGCTTTGGGTAGTGAGGGAGTCCTGGATTAGGGGGTGTCCGGATGGCCGGACTATACCTTCAGCCGGACTCCTGGACTGTGAAGATACAAGATTGAAGACTCCGTCCCGTGTCCGGAAAGGACTTTCCTTGGCGTGGAAGGCAAGCTTGGCGATACGGATATGAAGATCTCCTACCATTGTAACCGACTTTGTGTAACCCTAATCCTCTTCGGTGTTTATATAAACTGGGGGGTTTTAGACCGTAGGACAACATACACATCAACAATCATACCATAGGCTAGCTTCTAGGGTTTAGCCTCTCCGATCTCGTGGTAGATCTACTCTTGTACTACCCATATCATTAATATTAATCAAGCAGGACGTAGGGTTTTACCTCCATCGAGAGGGCCCGAACCTGGGTAAAACTTCGTGTCCCTTGCCTCCTGTTACCATCCGGCCTAGACGCATAGTTCGGGACCCCCTACCCGAGATCCGCCGGTTTTGACACCGACATTGGTGCTTTCATTGAGAGTTCCTCTGTGTCGTCGCCGTCAGGCTCGATGGCTCCTACGATCATCAATAGCGATGCAGTCCAGGATGAGACCTTCCTCCCCGAACAGATCTTCGTCTTTGGCGGCTTCGCACTGCGGGCGGATTCGCTCGTCCGTCTAGAGCAGATCGAAAGCTACGCCCCTGGCCGTCAGGTCAGATTTGGAAGTTTAAACTACACGGCTGACATCCGCGGGGACTTGATCTTCGACGGATTCGAACCAGTGCCGAGCGCACCGCACTATCAAGACGAGCATGACCTAGCTCTGCCGCCGAACAGTGCCCTAGAGGCCACACCCGCATCGGCTCCGACCCTCAATTCGGAGCCAACTGCGCCAATTGAGGATGGGCGGTTGGACGCCACCTCGGGGGCTGCGACCCCAACGACGATTGAGCCAAACACCAGCCCCGTACTCTACGAGACTCGTGACTCCAAGGAGCCGGACTCCTCTCCGGACTCCGAACCCTCCGCGCCCCTGCCGATCGAATCCGATTGGGCGCCGATCATGGAGTTCACTGCCGCGGACATCTTTCGGCACTCGCCTTTCAGCGATATCCTGAAGTCACTAAAGTCTCTCTCTTTATCAGGAGAGCCCTGGCCGGACTACAGTCAGCAAGGTTGGGGTACGGACGATGAAGAAATTCAAAGCCCACCCACCACCCACTTTGTAGCCACTGTTGACGACTTAACCAACATGCTCGACTTCGACTCTGAAGACATCGACGGTATGGACGCCGATGAAGGAGATGATGAAGAACAAGCGCCTACTAGGCCCTGGAAATCCACCTCGTCTTATGACATATACATGGTGGACACCCCAAAAGAGGGATATGGCGATGGAACAACGGAGGATGACCCCTCCAAGAAACAGCCTAAGCGCCGGTGTCAGCGGCGCCGCTCAAAATCCCGCCAAAACAAATACGGTGATTCTAGCATGGGAGATAATAATTCTAGCCGAAGAAAACCCCCTCCAGCAAGATTTAACACAGGAGGATGGAGAAACAAGCCCTCATGAGAGAGCGGCAGACAGAGAGGTCGAGGACGATAATTATATGCCTCCCTCCGAAGACTAGGCAAGCCTCGACGGCGACGAATTCGTCATGCCAGAGGATCCCGTCGAGCAAGAGCGTTTTCAACGTAGGCTTATGGCCACGGCAAGAAGCCTCAAGAAAAAACAGCAACAGCTTAGAGCTGATCAAGATTTGCTAGTCGACAGATGGACTGAAGTCCTTGCGGCCGAAGAGCATAAACTCGAACGCCCCTCCAAGAGCTACCCAAAGTGCAGGTTGCTACCCCGATTAGAGGAGGAAGAAGTTGATGCGGCCGACCGGCCACCTCGTGGCCGCGACAGAGAGGCCTCTCGGCCCTCCACTCAAGCCGCACCCTGTACCATGGCACGAGAATATGCACCGGACTTACGAGACATGTTGGAGGACAAGGCAAGGCAAACAAGATCTATCTGCGGATCGCGTGGGCGCCCCACGGCTCAAGACGGTAACCGTCACGTCGGCCACAAATTCGGCAGGGTCGAACACAGTAGACAAGGCTCATTGGATCTACGTCATGATATAGCCCAGTACAGAGGCGCCGCACACCCACTATGCTTTACAGACGAAATAATGGATCATCAAATCCCCGAGGGTTTTAAACCCGTAAACATCGAATCATATGATGGCACAACAGATCTTGCGGTATGGATCGAGGATTATCTCCTTCATATCCACATGGCCCGCGGCGATGATTTCCACGCCATCAAATACCTCCCACTCAAGCTTAAAGGACTAGCTCGAGATTGGCTTAACAACTTGCCAACATGATCAATCAGTTGTTGGGAGGACCTGGAAGCCGCATTCCTCGACAATTTCCAGGGCACTTATGTGCGACCCCCAGACGCTGATGACCTAAGTCACGTAATTCAGAAGCCAGAGGAATCGGCCAGGCAATTCTGGACACGGTTCCAAACAAAGAAAAATCAAATAGTTGACTGTCCGGACGCTGAGGCCCTAGCAGCCTTCAAGCACAATATCCGTGCCGAGTGGCTGGCCCGGCACCTTGGACAGGAAAAGCCGAAATCTATGGCAGCACTCACGACACTCATGACCCGCTTTTGCGCGGGAGAAGATAGATGGCTTGCTCGTAGCAACAATATGACCAAGAACCCTGGTAATTCGAACACCAGAGACAGTAGTGGCAGGTCGCATCGCAACAAGCAGAAGCGCCGCATTAATGGCGACAGCACTGAGGATACAATAGTTAATGCCGGATTCAGAGGCTCTAAATCCGGTCAGCGGAAAAAGCCATTCAAAAGGAATCCTAGGGGCCCATCCAGTTTGGACCGAATACTCGACCGCTTGTGCCAGATACATGGCACCCCCGAAAAGCCGGCCAATCACACCAACAGGGATTGTTGGGTGTTCAAGTAGGCAGGCAAGTTAAACGCCGAAAATGAAGACAAGGGGTTGCATAGCGATGACGACGAGGAGCCCCGGCCGCCGAACAACAGTGGACAGAAGGGTTTTCCCCCACAAGTGCGGATGGTGAACATGATATACGCAACCCACGTCCCCAAAAGGGAGCGGAAGCGCGCGTTAAGGGACGTATACGCGATAGAGCCAGTCGCCCCAAAGTTCAACCCATGGTCCTCCTGCCCGATCACCTTTGATCGAAGGGACCATCCCACTAGCATCCGTCATGGAGGATTCGTCGCATTGGTTTTAGACCCAATTATTGACGGATTTCATCTCACTAGAGTACTTATGGACGGCGACAGCAGCCTGAACCTGCTTTACCAGGATACAATGCGGAAAATGGGCATAGATCCCTCGAGGATTAAGCCCACCAAAACGACCTTTAAGGGCGTAATACCAGGTGTAGAGGCCAATTGTACAGGCTCAGTCACACTTGAAGTGGTCTTCGGATCTCTGGATAATTTCCGAAGCGAGGAGCTAATCTTCGACATAGTCCCATTTCGCAGTGGCTATCACGCACTGCTCGGGCGAACCGCATTCGCTAAGTTCAATGCGGTACCACACTACGCATACCTTAAGCTCAAGATGCCAGGCCCTCGAGGAGTAATTACGGTCAATGGAAACACCGAACGCTCCCTCCGAACGGAGGAGCACAAGGCGGCCCTTGCAGCGGAAGTACAAAGCAGCCTCTCCAGGCAGTTCTCCAGTCCGGCCACTAAACGACCGGACACCGTCAAGCGCGCCCGGAGTAACCTACAACAAGACCGCCTGGCACGATCCAAGCAGGCGTAGCAATGCGGCCCCAACCCCAACCCTCGCAAAAAGGCGACGCCAGTACTTCACATACATAACTACGCTCTAGAGATACCATGGGTACAGGGGGAGGGGCACCATCACGGCACGCCTAAAACACGGCTTAAACCGTACCAGGGGCTGCCGATTTTTTTAATTTTCTCTTACTTTCAGGACTCCATCCTTCGGAAGGCTTGTTCGGCAGTTCAATTGCCGCACAAACGATGCAAGAACCAGGGAAGCAGACAAGCCACGCCGCATTACGGAACTCCCAGGTGGTCTCTATCACGAGCAGTATACCTGCTCCGCATACTATTCCGCAGCTTGCCCCTGGAACGGACATGTTAACTAGTCCAACCTTCCACTTATCGCATTATATGTATCATTTTGCTTTGATCGCAGCCCTTTTTAATAAACAATGCATAGCTTTCGTCTATTTTTGCATTACCTTTTTTCTTTATATATGTTCCTTAACGACATGTTGCACCCGTACACGTTGGTACGGCCAAAATACGCCAGGGGCTTTAGTACCCCTCAATATGGTGTGAGAAGTCCGAACACTTTAACATGTGCGGCACCCCAAACTTATAGCATTATATGCATCGGCTCCGAATCATGACTTGGGTCAATAGTTGGGTTTGCCCGGCTCCTATGTTTTGGTGCCTTACGTTCCGCTATATCGGCTAAGGTAGCACTAGGAGAACCACTGCGATTGTGCCCCAGTTGAGCTGGGTCGAGCACCTCAGTGGAGAAAGCTAAAACTGACTGTCATGATGAAGCGAGAGCTGGTCGCTGTTCGAGAGGTTTTTCGAGTCCCTAAAGACTTATACCGCTTAGGGCGAGGAGCCGGCTCTGTCTGGCCAAGGCGTGGATAGCGCCCCGAACTCGGTCTTCCGAATACCAGGGGCTTCGCCAAAATTTAAAATTATAGAATTCTATGGCTAAGTGAGAGTGTTCACGCATTATAGTCCGATTGCCTTGTTCATTTTGCTGAGTGCCTCCCTCGAAGGACCCAAACATGGGAAAAAGAGCGCTCAGGTTTATCCCCGAACACCCCAGCACTAGCGACACGGGGGCAGAAGCCGACGACTTGCCATCTCTCAGAATTGATAAACAGCCGCACAGAAGGTAATATTTTAAATTCCAATAGAATTGCTCAGCACATATGAACAAGTTTTCAGTGCACAGGACAAAACGAGCAAGTTGCACTCAAAAATTACATCCCTAGAACATTCATCCGCCACAAGGCAGGCACCCTTCAGAACATCCTTATAGTAATTCTCGGGCTTGCGATGCTCTTTCCCCGGCGGTGGCCCGTCCTTCATAAGCTTCTCAGCATCCAGCTTGCCCCAGTGCACCTTAGCACGGGCAAGGGCCCTACGGGCACCTTCAATGCAGAAGGAGCGCTTGATGACTTCGAGCCTTGGACAGGCCTCCACCAGCCGCTGCACCAGCCCGAAATAGCTCCCAGGCAGAGCCCCTTCAGGCCACAGCCGAACAATGAGGCCCTTCATGGCCTGTTCGGCCGCCTTGTGGAGCTCGACCAGTTGCTTCAGCTGGTCACTCAGGGGGACGACGTTTCCGGCCTCGGCATATTGAGACCAGAACACCTTCTCTATTGAGCTGCCCTCCTCGGCTCGATAGAATGCGGCGACATCGGACACACTCCGGGGAAGATCTGCGAACGCTCCTGGAGAGCTCCGGATTCGGGTAAGTAACAAGTAACTCACGTTTATGTGTTTGCTTTGCATAAAGAATGCCTTACCCGCTGCTATCTTCTTCACCTCATCCAACTCCTGGAGGGTCTTCTGGGATTCGGCCTTGGCAGACTTGGAATTTTCAATAGCCACCGCGAGCTCGGACGCTCGCGTCTTTGAGTCAAGCTCCAAACTCTCATGTTTCTCCATGAGAGCCTGGAGCTCTTGCCGCACCTTGCCAACCTCGGCCTCATACTTCTCCCGCTCGGTGCGCTCCGAGGCCGCCCTCTTCTCGGCCTCGACCAGCGCTTGCTTAAGGGTCGCCACTTCAGACATGGCCCCTACAATAGCTACGATAATCATGTCATTCTTTGCAATTGCACCTTTTTATATATATTTAAAAAACAAGGTATTTCTTACCTTCATTGTCCTCGAGCTGCTTCTTGGCACGCCCGAGCTCTTGCTCGGACCGCTCGAGGTTCTGCTTTAGCGTGTCCACTTCCACAGTCAGTGCGGCGGACGCAAGCAGAGAAGCCTGCATATGCATATTGACTCATTTTTGTTAGACTCCTGCGAATTTTATTTGATCCTCTATTCGGCTTTTCTTCCCGAACGCCAAACAGAGCATCAGGGGCTACTGTCTATGCGGTAATATTATTTACACATTCTTTACTTACCTCAAAGCCTGTTAAAAGGCTAGTACAAGCTTCAGTCAGTCCGCTCTTGGCGGACTGAACCTTCTGGACCACCGCACTCATAATAGTGCGGTGCTCCTCGTCGATGGAGGCGCCTTGGAGCGCCTCCAACATATTGTCCGGCGCCTCCGGTTGGACGGGGGCCACCGGCATGGTGGACTTGCTCCCCTTGGAAGGAGGTCCCCCACCGGACTCTAGAACCTTTAAAGGTTCCGGAGCGGTGTCTGGCCTAGAGCCAAACTTGGAGCCCTGGGGGGTTTCATCCCCTTTACTCCTGGAGTCCGGGAGGTCGCCTTGCGGCGCCTCCAGGACCACCTCCTCCCGGCTTGGAACCTGTTGGGACAACACTTCGGTGTCGTCCGTAGGGTGGGGGGAGGAAGCCGTCGGAAGCGAGTTCACATCCGACGAGTCCATTGAGCCGCTCGACGACGCGTCGAGCCGGTCTTTGGGTGGGCTGCATAGACATATTCGACGTAAGGGAAAGCTGTGCAATAAACGAATACTATGAATTACTCTGGTATCCAGATACTTACGATTTTGCCAGGGGCTTGGCCCTGGGCTGCCACTCCTCTCCGCCGTCGTCGGTGTCGGTGGAGTAGTCCGGAGGAAGGGTTTTCCCCTTCTTGGACCCTCAGGCCTCCCTAGAGAGGGCGGCCTTCCTTTTCTTCTCTCCTCCCGCTGGAGGGGGAGAGGTTTCTTCTTCTACTTCCTCCTCGTCTTCACGGGAGGAATGCGCCTCGGAACCATCGGATGATGGATCCGACACCTCTTGGCGCCGGGCACTCTTTCGAGTCCCCGCGGCCTTTTTTGCGGCCTTCTTCTCCGGCACCACATAGGGTGCCGGAACCAGCAGCTTCGCCAAGCGAGCGTCCGCTGGGCCTTCGGGCAAAGGAGCTGGACAGTTGATCTGTCCGGATGTCACCTGCCAATCCTGTCAAAGGTAAGGGAGCTTAGATACCGCATGGAGTCAAACTATGAAAAACTGATACCCTGTAAAAGGAAAAAACAGCTTACCGCGAGAGCGTGACGCTGCGCACTGAATCTGCGATCCTCGGTAGCGGATGCAGGAGCCTCGGCGCCCTTGAAAAGCACCTTCCAGGCATCTTCGTACGTCGTGTCGAAGAGCCTGCTCAGAGTTTGGTGCCGCGCCGGGTCGAACTCCCACAGGTTGAAAGCCCGTTGTTGACACGGGAGGATCAAGCGGATGAGCATAACTTGGACTAAGTTGACAAGTTTGAGCTTCTTGTCCACCGGGGTTTGGACGCATGTTTGGAGTCCGGTCAGCTCTCCCTTCTTGCCCCATGATAGGCCCGTCTCCTTCCAGGAGGTGAGCCACGTAGGGGGTCCAGATCGAAACACAGGGGGTGCGACCCATTCGGTGTCGCGTGGCTCGGTGATGTAAAACCACCCCGATTGCCACCCCTTCAGGGTCTCCACAAACGAGCCCTCGAGCCATAGGATGTTGGCCATCTTGCCCACCATGGCGCCTCCGCACTCCGCCTTGTTGCCGCGCACCACCTTCGGCTTGACGTTGAAAGTCTTGAGCCATAGGCCGAAATGGGGGCAGATGCGGAGGAAGGCCTTGCACACGACGATAAACGCCGAGATGTTGAGGACGAAGTTCGGGGCCAGATCGTGGAAATCCAGGCCATAGTAGAACATGAGCCTCCGGACAAATGGGTGGAGAGGGAAGCCCAGTCCATGGAGGAAATGGGGGAGGAACACCACCCTCTCATGGGGCCTAGGGGTGGGGATGAGCTGCCCCTTTTCGGGAAGCCGGTACGCGATGTTGTTAGACAGGTATCCGGCCTTCCTCAACTTTTTGATGTGTCCCTCCGTGACGGAGGAGACCATCCACTTGCCTCCCGCTCCGGACATGGCTGGAGGAGGTTGAGGTGGGGAGTGCGGACTTGGGCGCTGGAGCTCGAGTGCGCAAGAATGGATAGACGAAGGAGGAAGAAGGCGTAGGTGACAGGGTGGATCCTTATCCCCTTATATGGGTGGACGCAACTACATGTCCCCACCAGCCTGGTAAAACTCGCTTATCTCCAAGCGCCGTAATCAATGGCGCGGTTGGGTTACCCACGCCCGTATTGATGAGAATCCCGGAATAAGGGGACACGATCTCTGCTTTAACAAGACGTGCCAAGGAAACCGCCTCGCATGACGTGCTGAGGTGGGATAATGAAACGACTCGGATAAAGGCTTGGTCGTGGTGTGTCACGCTACGGAATACGTCAGCAGATTAGATTTGTGTAGATATTATTCTCTCTATGGCAATATGTGGAAACTTATTTTGCAGAGCCGGACACTATCTTTGTGTTCAAAATCTTCTATGAAGTACTTGGAGGGGGAACCCGCCTTGCAATGGCGAAGACAATCTGCACGCCGGACTCGTCGTCATTGAAGCCTGGTTCAGGGGCTACTGAGGGAGTCCTGGATTAGGGGGTGTCCAGATGGCCGGACTATACCTTCAGCCGGACTCCTGGACTGGGAAGATACAAGATTGAAGACTCCGTCCCGTGTCCGGAAGGGACTTTCCTTGGCGTGGAAGGCAAGCTTGGCGATACGGATATGAAGATCTCCTACCATTGTAACCGACTTTGTGTAACCCTAACCCTCTCCGGTGTCTATATAAACCGGGGGGTTTTAGTCCGTAGGACAACATACACATCAACAATCATACCATATGCTAGCTTCTAGGGTTTAGCCTCTCCGATCTCGTGGTAGATCTACTCTTGTACTACCCATATCATCAATATTAATCAAGTAGGACGTAGGGTTTTACCTCCATCGAGAGGGCCCGAACCTGGGTAAAACTTCGTCTCCCTTGCCTCCTGTTACCATCCGGCCTAGACGCACAGTTCGGGACCCCCTACCCGAGATCCGCCGGTTTTGACACCGACAGGTAGCTTTTGGAGGGGCGTTTGAGTTCATACTCTTCGGCCGCGAGGACTTCAGTCCATCTGTCGGCTAGCAAATCTTGATCAGCTCTAAGTTGTTTCTGTTTTTTTCTTGAGGCTGTTCGCCGTGGCCATAAGCCTACGTTTGAAACACTCTTGTTCGACGGGATCCTCCGGCACGAAAAATTCGTCGTCGTCGAGGCTTGCCTCGTCTTCGGAGGGAGGCATATAATTATCGTCCTCGACCTCTCTGTCTGCCGCTCTCTCATGAGGGCTGGCGTCTCCATCCTCCTGTGTTGAATCTTGCTGGAGGTGGTTGTCTTCGGCACTGTCCGGGGTGTTATTATCTCCCGTGCCGGAATCACCGTTTTTGCTTTGGCGGGATTTAGAGCGGCGCCGCTGACGCCGGCGCTTAGGCTGCTTCTTGGAGGGGTCATCCTCCACTGTTCCATCGTCATTGCCTTCTTTTGGGGTGTCGACCATGTATATATCATACGACGAGGTGGCTTTCCAGTGCCCTATAGGCGCTGGTTCTTGATCGTCTCCTGCATCGGCGTCCATGCCATCGATGTCTTCGGAGTCGAAGTCGAGCATGTCGGTTAAATCATCGATAGTGGCTACAAAGTGGGTGGTGGGTGGGATTTGAATTTCTTCATCATCCGCATCCCAACCTTGCTGACCATAGTCCGACCAGGGCTCTCCTGATAAAGAGAGAGACTTTAGTGAATTCAGAATATCGCCGAAGGGCGAGTCCTGAAAGATGTCCGCGGCAGTGAACTCCATGATCGGCGCCCAATCGGGTTCGATCGGTAGGGGCGCGGAGGGCTCGGAGTCTGGAGAGGAGTCCGGCTCCTTGGAGTCATGGGCTTCGCAGAGAATAGGGCTGGTGTTCGGTTCAATCGCCGTAGAGATTGCAGCCCCCGAGGCGGTGTCCAACCACCCATCCTCGGTTGGCCTAGTTGGCTCCGAATTAAGGGTCGGAGCTGATGCGGGTGCGGCCTCCAGGGCACTGTTCGGCGGCAGAGCTAGATCGTGCCCATCGTGACAGTGCAGCGCGCTCGGCTGTGGCTCGAATCCGTCGAAGATCAAGTCTCCGCGGATGTTGGCTGTGTAGTTCAAACTTCCAAATCTGACCTGATGGCCAGGGGCGTAGCTTTCGATCTGCTCCAGATGACCAAGCGAATTGGCCCGCAGTGCAAAGCCGCTGAATACGAAGATCTGTCCGGGGAGAAAGGTCTCACCCTGGATCGCATCGCTGTTGATGATCAGAGAAGCCATCAGGCCTAAAAGTGACGACATAGAGGAACTCTCAATGAAAGCACCAATGTCGGTGTCAAAACCGGCGGATCTCGGGTAGGGGGTCCCGAACTGTGCGTCTAGGCGGATGGTAACAGGAGACGAGGGAATCGAAATCTATGAGATTGCAACTCACTCACATCTTGAGCAATTTCTATATCACCAAGTCGCTACACAATGGTGGATGAAGACAAGGAAGCACGCAACCATTCAAACATATCCATTGACAAATTCTATCATGATTGTCATTTTGGATACACAAGTGCTCTTCCTTGCAAAAACTAACCCATGTAGGTAGATGAACTCAAACTCCAAGTGGTGCTCCCAACTCTTGATGAGCTACATCAACCTTGAGCAACCCACACAAGTTCAACTACATGATCATGATCAACACCACCACCCAAGGTATGTTATTCCATCTTAGAGAAGCTTTACTCCAAGTCATGGGATAAAGCAACTCAATAAGATGTGAATACATCGAGATGCTTTGACGAAAAATGGTAACCCCATTTTGAGCTTAAACGATGAGTATGACCAAAGATCAAGTGATCTCACTTGACTCCTAAGTCAATATACTCTAACATAGGTGACTTTGTCACCGCCCAATTCTAGATGAAGTTCTCTTGTGTTCTTTTTTGTGCTCTTGCATTTGTCTCATGCATATTTGTTTCCCTCTTCAACTTCATCTAGATTCTTTTTAGTTTCTTCTCTTTTATTTTCTGTTCTACATCTTCTTCATTAAATTCCTTGCAAATCCTTGTGAGATCTTACTTGTCTAGTGAGCTGAGGTGACAAGTGTTTTCTCTGCGATGAACTCGGTCACACCGGGTTGTTTACTTTGATCCAACCGAACCCTTTCGGTGCCACCGAAACACCAAACTCGGTGCTACCGATTTCACTGCAGGAAAAACATCTTGCCACTTGCTTCTAAATTCTTTTTAATCCAGCTTCACTCAATGAATCTTGTCCTCGACCAGCATCCTACTCAACTTGCTGCTTTGTTCTGTGACTCAAGGACCAAACCCATCATGACAAAAATCCAGAAGAACCCTTCTTGGAAATTGATGTCAAAGGGGGAGAGAGAGACCATCACATCAAAGCTTAATCATATCTATAGGGGGGAGTGCATACTCTAGGGAAGAAAGAGACCCCAGATGCTTGGTGTTCAAGAGGAGAGAAGTCACATGCCTTCAAGAAGGGAAAGACATGTTCATGTTTGCTCGATTGCATTATCTCCGTTTATTTACTTTGAGCTCTGATTTTCTGTTCCCTATCTTCTCCCAATATCACATGTTAGATTCAGGGGGAGCAAGACATCTAAGGGAAGGAAATCCTTGAATTTATTGCACATCTTTACCTTTGGGGACATGTCTTTATCCAATGTGGTACTTAGTACTCACTCTACATGTCATCCCAGTCTTGGTACTCTTGTGGTTTCTCTTGTTTTCTCTGGCCAGTAGGTGTATCTGTGTTATCTAACCTTGTTTACGTAGGTTCATCCCATCCTAAGCCAACTCAAGACCACAAGGTAAGTATATGCATCACAGTCATGTGAATGAGAATTTTTTGCTGATGTACATACTGTTTGCAAGGACTCATGAGCAGGAAGTACATTTTTCATATTTTCATCATTTGCTTTGATGCATATAGACAAGATACATGTAACACATTGCTTACTCTGTCATGTTTATGCATTCACATACTCCTATATTCCATAATCACATGATTGCATACATGTAGGGGGAGCCTATGCAAGCTACATGTCTTTCCAAAGCTTTACTTACTACTCTTAATATCTTGATCTAAAGCTTTGATGTATGTTGTCATCAATTACCAAAAAGGGGGAGATTGAAAGCACAAGTGCTCCCTAGGTGGTTTTGGTAATTAATGTCAACATATCTCTTGTTGGACTAACATTTTTATCTAGTATGTTTCAGATAAGTTCAACAGTGAAGTGGCATGGACTAGAGGATGTGAAACCCCTTCAAGATGCTAAGGACAAAGGATTGGCTGAAGATCAAAACTTAAGACTCTACATTTTCCATTTTAGTGATCCAAGATCATATTGAGTCTATAGGAAAAGCCAATACTATCAAGGAGGGATGAGGTGTTGCTTAATGAGGTTCTTGCTCAAAATGCTTAGTGATATGCTCCAAAACCCTCAACTACTTTCTCGCATCCACATATGACCTAAACAAAAAGTCAAACTCGGCCCCACCGATTCTTTCTATCTGGCGCCATCGAGTTTCATATGTCATAGCCACTACCACAAACCCTAGGAAAATCGGTCTCACCGATAGGTATCTCGGTCTCACCGAGATGGGGTTGCAAACTTCCTGTTGCCTATTGCAATACTTTCGGTCTCACCGAAACTTGCGATTGGTCCCACCGAAACTGCAATGTAAACTCTCTGGTTCCCATTTGTAACATTTCGGTCTCACCGAAATGAGCGATCGGTCCCATCGAGTTTACCTAGCCAACTCTCTGGTTAGCTTATTACCAAAATCGGTCTCACCGAGATTACATTATGCCCTAACCCTAATCATATCGGTCCTACGGAGTTGTATGTCGGTCCCATCGAAAACCCTAACGGTCACTAGCTTTGCTGAATCGGTCCGACCGAGTTTAACCATTCGGTCCCATCGAGTTTGGAAAGTTATGTGTAACGGTTAGATTTTGTGTGGAGGCTATATATACCCCTCCACCTCCTCTTCATTCGTGGAGAGAGCCATCAAAACAAATCTACACTTCCAACCTATATTTTCTGAGAGAGAACCACCTACACTTGTGTTGAGACCAAGATATTCCATTCCTACCACATGAATCTTGATCTCTAGCCTTCCCCAAGTTGCTTTCCACTCAAATATTCTTTCAACCAAATCCATATCCTGTGAGAGAGAGTTGAGTGTTGGGGAGACTATCATTTGAAGCACAAGAGCAAGGAGTTTATCTTCAACACACCATTTGTTACTTCTTGGAGAGTGGTGTCTCCTAGATTGGCTAGGTGTCACTTGGGAGCCTCCGACAAGATTGTGGAGTTGAACCAAGGAGTTTGTAAGGGCAAGAAGATCCCCTACTTCGTGAAGATCTACCGCTAGTGAGGCAAGTTCTTCATGGGCGATGGCCATGGTGGGATAGACAAGGTTGCTTCTTCGTGGACCCTTCGTGGGTGGAGCCCTCCATGGACTCGTGCAACCATTACCCTTCGTGGGTTGAAGTCTCCATCAACGTGGATGTACAATAGCACCACCTATCGGAACCACGACAAAACATCCGTGTCTCCAATTGCGTTTGAATATTCCAAACCCTTCCCTTTACATTCTTGCAAGTTGCATGCTTTACTTTCCGCTGCTCATATACTCTTTGCATGCTTGCTTGAATTGTGTTAAGATTGCTTGACTTGTCCAAAGTTGCTAAAATCTGCCAAGAACTAAAATTGGGAAAAGGCTAGTTTTTTTATTTGGTCAAGTAGTCTAATCACCCCCCTCTAGACACCTCTTCTCAATCCTTTCAGTGTGCTGCTCCCGCCTTTCCTTTACAAATTCCAGTGAATTGTGCTATATAATTTTACCATGCAATCTGTTGCTCTAGTGTATATGTTTTATATATCGTGCAGTGTGGTGCTCACTTATTAACTGTTTTTTAATTAGTTATCGTCTTCAGCTAACTGTTTGGTTCAATTCTGCAAATGAGATGTTCAATTCTTCAGGCTGCAATTTTGTATTGTCTTCCATGTGAGAAGTAAATCAAATTTATATTTACAAAATACATGAGAAACGAATACAATTGCTACATTTCCAAGTTGTCAAGCATGCTTGGTTTTGTTATACATTTTGCAATGTGGTGCTTACTTAACATTTGGTTCATTTATGTTGTAGTGTTTAGTTAACTGCTTGGTTCAATTCTGCAATGCGATGTTCAATAATTGTCGGTGCATTCTATTATCGTATACCATGTGAGGAATAAATTGAATTTGGCTGTAGTAAATACATGAGAAACAAATACAATTGCTATATTTCCAAGTTGTTAAGCATGATTGGTTTGGTTAACTGTCTGGTCTTCTATTAGGAGTATGTTATATTGTGCAATGTGGTGCTTAGTTAATGTTTGGTTCATTTGTTGTGGTGTTTAGTTAACTACTTGGTTCAATTCTACAATGCGATGTCCAATTGTCATTGATAGAATTTTGTATTGTTGTGCATGTGAGGAATAAATCGAATTTGGCTGCACTTAATACATGAGAAACATATACAAGTGCTATATTTCCTAGTTCTTAATCATGCTTGGTTTGGACAAATGGGTTTTCCATGTGGCTTGAATTAATCTGATGAATCTGCAATGTGCTTATTTTTCATCAACATATTTTACTGATAGCATGTGAACCCTTATTTAACCTGATGACTAACTACCTTATATATGTTGCAGGGAAACAATGGGAAACACTGAGGTTTACAATCAAGGTTAGCATGTGCATGGTCTGTTGTCTAATAACACATTATTGTGCAATTGCAGGAACCATTCTAATATTTAGATTTTTAACAATTTGGTCTTGCACATGTAGGTCCTGCTTTCAGAGGTTTTGACCCACTGTTCGACCCTTTTTGCATATGGGGAAATGAGTTGTCCATGAATATCAATCAAATCAAGAAACTCAGAAAGATTGTTAGGATAAAGAAATTAGCGACAAAAGACAACAAGATCTTTGTCTGCACAATGAAGAAGACATCAGTTCACTACAAGATGGTACTAATTGTTATACCTTGCCATCTTTGTACCGTCGGATTGGCTTCACCCAACAACCAACTTTCAGAGTTATTCGCACACTATATAGGTGTATAGATGTATAGATATATATAGATGTGTCCCATGCTAGACGAAACAAAGTTTGAGCGCATGCGTGGGACGTCCCCCCCCCCCGCCACCGCTGCCTCGAAGTTGGGAAACTGACATCGTATGTATTGAACCAGGCTTGGAGTCGGGTACGGTGTTCGGTTTGTAATGTAGTTGGTGGCCCATCAAAGTTGTGCATTTGGGATTTAAACACATCACACACCACCGTACCCATGCATATTTTCTGGCCGCATGCAGTGTATACGGGGTCTTCTGATCGACCACGTCTCCCTTGTGCGGTTTTTTGTGACAACATGCATATCCGTGGGCTCCCCGAGTGTATATATATCATCCCTTTGATCGATAATGAGGGGTATGTGTTGGCCATGAATGGATTCCTCCTAGTTCATGTTAGGGGCGGTCACTGTCACATGTCGCTCAACCAAAGCTCGAGCTCATGTGCTGTCAAGATTCCCTCCCACATGCTCGGATTGCTGGGTTCGACCTACATCAAACCCTGTGTATCTCGTCCTTAACTACCTTGCCTTCATGGTTGTTGTCTGTATCAAGAGGTAGGTACCACATCTAAATTGTACATTATTCTATATTCAAAACACACATCACCCCTTCCCAACATACATCATTTTGGGCCGCATGCAAGAGGTGCTGCTTTTGTGGCCCCTCTCATGCGATTTTTATAATGGTTCAATCTATTGGCCCAAGCGATTTATCGACAACAACAACTGTCATTTGACCAAACGATAGATTCATTGGTCCGTCTTATGGGTCATGGCAACATGCATGTATGACCAAAGTATCGATCATTACGTGCATCCGCCCCGCTGACACGAAGTGGGAGGTGGTGGGCCAAGCATCCTAACTAGGTACGATATATATAGGACAAATGTTTTCTACAAGCAGTGGTAGTTACCACCACTTGTGTTTTGTATGTTGTATGTAGTATCTGTCGAAACCGAGAGTATGTACGTGTAGTATGTAGTATATAACAATGATTAGGTAGTATATGTACAAATTTTTAGGTAGTATGTACTATTTTTTGAGTATGCTCTTTTTTACGTACAAATATGTACGTATTTCACAAATATAACAAAAACTATGGGCTCATATGCAATTTTTTCATGTAATTTGCTTTGAAATATCTTAGATATACTATATGTACATATTTAAAATAATAAAATAGTATATATAGTACCACATGATCGTATATGAGATATGTGAGGTAACTACCACCGGGTGGTTGGATGGATTTTCTCTCTCTCTCTCTCTCTCTCTCTATATATATATATATATATATATATATATATAGGAAAATAGGTTGGTACTCCTAAGAGTACGTACTCCCACCTACACCCATCATCGTTGCAACCATTCATCCCGCTAACTACTAAGGAAAAAAAAGCTAACTAACTCCGGATAAAGCCCTTGGATTTGAAAATTAGTTGAACGGGTTCCTTTTTTTCAGCTCTCGTAGGCGTGTCTTCCAGGGATTCCATTTGAAACTGGGTTCTCATCTCTTACCAGCACCCACGAACATAAAAAAAAGCATCGGCTCGCCTCCTCCGCCGCCGACTGACCGCCAAACATGGCCGACGATGATCCCCGTGCTTCTTCCCTGGTGGGAGGCTTCAACCAGCACGTCCATTGATTCATCATCTCTAGTTTGCAAGCGTACGTGTAATTGATGTTTCCCGATTTTTCTGTTCGGCTCCCACAACCGTGTTCATGTTTCCGCCGATCTCTCAATCCATTCCTGTCCAGTATGTCATCGTCGGCGAAGAAAATAGGACGAGGATGATTGATCGGCCAAGTCTACTAGTACTAGGTAAGGTGTCGTTCCAGTCAAATTGATGCATTCATGTTTTTCTATTTTTGTTACAGGCTGCATTTATTAGTCAGATCGAGCACCCAAGGAGTCAAGATCTTGCTAACTACTAATAACTTCTATATACCTGCAGCGTAATGGCCTATGGTGCAGGGCAAAGACGACACTGACGACATGCGGTGGTGTCGGGCCTAAGAGCACATAAATCTACATCTAGGCCCTGGCCACTAGCGACCGCTGATGCACTTAGCCACTTACCCAATGTATTCATGTTGTACACATGTAATAAAGTGGCTAGTACGTCCACGTAGAAATAGTTAGGAGCTTGCTTTGCACTCACACAATCGAGTCATGATTGTTACTGATGATCAAAATTTCATGTATTTTTTTATGCCTGATGGGTTTACTACTTTTTCTTCGGGTGTATATATAAAGCTTCCAAAAAAATTAGTATATAGTCCTCCAGAATAAATCAGTATATAGTCCTAAAAAATGAGTATATACACTTTGTAACGCAGCATATACCCCATCAAAAAATATAGTATAACATTGTAGAAATAAGACATAATCCTTTTCTAGTTGCATATGCCCAGTCACAAAAATACACTGAAATAATTAGTAATACATACTCCTTTTCTGTTTTGGAAAGGAACCTCCATTTCCCTCTTCAACAAGTGCTTTATTTTTCTACGGGTAACCTTGTATTTTTACTGCCATACGATGACATTTCAAAATGTATTACACCCATTATTCAATCTAGTTTTTGATATACTCTTTTATGCATACTTTGAATTTATCACTCATTTCGGCGACCAGCCCACTCTCTCATTGCAGCTACTCGACTCTCACATAAAGCCAGTATATACTCACGTAAAAGAAAAGGCAGTATAGACTCCCTTACTGAAAAAGAAGTATATACTCCCCTACCAAAAAAGTAGTATACGCTCCATTACCAAAAAGGCAGTACATACTCATATACAAAAGGTGGTATATACTGTCTTCCCAAAGAAGTAGTATATATCTACTGTGTTAAAAAAGTAGTATATATCTTTTTCCTTGCGTTAAAGTAGTAGTATAACCAGAACAGATAGTTCATACTTGTGTGCAGAAAAAAGTAGTACTAAATATCTATCGGTCCTTACAAAAAATCAACCACTATTATTGTTTAGTTGCACCGAACGAACCTTATCTATATGCTAGGATCCTTGAATCTCTCAATCTGTTGATGCACATGCATGCATGCATTGGCCGGTGGAGCAATTAGCGACTAGATCTAATAACTGCCAACCTATTTAGTCCACGGGAGTACATACTCCCGGGAGTATAAAAGAGGAGTCCTCTCTCTCTCTCTCTCTCTCTCTCTCTCTCTATATATATATATATATATATATATATATATATATATATATATATATATATATATATATATATAT
>NC_041388.1:348308985-348342976 GCF_002162155.2 Triticum dicoccoides | reverse complement strand
TCGGGTTTACGAGGCAGGTGCCATCAAAGTTATGCATTGTGTATTTCAAGTTTTGAACATCTCCAATATTCCTACATATATTTGGCCACTTCCAAGTGGTTCTTGACTTCTGGCCCCTCTCATCGATTTTCGACGATGCGCCCAACCATGGGCCCGTGCGGTCAAAGTTGTGCATTGGAATTTTGAACATCACAGACCTCCCTTTTCACTCATATATATTTGGGCCACATGCTGGTGTGGCTGTCTTCTGACCCTCTCTAACGTTATTTTTTGCTGCTAAGACTCTGGTGACGCTCAATGGACACGGGTATAATATCTTAACTGTGTGCGATACAAGTGCCCTGTGAATCACCATGTCTGCGCAAGCGCGAGCAAAGGTGGAGGTACTGGCTCAACCGTGTGCGATGCCAGTGCGCTGTAAAATCACCATGACCGTGCGAGCGCGAGCAAAGGCTGGAGGTACTGGCTTAACCGTGTGCGATGCAAGTGCACTATAAAACCACCACCTGGGCAAGCTAAAGGCGGGTAAGTTTATTTGGAAATTAGGACGAACCGTGTGCGATAGACCAGCTAGCTAGAAATATAAAAACAAACTACCCTCCTTGAGTGTTGCAAAAATCGGCGGTTCCGCGCCACTTTTCCTTATTATCATACACGCATATTGTTATTGGACCGTGCGCGATATTGGGCACTCCCGCCCCGCATCAATTCCTTTACCCAAATTTTACTAGCTATCGTACTTCAACCGTCGCCCACACTCCTCCAGCACCAATCTTATAGTAAAATTGATGTAGCCGAGGCATTTGAACCGTCACCCTCCCTCGTCCACCACCATTTCCACCCGCCATTACTAAAATTTTCAGTAGCCGTGGTTTATCCTCAAACACCAACCCCCCCTTGAACCCTAGTTCGCGGCCGCCGCCGATGCCGCTGCCAACCCCTGCCGGTCTCCCCGTTCCTCCTAGCTTAGATAATAAAGTTCAGGTTACCCAGTGATCCCCATACCATCGCCCCACTCCCCTGAGTTTTTAGATGAGGCCTGCGGTGTCCCTCCCCGCCAGATCCACATCTCCTACTCCAGTAAGCTCGACCACATATCCCGGGGAGCCCGACGAGCGTTCGACCAAGAAGTGGTTTATCATGGCCTCTCTGGCGCACGTTAGCGAGGTGGCCGCCGTTCGCCCCGACCTGTCGATCCCGGAGAAACACGTCGCCGCGGAAGACGGCGAAGACATTGACTATGTTGCCATGTCGAGGGCTTCATGTCAGCGGGTGCTACCTCTTGAGCACTGTGTTGGTTTTCCCTTGAAGAGGAAAGGGTGATGCAGCAAAGTAGCGTAAGTATTTCCCACCGTTTTTGAAAACCAAGGTATCAATCCAGTAGGAGGCCGCGCACGGGTCCCTCGCACCTACACAAACAAATAAATCCTCGCAACCAACGCGATAAGGGGTTGTCAATCCCTACAAGGTCACTTACAAGAGTGAGATCTGATAGATATGATAGGATAATTTTTTGGTATTTTTTATGATAAAGAGAAATAAAAGATGCAAAATAAAATAAATGGCAAAGGAAATAACTAAGTATTGGAAGATTAATATGATGGAAGATAGACCCGGGGGCCATAGGTTTCACTAGTGGCTTTTCTCAAGAGCATAAGTATTTACGGTGGGTGAACAAATTACTGTTGAGCAATTGACAGAATTGAGCATAGTTATGAGAATATCTAGGTATGATCATGTATATAGGCATCACGTCCGAGACTAGTAGACCGACTCCTGCCTGCATCTACTACTGTTACTCCACACATTGACCGCTATCCAGCATGCATCTAGAGTATTAAGTTCAAGAGAACGGAGTAACGCTTTAAGCAAGATGACATGATGTAGATGGATAAACTCATGCAATATGATATAAACCCCATCTTGTTATCCTCGATGGCAACAATACAATACGTGCCTTGCTGCCCCTACTGTCACTGGGAAAGGACACCGCAAGATTGGACCCAAAGCTATGCACTTCTCCCATTGCAAGAAAGATCAATCTAGTAGGCCAAATCAAACTGATAATTCGAAGAGACTTGCAAAGATAACCAATCATACAAAAAAGAATTCAGAGAAGATTCAAATATTGTTCATAGATAAACTTAATCATAAATCCACAATTCATCGGTCTCAACAAACACACCGCAAAAGAAGATTACATCGAATAGATCTCCACAAGAGAGGGGGAGAACTTTGTATTGAATCCAAAAAGAGAGAAGAAGCCATCTAGCTAATAACTATGGACCCATAGGTCTGAAGTAAACTACCCACGCTTCATCGGAGGGGCTATGGTGTTGATGTAGAAGCCCTCCGTGATCGATGCCCCCTCCGGCGAAGCTCCGGAAAAGGCCCCAAGATGGGATCTCGTGGATACAGAAAGTTACGGTGGTGGAATTAGGGTTTTGGCTCTGTATCTGGTAGTTTTGGGGTACGTAGGTATATATAGGAGGAAGGAGTACGTCGGTGGAGCAACAGGGGGCCCACAAGGGTGGAGGGCGCGCCCCCTACCTCGTGCCTTCCTTGTTGATTGCTTGACGTAGGGTCCACGTCCCCTGGATCATGTTTGTTCCGAAAATCACGTTCCCGAAGGTTTCATTCCGTTTGGACTCCGTTTGATATTCTTTTTCTATGAAACCCTAAAATAGGCAAAAAAACAACAATTCTGGGCTGGGCCTCCGGTTAATAGGTTAGTCCAAAAATAATATAAAAGTGTATAATAAAGCCCAATAATGTCCAAAACTGAATATAATATAGCATGGAACAATAAAAAATTATAGATACGTTGGAGACGTATCAGCGGGCTAGCATATTACTGTATCTCGGGAAAGCTGGCTATGACATCAAGCTCGTCCACAGCGACGGCTTCACGAGGGCCATGTCACAGGTTAAGTGGTCCATCCCCAACCACTCTGGTTCAACCATCGTCGATCTCTCCGACGGCCTTGCCGCTGATCTCCTCCGCCAAGCGGTCAGGGATTTGCGAGCTTTATATGCCATCGAGCTCATTTTGTCATTTCTAAAGGACACATTCTACCACGGCGGCTTGTGATTCTCAATTGCCAAGTCAGATCTCATCAACCACGACCACGAGGAGGGCACCCACGAAGGTTCTTTCAAGGTGAAACAACCCATCTTTGACATTAGAGAGCGCACCATGGGTCCGTGCTCTTCCAACTAGAAGGATCCCGTCCATGAAATGTGAGGCAACATTCTATCAGCAAATCTTACCTTTTCTAGCTTGCCAACCCGTACCCTTTATTGTTGTAGCATTTAACGTGCTTTAACTATGCCATGTTTAATTATTTCAGTTATGCAAAAATGTATTGTTCATTAGGGCTATGTGATGTTTAAGTATGAACTGTCCACTTCAGTTTCACGAATGGCTATATTTGGTTATTTATAGTGAGTAGATGCCTTGTTTATCTGTATTTGGTTGTTAGGTTGGTTGGAGTGGGCATTTTTCCAGTTATCGAGCAGATGCCTTGTTTATATGTATTTGGTTCTTAGTTTGATTGCAGTGAGCATTTGTCTAGTTATCAAGCAGATGCCTTGTTTATCTGTATTTGGTTGTTAGGTTGCTTTTTTAGCATTTGTCCATTTATCAAGCAGATGCCTTGTTTATCTGGATTTGGTTATTAGGTTGCTTTTTTTAGCATTTGTCTAGTTATCAAGCAGATGCCTTGTTTATCTTTATCTGCTTGTTAGGTTGGTTGTAGTGAGCATTTGTCCAGTTTTCAAGCATATGCCCTGTTTATCTGTATTTGCTTGTTAGGTTGGTTGCAGCGAGACTCTGTCCAGTTTTCAATGGCTATATTTGGTTGTTATACTGGTCATTTATGCCTTGTTTATTTCAGTCATTTGCAATGTGTTGTTCATTATGTGCAAGTTGAAACTGTGCCGCTCGACTACATCAATACCAGTTTGAACGGCTATATTTGGTTCCAGTTATTCCTGGTGTAGTTAACACATGCCCTTTATTTCAGTTTTACACATTTTTACCCAGTGTGATGTTTAAGCATTACCTATGTTCTATTCATTTTCAACAATATCAGTTTGAATTGCAATATTGGATGGCTGTTAAGCCTGCTGTCGGTAACATTACCTTCCATTTTATATCTGATTTAACAGCATGCTGAAACCAACACATTCAAGTTATCATTTGGAGATGGTGTTGTTTACCTTTGCTATATTTGTTTGATGTTAAGGTGGATGTACTTATCATGCGTTTCCACTAATGCAGGACAACAACGGGAGTGGCCACCATTTTCTGCCGAGGTTAGCTTCATCCCTCGGCTTGTACTCCCCCCATCGTTCCATAATGTAGTGCATATAGATCCAGGCCTGGACACTTGTTAGCTTCTAATATTGACTTGTTGCTTGTAGGTACATATGCCCTTGGTAAGGATCCACGCATCGACCCTTTTTGCGTATAGGGCAATGAGATATTCATGAACAAGCATCAAGTGAGGAAACTGATAAGGATTATTAGCAAAAAGATACGAATGGTGGCAAGCAAATTATTTTTTATGCTCTATCCAACACATCGGTGAGCTGTAGGATGGTAACTACAAACTCTGCAGCCTTCTCTTTTTACTGCCCATAATGAGTTGTTAGACAACAATGTCTGAATCTTTTTTGTTCCCAGTGGTTCCGAAGCATTTCACTTAAGATTACCTCGCAAAGTTCATGATTGGTGGACACGCAATGAAGGTTAAAGTATTTCATCCAGACTACAATGAGCATCGAGAAGTCGTAATGAAGACAGTGAAGGATGGACGGGCAGCGATCACAAGGGGTTGGCCTAGACTCGTGCGCGCATTACGCATGGAGGAGGGCACAATATGGGCATTCCGCTTCACCTTCTCCAGCAACCAGAATATCTTTCGCCTCTCTATTTACAGTCTTTAGTACAAGTGTGGTTCATCATTCTTTACTTGGTGCTTTTGTAGTTCTTCGGTATATGTACCTGTGCATCGAATTATGCATTCGTGGTTGAACCTATATTTGTAATAAACATGGTTGGATATGAAATAAGTGATTGCCTACTTTTAGATTCAAAACATGTGATTTTAAATTAGGGATTACACTGCACACGGTTTGAAAAGCGAAACGTCTGTGATAGACGCGGAGATCAGAAAAGTTTCTAGGATCCACTACGTGTGCGATCAATCTCCACTGCACACACGACATCCTCTTGAAAACTGTTTGCGTTAGGCCACCTTGTGCAAATGTTTATGACATAAAAATTGTGTGTGATGGACAGCCTTTGCTACACAGTTTCTTCTATGAACCATGTGTGATGCATTCTATAACACAAATGATAAATTTTTTTAATATCGTGTGCAATGGCAACTCTATCACAAACGATTTAATGGGAAATATTGTGTGTGATGCACCTTTGAACGGAAACATTTTCCTTGGAGCGACTGTGTGGGATGTACATACGAACGGAAACGTTTAGTGGGGACTGACTTATGGGATGTACTTGCGACCGAAAACAATTTCGCCTGTATAATTGTATTTTTAGCTCTACTATATGTATTTCTGTATTTGAGCGCTCGCCGGTCACACGCGAACTCATTTTGCCGAGTGTGTGTGCCAGGAGGGCCATATGCCTGACGGTTTCTAGGTCGTGCGGGAAGGACCCCCTATCGCCGTCACTCACTAGGCGACGGTTCCAAATGTTGTCGCAGAAAGGGGTTTAAAACCGTTTGTATAGCACCGACGCATACCAGTGATGTCGAGGCCGCCCATGCCCAGCTCCTAGTGGTCGCCGCACAAATCGAACGAAGCTTCTCCGGCAATGGTTGGCAACCCATGGCCGAAGACCTGGCAATCACTGAGAGTGTTCGAGCAGCCGTCCGTTCCTCCGCCGCATACCTTGCGACGACGGAGCCCGTCCAAGCCCAGATCGCGGCCACCCATGCCTAGCTTGTGGCGGCCTTTTCCAAAGAGATGGCGGACACGGATGGCGAGATGCTTGTCGAGTATGGTGCGATGGATGCCATGGAGCCCCTTCCCCAGGACATCGTCGGGCGCGAGCTGGACATGGAGGCGGCGGCGGAGATCGACGAGCACCAGCCGTAGTACTAGTACTCTTTGTTTTGTTTAATTAAGAGCACCGGTCTTTAATTTGTTAGAGTAATGTTTAGGTCAGCTAGCTCTGTTTAATTGCTGAACTTGCTCAATTAAGAAGTGTGGGTGTGCTGTAGTCTCCTTTGTGTACCCAAATTATGCAATGACGTGGATGACCACTGTAACCAGGGAAATTTGAACCAAAATTTTTGACGTTCAAATTCATCATACACGGGTTAAGCTATCTGAATTGTTTGTGATGTTCACATACCGTACATAGTTCTGAATAAGGGACCGTGTCTGATCACACTTTGCGCGCCAGTTTTTTCGCTGAAGCGATTCCAAATTTTCGGCTTCCGCAGAAATATCTACCTCCCCCCTTAACAAGTGCTCCCTAGGTGGTTTTGGTAATTAATGTCAACATATCTCTTGTTGGACTAACATTTTTATCTAGTATGTTTCAGATAAGTTCAACAATGAAGTGGAATGGACTAGAGGATGTGAAACCCCTTCAAGATGCTAAGGACAAAGGATTGGCTAAAGCTCAAAACTTAAGACTCTACATTTTCCATTTTAGTGATCCAAGATCACATTGAGTCTATAGGAAAAGCCAATACTATCAAGGAGGGATGAGGTGTTGCTTAATGAGGTTCTTGCTCAAAATGCTTAGTGATACGCTCCAAAACCCTCAACTACTTTCTCACATCCACATATGAACTAAACCAAAACTCAAACTCGGCCCCACCGATTCTTTCTATCCGGCGCCACCAAGTTTCAAATGCCATAGCCACTGCCACAAACCCTAGGCAAATCAGTCTCACCGATAGGGATCTCGGTCTCACTGAGATGGGATTGCAAACTCTCTGTTGCCTATTGCGATACTTTCGGTCTCACCGAAACTTGCGATCGGTCCCACCGAAACTGCAATGTAAACTCTCTGGTTCCCTTTTGTAACATTTTGGTCTCACCGAAATGAGAGATCGGTCCCACCAAGTTTACCTGACCAACTCTCTGGTTAGCTTATTACCAAAAATCGGTCTCACCGAGTTTGTGTAATCGGTCTCACCGAGATTACGTTATGCCCTAACCCTAAGCATATCGGTCCTACCGAGTTGCATGTCGGTCCCACCGAAAACCCTAACGGTCACTAGCTTTGCTGAATCGGTCCGGCCGAGTTTAACCATTCGGTCCCACCGAGTTTGGAAAGTTATGTGTAACGGTTAGATTTTGTGTGGAGGCTATATATACCCCTCCACCTCATGTTCATTCGTGGAGAGAGCCATCAAAACAAACCTACACTTCCAACCTATATTTTCTGAGAGAGAACCACCTACACTTGTGTTGAGACCAAGATATTCCATTCCTACCATATGAATCTTGATCTCTAGCCTTCCCCAAGTTGCTTTCCACTCAAATCTTCTTTCCACCAAATCCATATCCCGTGAGAGAGAGTTGAGTGTTGGGGAGACTATCATTTGAAGCACAAGAGCAAGGAGTTCATCTTCAACACACCATTTGTTACTTCTTGGAGAGTGGTGTCTCCTAGATTGGCTAGGTGTCACTTGGGAGCCTCCGACAAGATTGTGGAGTTGAAACAAGGAGTTTGTAAGGGCAAGGAGATCGCCTACTTCGTGAAGATCTACCGCTAGTGAGGCAAGTCCTTCGTGGGCGATGGCCATGCTGGGATAGACAAGGTTGCTTCTTCGTGGACCCTTCGTGGGGGAGCCCTCCGTGGACTCACGCAACCATTACCCTTCGTGGGTTGAAGTCTCCATCAACATGGATGTACGATAGCACCACCTATCGGAACCACGACAAAACATCCGTGTCTCCAATTAAGTTTGAATGTTCCAAACCCTTCCCTTTACATTCTTGCAAGTTGCATGCTTTACTTTCCGCTACTCATATACTCTTTGCATGCTTGCTTGAATTGTGTTAAGATTGCTTGACTTGTCCAAAGTTGCTAAAATCTGCCAAGAACTAAAATTGGGAAAAGGCTAGTTTTTTCATTTGGTCAAGTAGTCTAATCACCCCCCTCTAGACTCCTCTTCTCGATCCTTTCAATTGGTATCAGAGCATTGGTTTCCATTGCTTTGGTTTAAACACCATTGGAGGAAGATGGATGAGTCTACTTTGGGGAGTCTTAGACGTAGAGTGCCTATTCTTGATGGAGAATATTTTCATGAGTGGAAAAATGAAATGCTTGAGATTTTCAATGAATATCATTTGAACAAGTACATTGCTAGCCCTTGTGCACCTCATGTTGATCCTTTGCATCCTACCCTTGATGAGTCTTTTGACATGATCTGCAACCTTTGAACTGTTAATCTTATCACTAGAGGGTTGCCTAGAAACTTGATTGGATATTTGCCTACTCTTAAGTGTGCCTACACCATGTGGAAATTTCTTGAGGAACTCTTTCCAAATTATTCCTTGAAAGATCTAGATGCAATTCTCCATAAATCCATTGCCTTGATTAAGATGAATTCCAATGATCCCAATTTTGGTGAGTGCTTATTTGAGCTCATTAATCTTACGAGTGGCAAAGGAGATGTTGGAATCATTAGCAATATCATTTCCAGAGCTATTAGAATTCATAGAGATAACTATAGAAATGATAATTTATCTAATGAATTACCCTCTCTGCGAATTGATCAATCACAAGATGATGTTGAACATGGATACTCAGATGAGGATGAGGATGATAGTGACTATGACCTTGATGATGCGATGAGGCACTTTGGTCTTATGGAAAATCTTCGCGGCTGCGTGGCTGGAGGAAAGGAATGGGTTCTCGATAGTGGATATACTAATCATGTGACCGGAGATAAAGATATGTTCCGTGAGCTTGCTGAAAACGACGGCCCTCGAAAATATGTCACCTTTGGTGATAACTCAAAGGGTAAGGTGGTTGGCCTCGGTAAGGTGGCCATCTCACATGATAGCTCCATACAAAATGTCATGCTCGTTGAATCTCTTGGGTACAATTTACTTTCAGTATCTAGACTTGCTGATTTCAGTTTCAATATCCTATTCACTGAAGTAGATTGCCAAGGGTTTCATAGAGACAATCGTAAAATGGTCTTTATCGGAATACGTAGAGGTGATCTTTACATTGTTGATTTCACTAAAAAGGCTCAACCTAGAACTTGCTTAATTGCTAAATCTTCTAAAGGTTGGTTATGGCATAGACGATTAGGTCATGTTGGTATGCAAAACCTTGACAAGCTTATTAAAGGTGATCATATCCTTAGAGTAAAAGATGTTATATTTGACAAGGATAGACTTTGTAGTGCTTGTCAGGCAGGGAAACAAGTTGGAGGAAGTCATCGCGCAAAGAACATCATGACCACGAGAAGACCACTCGAGCTACTTCACATGGATCTCTTTGGTCCAAATGCCTACAAGAGTCTCGGTGGTAACTCATTTGGACTAGTCATAGTTGATGGTTTTTCAAGATTTACGTGGGTGTTCTTTCTTGATGACAAATCGCAGGTCCAAAAGATCTTCAGAAACTTCTCTAGGAAGGCCCAAAATCAATTTGACGTGAAGATTAAGAAGGTTCGAAGCGACAACGGAATGGAGTTCAAGAACGCAAATGTGGATACCTTTCTTGACGAAGAAGGGATTTCACATGAGTTCTCGGCTACGTACACACCTCAACAAAATGGAGTCGTTGAGAGGAAGAACCAGACTCTTATTGATATGGCAAGAACGATGCTTGATGAGTACAAGACGCCAAAACACTTTTGGGCGGAAGCGGTTCAGACAGCTTGTCATGCAACAAATCGCTTGTATCTTCACAAGCTACTCGGAAAGACGACATACGAGCTCCTCACCGGTAACAAACCACAAATTGGATACTTTCGAGTATTCGGCTCAAAGTGCTACATTCTTGATAAGCATCGTCGTTCTAAATTTTCTCCTAAGTCTCATGAAGGTTTTCTACTTGGTTATGGCTCAAACTCTCACACATACCGTGTCTACAATAATTTCACCCGAAAGGTTGAAGAGACGGTAGATGTGAAGTTTGATGAATCTAACGGCTCGCAAGTAGAGCAATTGCCAATTGATGTAGGAGACAAAGACCCTTCGGAAGCAATCCAAGACTTGTCTATTGGCAAGATTCATCCAACGGAGGTGAATGAGAGTACCTCGTCCATCCAAGTGGAAGCTTCTACATCACGACAAGGTGAACCAAGAGTTGATACGGAAGCATCCACAAGTGGGACACATCAAGATGAAGAAAACGAGGAAGTGCATCAAGAGGAACGCCAACAACCTTCTTCTCCACCACGAAAGGAGAATGACAATGTCAATAATGAAGAAGGCCAAGAAGAAGAACAAGACGAAGAAGATGTACAACCAAGATCCAAGCAAAAGCTTTCATGAGTTCGAGCAAGAATTGCTAAAGATCATCCCGTCGAGCAAATCTACAATGATATCCAAACCGGGAGAATCACTCGCTCAAAAACTCGTTTAGCTAACTTTTGTGAACATTACTCATTCATGTCTCTCATTGAACCTATGAAGGTTGAAGAAGCATTGGAAGATCCAGATTGGATAAACGCTATGCATGAAGAGCTAGACAACTTTGAGAGAAATCAAGTGTGGACATTGGTTGAAAAGCCCGACAACAACCACAACATCATTGGTACCAAATGGGTATTTCGCAACAAGCAAGATGAAGATGGTCAAGTTGTCCGCAAAAAAGCACGCCTAGTCGCCCAAGGCTACACTCAAGTCGAAGGTATGGACTATCATGAGACATATGCCCGGATTGCTAGATTTGAGTCCATTCGCATCTTACTTGCCTATGCTAATCATCATGATATCACCTTATACCAAATGGACATTAAAAGTGCTTTTCTTAATGGTGAAATTGAGGAGGAAGTTTATGTTAAGCAACCTCCAGGATTTGTCAATCCTAAGAAACCTAATCATGTTTACAAACTTCACAAAGCTCTTTATGGTCTTAAACAAGCTCCTAGAGCATGGTATACATGCTTGACCAAGTTTCTTATTGAAAAAGGCTTTGAAATTGGAAAAATAGATTCTACTCTTTTTACTAAAAGGGTTAATGGAGAACTATTTGTATGCCAAATTTATGTCGATGATATTATATTTGTATCAACTAAGCCTCATTTTAGTGAAAAGTTTGGAAAGCTAATGTCGGAGAAGTTTGAGATGTCGATGATGAGTGAACTCAAATTCTTTCTCGGTTTGCAAATCAAGCAAACTAAGGAAGGCACCTTTGTATCTCAAACAAAGTACACCAAGGACTTATTCAAGAAGTTCAATATGCAAGAATGCAAAGGTATGACTACACCCATGCCTACTAGTGGACATCTTGATTTAACCAAAGATGGTGAACCAGTTGATCAAAAGGTTTATCGCTCTATGATTGGTTCATTGTTATATCTATGTGCTTCATGTCCCGATATTATGCTAAGTGTGTGCATGTGTGCATGATATCAAGCTGCTCCTAAAGAATGTCATCTTAAGGCCGTGAAAAGCATAGTGAGATACTTAATCCATACACCAAATTTTGGCATTTGGTATCCAAAGAGGGCTTCCTTTGATCTTGTTTGCTACTCCGATTCGGACTATGCCGGTGAAAAGGTTGATAGAAAGTCAACTTCGGGTACTTGTCGATTTCTTGGTAGATCTCTTGTTTCTTGGTCCTCCAAGAAACAAAACTCGGTATCCTTATCCACCACCGAAGCGGAATACATTGCCGCTGGATCATGCTATGCTCAATTACTTTGGATGACCCAAACTGTCGGTGTCAAAACCGACGGATCTCGGGTAGGGGGTCCCGAACTGTGCGTCTAGGCGGATGGTAACAGGAGACGAGGGACACGATGTTTTAACCCAGGTTTGGGCCCTCTTGATGGAGGTAAAACCCTACATCCTGCTCGATTAATATTGATGATATGGGTAGTACAAGAGTAGATCTACCACAAGATCAGAGAGGCTAAACCCTAGAAGCTAGGCTATGGTATGATTGTTGTTCGTCCTACAGACTAAAACCCTCCGGTTTATATAGACACCGGAGAGGGATAGGGTTACACAGAGTCGGTTACAATGGTAGGAGATCTACATATCCGTATCGCCAAGCTTGCCTTCCACGCCAAGGAAAGTCCCTTCCAGACACGGGACGAAGTCTTCAATCTTGTATCTTGATAGTCCAGGAGTCCGGCCGAAGGTATAGTCCGGCTATCCGGACACCCCCTAATCCAGGACTCCCTTAGTAGCCCCTAAACCAGGCTTCAATGACGACGAGTCTGGCGCGCAGATTGTCTTCGGCATTGCAAGGCGGGTTCCTCCTCCAAGTACTTCATAGAAGATTTTGAACACAAAGGTGGTGTCCGGCTCTGCAAAATAAGTTTCCACATATTGCCATAGAGAGAATAATATTTACACAAATCTAATCTGCTGACATATTCCATAGCGTGACATCACACCACGGCCAAGTCTTCATTCGAATCGTTTTACTGTCCCACCTCAGCGCGTTAAGCGAGGTGGTTTCCTTGGCACGTCTTGTCAAAGCGGAGATCATGTCCCCTTATTCCGGGATTCTCATCAATACGGGCGTGGGTAACCCAACCGCGCCATTGATTACAGCGCTTGGGAGATAAGCAAGTTTTACCAGGCTGGTGGGGACGCATAGTCGCGTCCGCCCATATAAGGGGATAAGGATCCACCTTTTCATCCACGCCTTCTTCCTCCTTTGCCTATCCATTTCCGCGCACTCGAGCTCCAGCGCCCAAGTCCGCACACCCCACCTCAACCTCCTTCGGCCATGTCCGGAGCGGGAGGTAAGTGGATGGTCTCCTCCGTCGCGGAGGGACTCATCAAAAAACTGAGGAAGGCCGGATACTTGTCTAGCGACATTGCGCATCGGCTTCCTGAAGAGGGGCAGCTCATCCCCACCCCTAGGCCCCATGAGAGGGTGGTGTTCCTTCCCCATTTCCTCCGCGGACTGGGCTTCCCTCTCCACCCATTTATCCGGGGGCTCATGTTCTACTATGGCCTGGATTTCCACGATCTGGCCCCGAACTTTGTCCTCAACATCTCGGCGTTTATCGTCGTATGCAAGGCTTTCCTCCACATCCGCCCCCATTTCGGCCTATGGCTCAAGACTTTCAATGTCAAGCCGAAGGTGGTGCGCGGCACCCAGGCGGAGTGCGGAGGCGCCATGGTGGGCAAGATGCCCAACGTCTTATGGCTCGAGGGCTCCTTCGTGGAGACCCTAAAGGGGTGGCAATCGGGATGGTTTTACATCACCGAGCCGCGCGACCCTGAATGGGTCGCATCCCCCGAGTTCCGATCCGGACCCCCTATGCGGCTCACCTCCTGGAAAGAGACGGGCCTGTCGTGGGGTAAAAAAGGAGAGCTGACCGGACTCTGAACATGCATCCAAACCCTGGTGGACAAGAAGCTCAAACTTGTCAATGTAGTCCAGGTTATGCTCATCTGCCGGATCCTCCCGTGTCAACAACAGGCTTTCAACCTGTGGGAGTTCGACCCGGCGCAGCACCGAACTCTGAGCAAGGTCTTCGACACGATGTACGAAGATGCCTGGAAGGTGCTTTTCAAGGGCGCCGAGGCCCCCACATCTGCTACCGAGGATCGCAGATTTAGCACGCAACGTCATGCTCGTGCGGTAAGCTGTTTTTACCTTTTACAGGGCATTAGTTTTTCATAGTTTGACTCCATGCGGGATCTAAGCTCCCTTACCTTTGACAGGATTGGCAGGAGACGTCCGGACAGATCATCTGTCCGGCTCCTTTGCCCGAAGGCCCAGTGGACGCTCGCTTGGCGAAGCTGCTGGTTCCGGCACCCTATGTGGTGCCGGAGAAGAAGACCAAGAAAAAGGCCACGGGGACTCAAAAGAGTGCCCGGCGCCAGGAGGCAACGAATTCATCATTCGACGACCCCAAGACGCACTCCTCCCATGAAGACAAGGAGGAGGAAGAAGAGACCTCTCCCCCTCCAGCGGGGGGAGGGAAGAAAAGGAAGGCCGCCCCAACTGGGGAGGCCGAAGGGTCCAAGAAGGGGAAGACCCTTTCTCCGGACTACTCCGCCGACGCCGACGACGGTGAAGAGGAGTGGCCGCACAGGGCCAAGCCCCTGGCGAGATCATAAGTATTCAGACACCAGAGCAATTCATAGTGTTCCTTTCTTGCACAACTCCTCCTTACGCCGAATATGACTATGCAGTCCGCCCAAGGCCGGGCTTGACGAGTCGTCGAGCGGCTCCCTGGATTCGTCGGACGTGAATTCACTTCCGCCCGCTACCTCCCCCCACGCTATGGACGACGCCGAGGTGCTGTCCCAACAGGTTCCAAGCCAGGAGGACGTGGTCCTGGAGGCGCCGCAAGGCGACCTCCCGGACTCCAAGCGTAAAGGGGATAGAACCCCCAAGGGCTCCAAGTCCGGCCTTGAGCCGGACACCGTGCCGAAACCTTCAACGGTTCCGGACTCCGGCAGGCGGCCTCCTTCCAAGAGGGGCAAGCCTACCGAGCCGGTGACCTCCGTCCAACTGGAGGCACCGGACAATTTGCTGGAGGTGCTTGACGGCGCCTCCATCGACGAGGAGCACCGCACTGTTATGAGTGCGGTGATCCAGATGGTTCAGTCCGCCAAGAGCAGACTGACTAAAGCCTGTGCCAGCCTTCTAACAGGCTTTGAGGTAAGTAAAAGATATGTAAAAATATTACCGCATAGACAGTAGCCCCTGATGCTCCGTTTGGCGTTCGGAATGAAAAGTCGAATAGAGGATCTAATACCATTCGCAGGAGTCTAACAAAAGTAAGTTAATATGCGTATGCAGGCTTCGCTGCTAGCATCCGCCGCACTGACTGCGGAGGTGGGCACGCTGAAGCAGAACCTCGAGCGGTCTGAGCAAGAGCTCGGCCTAGCCAAGCAGCAGCTCGATGAGAAGGAAGGTAAGAAATACCTTATTTAAATATGTGAAAGGTGCAATTGCAAAAAGTGATAGGATTAACATGGCTATTGTAGGGGCCATAACTGAGGTGGCGACCCTTAAGCAAGCGCTGGCCGAGGCCGAGAAGAAGGCGGCCATGGAGAGCACCGAGCGGGAGAAGCATGAGACGCAGGTTGGCGAGGTGCGGCAAGAGCTCCAGGCTCTCATGAAAAAACATGAGAGTTTGGAGCTTGACTCGAAGACGCAAGAGTCTGAGCTCGCGGCGGCCATTGAAGATGCCAAGTCTACCAAGGCCGAAGCCCAGAAGGCCCTCCAGGAGGTTGAGGCAATAAAAAAGATAGCGGCGGTAAGGCATTCTTTATGCAAAGCAAGCACATAAAAGTGAATTACTTGTTACTTACCTGAATCCGGAGCTCTCCAGGAGCATTCATAGACTTGCCCCATAGCGTGTCGGATGCTGCCGCCTTCTACCGAGCCGAGGAGGGAAGCTCAACAGAGAAGGTGTTCTGGTCTCAGTATGCTGAGGCCGAACACCCGGTGTCCTTAAGCGACCAGCTGAAACAGCTGGTCGAGCTCCATAAGGTGGCCGAACAGGCCATGAAGGGCCTCATAGTCCGGCTGTGGCCTGGAGAGGCCATGCATGGAAGCTACTTCGGGCTGGTGAGGCGGCTGGTGGAGGCCTGTCCAAGGCTCAAAGTCATCATGCGCTCCGTATGCATTGAGGGTGCCCGTAGGGCGCTTGCCCGTGCGAAGGTGCACTGGGGCAAGTTGGATGCTGAGAAGCTTGTGAAGGACGGGCCACCACCGGGCAAGGAGCATCGCAAGCCCGAGATGTATTATGAGGGCGTTCTGAAGGGTGCCCACCTTATGGCGGATGAATGTTCCAGGGATGTAATTTTTGAGTAAACTCGCTCGTTTTGTCCTGTGCGCTGAAAACTTGTTCATGTGCGCTAAGCAATGCTTTTTGAATTTAAAATATTACCTTCTGTGCGGCCGTTTATCAAATTTGAGAGATGACAAGTCGTCGGCTTCTGCCCCCATGCCACGAGTGCCGGGGTGTTCGGGATAAACATGAGCGCTCTTTTTCCCATTTTTGGGTCCTTCGAGGGAGGCGCTCAACACAACGAACAAGGCAATCGGACTATAATGCTTGAACACTCTCACTTAGCCATAGAATTCTATAATTTTAAATTTCGGTGAAGCCCCTAGTGTTCGGAAGACCGAGTTCGGGGCGCTATCCACGCCTAGGCTGGACAAAGCCAACTCCTCGCTCTAAGCGGCATAAGTCTTTAGGGACTCGAAAACCTCTCGAACAGCGACCAGCTCATGCCTCATCATGACAGTCAGTTTTAGCTTTCTCTACTGAGGTGCTTAGCCCAGCTCAACTGGGGCACAATCGCAGTAGTTCTCCTAGTGCTACCTTAGCCGATATAACGGAACGTAAGGTACCAAAACATAGGAGCCAGGCAAACCCAACTATTGACCCAAGACATGATTCGGAGCCGATGCATATAATGCTATAAGTTCGGGGTGCCGCACTTGTGAAAGTGTTCGGACTTCTCACACCGTATTGTGGGGTACTTAAGCCCCTGGCGTATTGGCCGTACCAAAGTGTATGGGTGCAACATGTCATTAATGAACATATATTCGTAAAAAAGAGTAATGCAATAATAGACGGAAGCTATGCATTGTTTATTTGAAAAGGCTGCGATCAAAGCAGAACGATACAAATAGTGCAATAAGCAAAAGATGGGACTATTTAACATGTCCTTTCCAGGGGCGAGCTGCGGAATGGTATGTGAAACAGGTATACTGCTCGTTATAGAGACCACCTTAGAGTTCCGTAGTGCGGCGTAGCTTTCTGCTTCCTTGGTTGTATCATTTGTGCGGTAATTGTAGTGCTGGACAAGCCTTCCGAAGAATGGAGTCATGAAAATAAGAGAAAATTAAGAAATCGGCAACCCCTAGTGCGGTTTAAGCCGCGTTTCAGGCGTGCCATGATGGTGCCCCTCCCCCTGTGCCCATGGTATTTCCAGAGCGTAGTTATGTACGCGCAACACTGGTTTTGCAAGTTCGCGAGGGCTGGGGTTGGGGCCGCATTGCTATGCTTGCTCGGAACGTGCCAGGCGGTCTTGTTGTAGGTTACTCCGGGCGCGCTTGATGGTGTCCAGACGTTTATTGGCCGGACTGGAGAATTGCCTTGAGAGGCTGCTTTGTACTTTTGCTGCGATAGCCGCCGTATGCTCCTCCGTTCGGAGAGAGCGTTCGGTGTTTCCATTGACCGTGATGACTCCTCGAGGGCCTGGCATCTTGAGCTTGAGGTATGCGTAGTGCGGCACCGCATTGAACTTGGCAAATGCGGTTCGCCCGAGCAGCGCGTGATAGCCACTGCGGAACAGGACTATGTCGAAGATTAACTCCTCGCTTCGGAAATTATCCGGAGATCCGAAGACCACTTCAAGTGTAACTAAGCCTGTACAGTTGGCCTCTACACCTGGTATGACGCCTTTAAAGGTCGTTTTAGTGGGTTTAATCCTTGAGGGATCGATGCCCATTTTCCACACTGTATCCTGGTAAAGCAGGTTCAGGCTGCTACCGCCGTCCATAAGGACTCTAGTGAGGTGAAATCCGTCAATAATTGGGTCTAGAACCAATGCGGCGAACCCGCCATGATGGGTGCTAGTGGGGTGGTCCCTTCGATCAAAAGTGGTCGGGCAGGAAGACCATGGGTTGAACTTTGGGGCGACTGGCTCCATCGCGTATACGTCCCTTAGCGCACGCTTCCGCTCCCTCTTGGGGACGTGGGTTGCGTATATCATGTTCACCGTCCGCACTTGTGGGGGAAAACCTTTCTGTCCACTGTTGTTCGGCGGCCGGGGCTCCTCCTCGTCATCGCTATGCAGCCCCTTGTCTCTACTTTCGGCATTTAACTTGCCTGCCTGCTTGAACACCCAACAATCCCTGTTGGTGTGATTGGCTAGTATTCGGTCCAAACTGGACGGGCCCGGAGTATTTCTTTTGAATGGCTTTTTCCGCTGACCGGGTTTAGAGCCTCTGAATCCGGCATTAACTGCCGTATCCTCAGCATTGTCGCTGTTAATGCGGCGCTTTTGCTTGTTGCGACGCGACCTGCCACTGCTGTCCTTGGTATCCGAATTACCAGGGCTCTTGGTCATGTTATTGCTGCGAGCTAGCCAGTTGTCTTCTCCTGCGCAAAAGCGGGTCATAAGTGTCGTGAGGGCTGCCATGGATTTCGGCTTTTCTTGTCCTAGGTGCCGTGCAAGCCACTCATCACGGATGTTATGCTTGAAGGCTTCTAGGGACTCTGCGTCCGGACAGTCGATGATTTGATTTTTCTTAGTTAGGAACCATGTCCAGAATTGTCTGGCCGATTCCTCTGGCTGCTGAATTATGTGGCTTAGGTCATCGACGTCTGGTGGTCGCACATAAGTGCCCTGGAAATTGTCGAGGAATGCGGCTTCTAGGTCTTCCCAACAACCAATTGATTCTACTTGCAAGCTGTTAAGCCTATGCCGACCTGGTCCTTTAAGCTTGAGTGGGAGGTATTTGATGGCGTGTAGGTCATCACTGTGGGCCATGTGGATATGAAGGAGATAGTCCTCGATCCATACCGCAGGATTTGTTGTGCCATCGTATGATTTGATGTTCATGGGTTTGAAACCCTCGGGGATTTGATGATCCATTACTCCATCTATGAAGCATAGTGGGTGTGCGGTGCCTCTGTATTGGGCTATATCACGACGCAGCTCAAGCAAGCTTTGTCTACTGTGTTCGGCCCGGCCGGATTTACTATATCCAGAGGGACGGTTACCGTCTTGTGCCGTGGGGCGCCCACGCGATCCGTAGATCGATCTTGTTTGCCTTGCCTTGTCCTCCAATATATCTCGTAGGTCTGGCATGTTTTCCCGTGCCTTGGTATTTTTTGAGCGGTGCCGGGGTGCGGCTTGAGTGGAGGGCCGAGAGACTCTCTGTCGCGGCCACGGGGTGGCCGATCGGCCGCATCATGTGCTGGTGATGTAGGTTTAGGTGCTTCCTCCTCTAATTGGGGTAGCAACCTGCGCTTTGGGTAGTGAGGGAGTCCTGGATTAGGGGGTGTCCGGATGGCCGGACTATACCTTCAGCCGGACTCCTGGACTGTGAAGATACAAGATTGAAGACTCCGTCCCGTGTCCGGAAAGGACTTTCCTTGGTGTGGAAGGCAAGCTTGGCGATACGGATATGAAGATCTCCTACCATTGTAACCGACTTTGTGTAACCCTAACCCTCTTCGGTGTTTATATAAACTAGGGAGTTTTAGTCCGTAGGACAACATACACATCAACAATCATACCATAGGCTAGCTTCTAGGGTTTAGCCTCTCCGATCTCGTGGTAGATCTACTCTTGTACTACCCATATCATCAATATTAATCAAGCAGGACGTAGGGTTTTACCTCCATCGAGAGGGCCCGAACCTGGGTAAAACTTCGTGTCCCTTGCCTCCTATTACCATCCGGCCTAGACGCACAGTTCGGGACCCCCTACCCGAGATCCGCCGGTTTTGACACCGACATTGGTGCTTTCATTGAGAGTTCCTCTGTGTCGTCGCCGTCAGGCTCGATGGCTCCTACGATCATCAATAGCGATGCAGTCCAGGGTGAGACCTTCCTCCCCGAACAGATCTTCGTCTTCGGCAGCTTCGCACTGCGGGCAGATTCGCTCGGCCGTCTAGAGCAGATCGAAAGCTATGCCCCTGGCCGTCAGGTCAGATTTGATCTTCGACGGATTCGAACCACTGCCGAATCACACCAACAGGGATTGTTGGGTGTTCAAGTAGGCAGGCAAGTTAAACGCCGAAAATGAAGACAAGGGGTTGCATAGCGATGATGACGAGGAGCCCCGGCTGCCGAACAACAGTGGACAGAAGTGTTTTCCCCCACAAGTGCGGACGGTGAACATGATATACGCAACCCACGTCCCCAAAAGGGAGCGGAAGCGCGCGTTAAGGGACGTATACGCGGTAGAGCCAGTCGCCCCAAAGTTCAACCCATGGTCTTCCTGCCCGACCACTTTTGATCGAAGGGACCACCCCACTAGCACCCATCATGGCGGGTTCGCCGCATTGGTTCTAGACCCAATTATTGACGGATTTCACCTCACTAGAGTCCTTATGGACGGCGGTAGCAGCCTGAACCTGCTTTACCAGGATACAATGTGGAAAATGGGCATCGATCCCTCAAGGATTAAACCCACTAAAACGACCTTTAAAGGCGTCATACCAGGTGTAGAGGCCAACTGTACAGGCTTAGTTACACTTGAAGTGGTCTTCGGATCTCCGGATAATTTCCGAAGCGAGGAGTTAATCTTCGACATAGTCCTGTTCCGCAGTGGCTATCACGCACTGCTCGGGCGAACCGCATTCGCTAAGTTCAATGCGGTACCACACTACGCATACCTCAAGCTCAAGATGCCAGGCCCTCGAGGAGTAATTACGGTCAATGGAAACACCGAACGCTCCCTCCGAACGGAGGAGCACAAGGAAGCCCTTGCAGCGGAAGTACAAAGCAGCCTCTCCAGGCAGTTCTCCAGTCCGGCCACTAAACGACCGGACACCGTCAAGCGCGCCCGGAGTAACCTACAACAAGACGGCCTGGCACGATCCAAGCAGGCGTAGCAATGCGGCCCCAACCCCAACCCTCGCAAAAAGGCGACGCCAGTACTTCACATACATAACTACGCTCTAGAGATACCATGGGTACAGGGGGAGGGGCACCATCACGGCACGCCTAAAACATGGCTTAAACCGTACCAGGGGCTGCCGATTTTTTAATTTTCTCTTACTTTCAGGACTCCATCCTTCGGAAGGCCTGTTCGGCAGTTCAATTGCCGCACAAACGATGCAAGAACCAGGGAAGCAGACAAGCCACGCCGCATTACGGAACTCCCAGGTGGTCTCTATCACGAGCAGTATACCTGCTCCGCATACTATTCCGCAGCTTGCCCCTAGAACGGACATGTTAACTAGTCCAACCTTCCACTTATCGCATTATATGTATCATTTTGCTTTGATCGCAGCCCTTTTTAATAAACAATGCATAGCTTTCGTCTATTTTTGCATTACCTTTTTTCTTTATATATGTTCCTTAACGACATGTTGCACCCGTACACGTTGGTACGGCCAAAATACGCCAGGGGCTTTAGTACCCCTCAATATGGTGTGAGAAGTCCGAACACTTTAACATGTGCGGCACCCCGAACTTATAGCATTATATGCATCGGCTCCGAATCATGACTTGGGTCAATAGTTGGGTTTGCCCGGCTCCTATGTTTTGGTGCCTTACGTTCCGCTATATCGGCTAAGGTAGCACTAGGAGAACCACTGCGATTGTGCCCCAGTTGAGCTGGGTCAAGCACCTCAGTGGAGAAAGCTAAAACTGACTGTCATGATGAAGCGAGAGCTGGTCGCTGTTCGAGAGGTTTTTCGAGTCCCTAAAGACTTATACCGCTTAGGGCGAGGAGCCGGCTCTGTTCGGCCAAGGCGTGGATAGCGCCCCGAACTCGGTCTTCCGAATACCAGGGGCTTCGCCAAAATTTAAAATTATAGAATTCTATGGCTAAGTGAGAGTGTTCACGCATTATAGTCCGATTGCCTTGTTCATTTTGCTGAGTGCCTCCCTCGAAGGACCCAAACATGGGAAAAAGAGCGCTCAGGTTTATCCCCGAACACCCCAGCACTAGCGACACGGGGGCAGAAGCCGACGACTCGCCATCTCTCAGAATTGATAAACAGCCGCACAGAAGGTAATATTTTAGATTCCAATAGAATTGCTTAGCACATATGAACAAGTTTTCAGTGCACAGGACAAAACGAGCAAGTTTCACTCAAAAATTACATCCCTAGAACATTCATCCGCCACAAGGCAGGCACCCTTCAGAACATCCTTATAGTAATTCTCGGGCTTGCGATGCTCTTTCCCCGGCGGTGGCCCGTCCTTCATAAGCTTCTCAGCATCCAGCTTGCCCCAGTGCACCTTAGCACGGGCAAGGGCCCTACGGGCACCTTCAATGCAGACGGAGCGCTTGATGACTTCGAGCCTTGGACAGGCCTCCACCAGCCGCTGCACCAGCCCGAAATAGCTCCCAGGCAGAGCCCCTTCAGGCCACAGCCGAACAATGAGGCCCTTCATGGCCTGTTCGGCCGCCTTGTGGAGCTCGACCAGTTGCTTCAGCTGGTCGCTCAGGGGCATGACGTTTCCGGCCTCGGCATATTGAGACCAGAACACCTTCTCTATTGAGCTGCCCTCCTCGGCTCGATAGAATGCGGCGGCATCGGACACACTCCGGGGAAGATCTGCGAACGCTCCTGGAGAGCTCCGGATTCGGGTAAGTAACAAGTAACTCACGTTTATGTGTTTGCTTTGCATAAAGAATGCCTTACCCGCTGCTATCTTCTTCACCTCATCCAACTCCTGGAGGGTCTTCTGGGATTCGGCCTTGGCAGACTTGGCATTTTCAATAGCCACCGCGAGCTCGGACGCTCGCGTCTTTGAGTCAAGCTCCAAACTCTCATGTTTCTCCATGAGAGCTTGGAGCTCTTGCCGCACCTTTCCAACCTCGGCCTCATACTTCTCCTGCTCGGTGCGCTCCGAGGCCGCCCTCTTCTCGGCCTCGACCGGCGCTTGCTTAAGGGTCGCCACTTCAGACATGGCCCCTACAATAGCTACGATAATCATGTCATTCTTTGCAATTGCACCTTTTTATATATATTTAAAAAACAAGGTATTTCTTACCTTCATTGTCCTCGAGCTGCTTCTTGGCACGCCCGAGCTCTTGCTCGGACCGCTCGAGGTTCTGCTTTAGCGTGTCCACTTCCGCAGTTAGTGCGGCGGACGCAAGCAGAGAAGCCTGCATATGCATATTGACTCATTTTTGTTAGACTCCTGCGAATTTTATTTGATCCTCTATTCGGCTTTTCTTCCCGAACACCAAACAGAGCATCAGAGGCTACTGTCTATGCGGTAATATTATTTACACATTCTTTACTTACCTCAAAGCCTGTTAAAAGGCTAGTACAAGCTTCAGTCAGTCCGCTCTTGGCGGACTGAACCTTCTGGACCACCGCACTCATAATAGTGCGGTGCTCCTCGTCGATGGAGGCGCCTTGGAGCGCCTCCAACATATTGTCCGGCGCCTCCGGTTGGACGGGGGCCACCGGCATGGTGGACTTGCTCCCCTTGGAAGGAGGTCCCCCACCGGACTCTAGAACCTTTAAAGGTTCCGGAGCGGTGTCTGGCCTAGAGCCAGACTTGGAGCCCTCGGGGGTTTCATCCCCTTTACTCCTGGAGTCCGGGAGGTCGCCTTGCGGCGCCTCCAGGACCACCTCCTCCCGGCTTGGAACCTGTTGGGACAACACTTCGGTGTCGTCCATAGGGTGGGGGGAGGAAGCCGTCGGAAGCGAGTTCACATCCGACGAGTCCATTGAGCCGCTCGACGACGCGTCGAGCCGGTCTTTGGGTGGGCTGCATAGACATATTCGACGTAAGGGAAAGCTGTGCAATAAACGAATACTATGAATTACTCTGGTATCAGAATACTTACGATTTTGCCAGGGGCTTGGCCCTGGGCTGCCACTCCTCTCCGCCGTCGTCGGTGTCGGTGGAGTAGTCCGGAGGAAGGGTTTTCCCCTTCTTGGACCCTCCGGCCTCCCTAGAGAGGGCGGCCTTCCTTTTCTTCTCTCCTCCCGCTAGAGGGGGAGAGGTTTCTTCTTCTTCTTCATCCTCGTCTTCACGGGAGGAATGCACCTCGGAACCATCGGATGATGGATCCGACACCTCCTGGCGCCGGGCACTGTTTCGAGTCCCCGCGGCCTTTTTTGCGGCCTTCTTCTCCGGCACCACATAGGGTGCCAGAACCAGCAGCTTCGCCAAGCCAGCGTCCGCTGGGCCTTCGGGCAAAGGAGCTGGACAGTTGATCTGTCCGGATGTCACCTGCCAATCCTGTCAAAGGTAAGGGAGCTTAGATACCGCATGGAGTCAAACTATGAAAAACTGATACCCTGTAAAAGGAAAAAACAGCTTACCACGAGAGCGTGACGCTGCGCACTGAATCTGCGATCCTCGGTAGCAGATGCAGGAGCCTCGGCGCCCTTGAAAAGCACCTTCCAGGCATCTTCGTACGTCATGTCGAAGAGCCTGCTCAGAGTTTGGTGTCGCGCCGGGTCGAACTCCCACAGGTTGAAAGCCCGTTGTTGACACGGGAGGATCAAGCGGATGAGCATAACTTGGACTAAGTTGACAAGTTTGAGCTTCTTGTCCACCAGGGTTTGGACGCATGTTTGGAGTACAGTCAGCTCTCCCTTCTTGCCCCATGATAGGCCCGTCTCCTTCCAGGAGGTGAGCCGCGTAGGGGGTCCAGATCGAAACACAGGGGGTGCGACCCATTCAGCGTCGCGCGGCTCGGTGATGTAAAACCACCCCGATTGCCACCCCTTCAGGGTCTCCACAAACGAGCCCTCGAGCCATAGGATGTTGGCCATCTTGCCCACCATGGCGCCTCCGCACTCCGCCTTGTTTCCGCGCACCACCTTCGGCTTGACGTTGAAAGTCTTGAGCCATAGGCCGAAATGGGGGCAGATGCGGAGGAAGGCCTTGCACACGACAATAAACGCCGAGATGTTGAGGACGAAGTTCGGGGCCAGATCGTGGAAATCCAGGCCATAGTAGAACATGAGCCCCCGGACAAATGGGTGGAGAGGGAAGCCCAGTCCACGGAGGAAATGGGGGAGGAACACCACCCTCTCATGGGGCCTAGGGGTGGGGATGAGCTGCCCCTTTTCGGGAAGTCGGTACGCGATGTTGTTAGACAGGTATCCGGCCTTCCTCAACTTTTTGATGTGTCCCTCCGTGACGGAGGAGACCATCCACTTGCCTCCCGCTCCGGACATGGCTGGAGGAGGTTGAGGTGGGGAGTGCGGACTTGGGCGCTGGAGCTTGAGTGCGCAAGAATGGATAGACGAAGGAGGAAGAAGGCGTAGGTGAAAGGGTGGATCATTGTCCCCTTATATGGGTGGACGCAACTACATGTCCCCACCAGCCTGGTAAAACTCGCTTATCTCCAAGCGTCGTAATCAATGGCGCGGTTGGGTTACCCACGCCCGTATTGATGAGAATCCCGGAATAAGGGGACACGATCTCTGCTTTAACAAGACGTGCCAAGGAAACCGCCTCGCATGACGCGCTGAGGTGGGATAATGAAACGACTCAGATAAAGGCTTGGCCGTGGTGTGTCACGCTACGGAATACGTCAGCAGATTAGATTTGTGTAGATATTATTCTCTCTATGGCAATATGTGGAAACTTATTTTGCAGAGCCGGACACTATCTTTGTGTTCAAAATCTTCTATGAAGTACTTGGAGGGGGAACCCGCCTTGCAATGGCGAAGACAATCTGCGCGTCGGACTCGTCGTCATTGAAGCCTGGTTCAGGGGCTACTGAGGGAGTCCTGGATTAGGGGGTGTCCAGATGGCCGGACTATACCTTCAGCCGGACTCCTGGACTGGGAAGATACAAGATTGAAGACTCCGTCCCGTGTCCGGAAGGGACTTTCCTTGGCGTGGAAGGCAAGCTTGGCGATACGGATATGAAGATCTCCTACCATTGTAACCGACTTTGTGTAACCCTAACCCTCTCCGGTGTCTATATAAACCGGGGGGTTTTAGTCCGTAGGACAACATACACATCAACAATCATACCATATGCTAGCTTCTAGGGTTTAGCCTCTCCGATCTTGTGGTAGATCTACTCTTGTACTAGCCATATCATCAATATTAATCAAGCAGGACGTAGGGTTTTACCTCCATCGAGAGGGCCCGAACCTGGGTAAAACTTCGTCTCCCTTGCCTCCTGTTACCATCCGGCCTAGACGCACAGTTCGGGACCCCCTACCCGAGATCCGCCAGTTTTGACACCGACAGGTAGCTTTTGGAGGGGCGTTCGAGTTCATACTCTTCGGCCGCGAGAACTTTAGTCCATCTGTCGGCTAGCAAATCTTGATCAGCTCTAAGTTGTTTCTGTTTTTTTCTTGAGGCTGTTCGCCGTGGCCATAAGCCTATGTTTGAAACGCTCTTGTTCGACGGGATCCTCCGGCACGACAAATTCGTCGTCGTCGAGGCTTGCCTCGTCTTCGGAGGGAGGCATATAATTATCGTCCTCGACCTCTCTGTCTGCCGCTCTCTCATGAGGGATGGCGTCTCCATCCTCCTGTGCTGAATCTTGCTGGAGGTGGTTGTCTTCGGCACTGTCCGGGGTGTTATTATCTCCCGTGCCGGAATCACCGTTTTTGCTTTGGCGGGATTTAGAGCGGCGCCGCTGACGCCGGTGCTTAGGCTGCTTCTTGGAGGGGTCATCCTCCACTGTTCCATCGCCATTGCCTTCTTTTGGGGTGTCCACCATGTATATATCATACGACGAGGTGGCTTTCCAGTGCCCTATAGGCGCTGGTTCTTGATCGTCTCCTGCATCGGCGTCCATGCCATCGATGTCTTCGGAGTCGAAGTCGAGCATGTCGGTTAAATCATCGATAGTGGCTACAAAGTGGGTGGTGGGTGGGATTTGAATTTCTTCATCATCCGCATCCCAACCTTGCTGACCATAGTCCGACCAGGGCTCTCCTGATAAAGAGAGAGACTTTAGTGAATTCAGAATATCGCCGAAGGGCGAGTCCTGAAAGATGTCCGCGACAGTGAACTCCATGATCGGCGCCAATTCGGGTTCGATCGGTAGGGGCGCGGAGGGCTCGGAGTCTGGAGAGGAGTCCGGCTCCTTGGAGTCATGGGCTTCGCAGAGAATAGGGCTGGTGTTCGGTTCAATCGCCGTAGAGATTGCAGCCCCGAGGCGGTGTCCAACCACCCATCCTCGGTTGGCCTAGTTGGCTCCGAATTAAGGGTCGGAGCTGATGCGGGTGCGGCCTCTAGGGCACTGTTCGGCGGCAGAGCTAGATCGTGCCCATCGTGACAGTGCGACGCGCTCGGCTGTGGCTCGAATCCGTCGAAGATCAAGTCTCCGCGGATGTCGGCCGTGTAGTTCAAACTTCCAAATCTGACCTGATGGCCAGGGGCGTAGCTTTCGATCTGCTCCAGATGACCAAGCGAATTGGCCCGCAGTGCAAAGCCGCTGAATACGAAGATCTGTCCAGGGAGAAAGGTCTCACCCTGGATTGCATCGCTGTTGATGATCAGAGAAGCCATCGGGCCTAAAAGTGACGACACAGAGGAACTCTCAATGAAAGCACCAATGTCGGTGTCAAAACCGGCGGATCTCGGGTAGGGGGTCCCGAACTGTGCATCTAGGCGGATGGTAACAGGAGACGAGGGACACGATGTTTTTAACCAGGTTCGGGCCCTATTGATGGAGGTAAAACCCTACGTCCTGCTCGATTAATATTGATGATATGGGTAGTACAAGAGTAGATCTACCACGAGATCAGAGAGGCTAAACCCTAGAAGCCAGCCTATGGTATGATTGTTGTTCGTCCTACGGACTAAAACCCTCCGGTTTATATAGACACCGGAGAGGGCTAGGGTTACACAGAGTCAGTTACAGTGGTAGGAGATCTACATATCCGTATCGCCAAGCTTGCCTTCCACGCCAAGGAAAGTGCCTTCTGGACACGGGACGAAGTCTTCAATCTTGTATCTTCATAGTCCAGGAGTCCGACCGAAGGTATAGTCCGGCTATCCGGACACCCCCTAATCCAGGACTCCCTCACAAACTCTTAAAGATTATGGGATATATGTGAAACATGTTCCATTACTTTGTGACAATGAAAGTGCCATTAAGATTGCTCACAATCCCGTGCAACATTCTCGAACTAAGCATATTGAAGTTCGTCATCATTTCATTCGAGATCATGTTGCCAAAGGGGACATTAATCTTAAGCATGTTCGCACCGATAAGCAATTGGCGGATATATTTACCAAACCACTTGATGAGAAAGTGTTTTGCAGGTTAAGAGGTGAATTGAACATCATTGATGCTTCAAACTTGGAGTAGGAACTCCATTTAATACATGCAAGGCATGAGCTTACGACTAATCCTTGATATATTTGCACCTTGGATGCTATCTAACCAGTGTAGGTACTTGGATGAATCGAAATCTATGAGATTGCAACTCACTCACATCTTGAGCAATTTCTATATCACCAAGTCGCTACACAATGGTGGATGAAGACAAGGAAGCACGCAACCATTCAAACATATCCATTGACAAATTCTATCATGATTGTCATTTTGGATACACAAGTGCTCTTCCTTGCAAAAACTAACCCATGTAGGTAGATGAACTCAAACTCCAAGTGGTGCTCCCAACTCTTGATGAGCTACATCAACCTTGAGCAACCCACACAAGTTCAACTACATGATCATGATCAACACCACCACCCAAGGTATGTTATTCCATCTTAGAGAAGCTTTACTCCAAGTCATGGGATAAAGCAACTCAATAAGATGTGAATACATCGAGATGCTTTGACGAAAAATGGTAACCCCATTTTGAGCTTAAACGATGAGTATGACCAAAGATCAAGTGATCTCACTTGACTCCTAAGTCAATATACTCTAACATAGGTGACTTTGTCACCGCCCAATTCTAGATGAAGTTCTCTTGTGTTCTTTTTTGTGCTCTTGCATTTGTCTCATGCATATTTGTTTCCCTCTTCAACTTCATCTAGATTCTTTTTAGTTTCTTCTCTTTTATTTTCTGTTCTACATCTTCTTCATTAAATTCCTTGCAAATCCTTGTGAGATCTTACTTGTCTAGTGAGCTGAGGTGACAAGTGTTTTCTCTGCGATGAACTCGGTCACACCGGGTTGTTTACTTTGATCCAACCGAACCCTTTCGGTGCCACCGAAACACCAAACTCGGTGCTACCGATTTCACTGCAGGAAAAACATCTTGCCACTTGCTTCTAAATTCTTTTTAATCCAGCTTCACTTAATGAATCTTGTCCTCGACCAGCATCCTACTCAACTTGCTGCTTTGTTCTGTGACTCAAGGACCAAACACATCATGACAAAAATCCAGAAGAACCCTTCTTGGAAATTGATGTCAAAGGGGGAGAGAGAGACCATCACATCAAAGCTTAGTCATATCTATAGGGGGAGTGCATACTCTAGGGAAGAAAGAGACCCCAGATGCTTGGTGTTCAAGAGGAGAGAAGTCACATGCCTTCAAGAAGGGAAAGACATGTTCATGTTTGCTCGATTGCATTATCTCCGTTTATTTACTTTGAGCTCTGATTTTCTGTTCCCTATCTTCTCCCAATATCACATGTTAGATTCAGGGGGAGCAAGACATCTAAGGGAAGGAAATCCTTGAATTTATTGCACATCTTTACCTTTGGGGACATGTCTTTATCCAATGTGGTACTTAGTACTCACTCTACATGTCATCCCAGTCTTGGTACTCTTGTGGTTTATCTTGTTTTCTCTGGCCAGTAGGTGTATCTGTGTTATCTAACCTTGTTTACGTAGGTTCATCCCATCCTAAGCCAACTCAAGCCCACAAGGTAAGTATATGCATCACAGTCATGTGAATGAGAATTTTTTGCTGATGTACATACTGTTTGCAAGGACTCATGAGCAGGAAGTACATTTTTCATATTTTCATCATTTGCTTTGATGCATATAGACAAGATACATGTAACACATTGCTTACTCTGTCATGTTTATGCATTCACATGCTCCTATATTCCATAATCACATGATTGCATACATGTAGGGGGAGCCTATGCAAGTTACATGTCTTTCCAAAGCTTTACTTACTACTCTTAATATCTTGATCTAAAGCTTTGATGTATGTTGTCATCAATTACCAAAAAGGGGGAGATTGAAAGCACAAGTGCTCCCTAGGTGGTTTTGGTAATTAATGTCAACATATCTCTTGTTGGACTAACATTTTTATCTAGTATGTTTCCGATAAGTTCAACAGTGAAGTGGCATGGGCTAGAGGATGTGAAACCCCTTCAAGATGCTAAGGACAAAGGATTGGCTGAAGATCAAAACTTAAGACTCTACATTTTCCATTTTAGTGATCCAAGATCACATTGAGTCTATAGGAAAAGCCAATACTATCAAGGAGGGATGAGGTGTTGCTTAATGAGGTTCTTGCTCAAAATGCTTAGTGATATGCTCCAAAACCCTCAACTACTTTCTCGCATCTACATATGACCTAAACAAAAAGTCAAACTCGGCCCCACCGATTCTTTCTATCCGGCGCCATCGAGTTTCAAATGTCATAGCCACTGCCACAAACCCTAGGAAAATCGGTCTCACCGATAGGTATCTCGGTCTCACCGAGATGGGATTGCAAACTCCCTGTTGCCTATTGCAATACTTTCGGTCTCACCTAAACTTGCGATTGGTCCCACCGAAACTGCAATGTAAACTCTCTGGTTCCCATTTGTAACATTTCGGTCTCACCGAAATGAGCGATCGGTCCCACCGAGTTTACCTGGCCAACTCTCTGGTTAGCTTATTACCAAAATCGGTCTCACCGAGTTTGTGTAATCGGTCTCACCGAGATTACGTTATGCCCTAACCCTAATCATATCGGTCCTACGGAGTTGTATGTCGGTCCCATCGAAAACCCTAACGGTCACTAGCTTTGCTGAATCGGTCCGACCGAGTTTAACCATTCGGTCCCACCGAGTTTGGAAAGTTATGTGTAACGGTTAGATTTTGTGTGGAGGCTATATATACCCCTCCACCTCCTCTTCATTCGTGGAGAGAGCCATCAAAACAAATCTACACTTCCAACCTATATTTTCTGAGAGAGGACCACCTACACTTGTGTTGAGACCAAGATATTCCATTCCTACCACATGAATCTTGATCTCTAGCCTTCCCCAAGTTGCTTTCCACTAAAATCTTCTTTCAACCAAATCCATATCCTGTGAGAGGGAGTTGAGTGTTGGGGAGACTATCATTTGAAGCACAAGAGCAAGGAGTTTATCTTCAACACACCATTTGTTACTTCTTGGAGAGTGGTGTCTCCTAGATTGGCTAGGTGTCACTTGGGAGCCTCCGACAAGATTGTGGAGTTGAACCAAGGAGTTTGTAAGGGCAAGAAGATCCCCTACTTCGTGAAGATCTACCGCTAGTGAGGCAAGTTCTTCATGGGCGATGGCCATGGTGGGATAGACAAGGTTGCTTCTTCGTGGACCCTTCGTGGGTGGAGCCCTCCGTGGACTCGTGCAACCATTACCCTTCATGGGTTGAAGTCTCCATCAACGTGGATGTACAATAGCACCACCTATCGGAACCACGACAAAACATCCGTGTCTCCAATTGCGTTTGAATATTCCAAACCCTTCCCTTTACATTCTTGCAAGTTGCATGCTTTACTTTCCGCTGCTCATATACTCTTTGCATGCTTGCTTGAATTATGTTAAGTATGCTTGACTTGTCCAAAGTTGCTAAAATCTGCCAAGAACTAAAATTGGGAAAAGGCTAGTTTTTTTATTTGGTCAAGTAGTCTAATCACCCCCCCTCTAGACACCTCCTCTCAATCCTTTCAGTGTGCTGCTCCCGCCTTTCCTTCACAAATTCCAGTGAATTGTGCTATCTATTTTTACCATGCAATCTGTTGCTCTAGTGTATATGTTTTATATATCGTGCAGTGTGGTGCTCACTTATTAACTGTTTTTTAATTAGTTATCGTCTTCAGCTAACTGTTTGGTTCAATTCTGCAAATGAGATGTTCAATTCTTTAGGCTGCAATTTTGTATTGTCTTCCATGTGAGAAGTAAATCAAATTTATATTTACAAAATACATGAGAAACGAATACAATTGCTACATTTCCAAGTTGTCAAGCATGCTTGGTTTGGTTATACATTTTGCAATGTGGTGCTTACTTAACATTTGGTTCATTTATGTTGTAGTGTTTAGCTAACTGCTTGGTTCAATTCTGCAATGCGATGTTCAATAGTTGTGGGTGCATTCTATTATTGTATACCATGTGAGGAATAAATTGAATTTGGCTGTAGTAAATACATGAGAAACAAATACAATTGCTATATTTCCAAGTTGTTAAGCATGATTGGTTTGGTTAACTGTCTGGTCTTCTATTAGGAGTATGTTATATTGTGCAATGTGGTGCTTAGTTAATGTTTGGTTCATTTGTTGTGGTGTTTAGTTAACTACTTGGTTCAATTCTACAATGCGATGTCCAATTGTCATTGGTAGAATTTTGTATTGTTGTGCATGTGAGGAATAAATCGAATTTGGCTGCACTTAATACATGAGAAACATATACAAGTGCTATATTTCCTAGTTCTTAATCATGCTTGGTTTGGACAAATGGGTTTTCCATGTGGCTTGAATTAATCTGATGAATCTGCAATGTGCTTATTTTTCATCAACATATTTTACTGATAGCATGTGAACCCTTATTTAACCTGATGACTAACTACCTTATATGTGTTGTAGGGAAACAATGGGAAACACTGAGGTTTACAATCAAGGTTAGCACGTGCATGGTCTGTTGTCTAATAACACATTATTGTGCAATTGCAGGAACCATTCTAATATTTAGATTTTTAACAATTTGGTCTTGCACATGTAGGTCCTGCTTTCAGAGGTTTGGACCCACTGTTCGACCCTTTTTGCATATGGGGAAATGAGTTGTCCATGAATATCAATCAAATCAAGAAACTCAGAAAGATTGTTAGGATAAAGAAATTAGCGACAAAAGACAACAAGATCTTTGTCTGCACAATGAAGAAGACATCAGTTCACTACAAGATGGTACTAATTGTTATACCTTGCCTTTTTTATTCCTTTGCCCCATTTCCAATATAGATAAGATATTTATGCACATCTTTGTTTTCAGGCCTTTCCAAAGCAGTTCACTGATGATTACCTCTCAAACCACATCTATGGTCAGGAGGCGAGGAAGGTTTTCATACAACACCCACGGTTCAATATAGAAGTTTTTCTAAAGAGGACGAAGGAGGGACGGCCAATCATCCACATGCACTAGCCTAAAGTTGCAAAGACCTTCAACATTAAAGAAGGATCAATAATCGCCTTCCGCTTCAGCAGTTTTCCAGATGAGATGCATATGTCTATATACCGTCTATGATGCTGATTTCGAAAGATTCTACATGGTGCATCTGAAACTTGGTGTTGGTGCAGTAGTGTAATGGGGTAGCTGAGTGCTGAAGCTATATCATATTGTACTCTGATGTATTTCAATTATGAAATTCTGCTTCCTTAATATGAAAATGAAATACATTATGTGCTTAATATGAATGTCAATTGGATTAACAAATGGACTATTAATAATAGGGCAATTAGCCTGCTAATTGGGTTTTGCTATTGCAAACAGTTATTGAAAAAATACTGTGGGCGATGATCTCAGGCAACGCACACAGTTTCTAGGAATAAACCGTGTTGGATCAATAAACAATCACACATGACTTTGTCTTGAAAACTGTTTGCGTTAGGCCACCTTGTGCAAACGTTTACCACATAAAAACTGTGTGTGATGGACAGCCTTTGCTACACAGTTTCTTCTACGAACCGTGTGTGATGCATTGATACGTCTCCGTCGTATCTATAAGTTTTGATTATTCCATGCCAATATTCTACAACTTTTATATACTTTTGGCAACTTTTTATACTATTTTTGGGGACTAACATATTGATCCAGTGCCGAGTGTCAGTTCCTGTTTGTTGCATGTTTTTTGTTTCGCAGAAAATCCATATCTATGGAGTCCAAATGGAATAAAAACGGACGAAGAATCTTTTTGGAATATATGTGAAATATGGGAAGAAAATCAATGCGAGACGGTGCCCGAGGGAGCCACGAGGCAGGGGGCGCGCCTGTCCCCCTGGGCACGCCCCTGACCCTCGTGCCCCCCC
>NC_041388.1:348293786-348308854 GCF_002162155.2 Triticum dicoccoides | reverse complement strand
GCGGTTAATGCTCTTCTTCGGCCTCAAGAAAGCTAATTTTCGGGAAAAAAATTGGAGCAAAGGTTCCAATCCAATCGGAGTTACGGATCTCTGGATATATAAGAAACAGTGAAAGGGCAGAATCCCAGAAGCATAAACAGAGAGAGACAGAGAGACAGATCCAATCTCAGAGGGGCTCTCGCCCCTCCCACGCCATGGAGACCATGGACCAGAGGGGAAACCCTTCTCCCATCTAGGGAGAAGGTCAAGGAAGAATAAGGAGGGGGGCTCTCTCCCCCTCGCTTCCGGTGGCGCCGGAACGACGCCGGGGGCCATCATCATCACTGCGATCTTCACCAACACCTCCGCCATCTTCACCAACATCTCCATCACCTTCCCCCCTCTATCTACAGTGGTCCACTCTCCCGCAACCCGATGTACCCTCTACTTGAACATGGTGCTTTATGCTTCATATTATTATCCAATGATGTGTTGCCATCCTATGATGTCTGAGTAGATTTTTGTTGTCCTATCGGTGGTTGATGAATTGCTATGATTGATTTAATTTGCTTGTGGTTATGTTGCTGTCCTTTGGTGCCTATCATATGAGCGCACGCGTGGATCACACCATAGGGTTAGTTGTATGTTGATAGGACTATGTATTGGAGGGCAAGAGTGACAGAAGCTTCAACCTAGCATATAAATTGATGCATATGGGATTGAAGGGGGACCAATATATCTTAATGTTATGGTTGGGTTTTACCTTAATGAACGTTAGTAGTTGCGGATGCTTTCTAATAGTTCCAATCATAAGTGCATAGAATTCCAAGTCAGGGATGACATGCTAGCAGTGGCCTCTCCCACATAAAACTTGCTATTGGTCTAGTAAAGTAGTCAATTGCTTAGGGACAATTTCGCAACTCCTACCACCACTTTTCCACACTCGCTATACTAACTTTATTGCTTCTTTATGTAAACAGCCCCTAGCTTTTATTTACGCGCTCTTTATTATCTTGCAAACCTATCCAAAAACACCTACAAAGTTCTTCTAGTTTCATACTTGTTCTAGGTAAAGCGAACATTAAGCATGGGTAGAGTTGTATCGGTGGTCGGCAGAACTTTAGGGAATATTTGTTCTACCTTTAGCTCCTCGTTGGGTTCGACACTCTTATCGAAAGAGGCTACAATTAATCCCCTATACTTGTGGGTTATCAAGACCTTTTTCTGGCGCCGTTGCCCGGGAGCAATAGCGTGGGGTGAATATTCTCGTGTGTGCTTGTTTGCTTTATCACTAAGTAATTTTTATTTGTTTTCTATCTTTAGTTATGGGTAGGAAATGCAAAATACCAAAAAAAAAATAGTTGTACTTGCTACACCAATGGTTGAAGAACCACTCAAAATCTATCACACTCCTGAAGCTTTTTACCTGGATCATATTTGATCCCTATGTGCTCGTGCTGAAACCCCAACTAGCTTAGTTGAGGGCAAATCTTTAGATGAGCATGCTTGTTATGTGCGACACCGCTTATCTCGAAAAGGGAAACTTTTACTGGATCAAATTCATCGTTTGCAGTGCTATGCTTGGAATCTATGTGAAATATATGATGTTACTTGTTGTTCTGAAAACCCTAAGAAACACCTTCCCTACCAATGTGAGTTTAGTGATAATGGAATCGTATCTTCATAAGCTAAGGGTGTTTATAGTTACTATGATGTTCAACAAATTGAAGAATTTGTTGCTTTTAAGGGTGCTTATGAAATTGCTTCTTTGATTGAAAAGTATGATGATACTCTTTATAAATCTGAAAATTTTGCCATACTTAAATATTGTTATGATAATTATGCTTCTAATGCCTATGTTAAACCATATGTTGAGGACTCCTTCGTTGTCCAAGAAGAGACAAATATTTTGCAGGAGTCTATGGGAAAGAAATTGATGAAACTGTGAGCTCATTGGATGAAAAAGATGAGGAGAGCGAAGAACAAAAGGAGGAAGAGCGGATTGATCACCCGTGCCCACCTTCTAATGAGAGTAACTCTTCAACTCATACATTGTTTAATTTCCCTTCGTGCTTATTGATACGTCTCCAACGTATCTATAATTTTTGATTGCTCCATACTATTATATTATCTGTTTTGGATGTTAATGGGCTTTATTTTACACTTTTATATCATTTTTGGGACTAACCTATTAACCGGAGGCCCGGCCCAAATTGTTGTTTTTTTGCCAATTTCAGTATTTCGCAGAAAAGGAATATCAAAGGAAGTCCAAACGGAATGAAACCTTCAGGAACGTGATTTTCTCAATAAACGTGATCTAGGAGACTTGGAGTGGGCGTCAAGACACAATCGAGGAGGCCATGAGGCAGGGGCGCGCTACCCCCCCCCAGGGTGCACCCAACACCCTCGTGGGCCCGTTGTTGCTCCACTGACATACTTCTTCCTCCTATATAAGTCCACGTACCCCGCAAACATCCAGGAGCACCACGAAAACCTAATTCCGCCGCCGCAACCTTCTATACCCGAGAGATCCCATCTTGGGGCCTTTTCCGGAACTCCGCTGGAGGGGGCATTGATCATGGAGGACCTCTACATCAACTCCATGGCCTCTCCGGTGATGTGAGTAGTTTACTTCAAACCTTTGGGTCCATAGCTAGTAGCTAGATGGCTTCTTCTCTCTCTTTGGATCTCAATACAAAGTTCTCCTTGATTCTCTTGGAGATCTATTCGATGTAATCTTCTTTTGCGGTGTGTTTGTCGAGATCCGATGAATTGTGGGTTTATGATCCAGATTATCTATGAACAATATTTGATTCTTCTCTGAATTCTTTTATGTATGATTGGTTTATCTTTGCATGTCTCTTCGAATTATCAGTTTGGCTTGGCCTACTAGATTGATCTTTCTTGCAATGGGAGAAGTGCTTAGCTTTGGGTTCAATCTTGCGGTGCTCGATCCCAGTGACAGTAGGGGAAACGATGCGTATTTTATTGTTGCCATCGAGGATAAAAAGATGGGGTTTATATCATATTGCATGAGTTTATCCCTCTACATCATGTCATCTTGCTTAAGGCGTTACTCTGTTCTTATGAACTTAATACTCTAGATGCATCCTGATAGCGGTCGATATGTGGAGTAATAGTAGTAGATGCAGAATCGTTTCGATCTACTTGTCGCGGACGTGATGCCTATATACATGATCATGCCTAGATATTCTCCTAATTATTCGCTTTTCTATCAATTGCTCGACAGTAATTTGTTTACCCACCGTAATACTTATGCTATTTTGAGAGAAGCCACTAGCGAAACCTATGGCCCCCGGGTCTATTCTCCATCATATAAGTTTCCAATCTATTTTATTTTGCAATCTTTACTTTCAATCTATATCATAAAAATACCAAAAATATTTATCTTATTATTATTATTATCTGTATCAGATCTCACTCTTGCAAGTGGTCGTGAAGGGATTGACAACCCCTTTATCGCGTTGGTTGCGGGGTTCTTATTTGTTTGTGTAGGTACGAGGTGACTCGCGCATGGTCTCCTACTGGATTGATACCTTGGTTCTCAAAAACTGAGGGAAATACTTATGCTGCTTTACGGCATCACCCTTTCCTCTTCAAGGGAAAACCAACGCAGTGCTCAAGAGGTAGAAAGAAGGATTTCTGGCGCCGTTGTCGGGGAGGCTTATGCAAAGTCAAGTCAAGATTTGATCTCCCGACCACTAGCCATTTCTGGCGCCGTTTCCGGGGAGATCTACGCCAAGTCAAGACATACCAAGTACCCATCACAACTCTTATCCTCCGCATTACATTATTTGCCATTTTCCTCCCGTTTTCCTCTCCCCCACTTCACCCTTGCCGTTTTATTCGCCCTCTTTTTCCGTTCCCCTTATCTTTTTCTATTTAACTTTTTTGATTGTTTCTTGTTTGCTTGTGTGTTGGATTGCTTGCTTGTCACGATGGCTCAAGATAATACTAAATTGTGCGAATTTTCCAATACCAACAATAATGATTTTATTAGCACTCAGATTGCTCCTCTTACTGATGCTGAATCTTGTGAAAATAATACTGCCTTGCTGAATCTTGTCATGAAAGATCCGTTTTCTGGCCTTCCTAGTAAAGATGCCGCTACCCATCTAAACAACTTCGCTGATTTGTGTGATATGCAAAAGAAGAAAGATGTGGATAATGATATTGTTAAACTTAAGCTATTTCCGTTTTCGCTTGGAGATCGTGCTAAAGCTTGGTTTTTGTCTTTGCCTAAAAATAGTATTGATTCATGGAATAAGTGCAAAGATGCTTTTATCTCTAAGTATTTTCCTCCCGCTAAGATCATCTCTCTTAGAAACGATATTATGAATTTTAAGCAACTTGATTATGAACATGTTGCACAATCTTGGGAGAGGATGAAATTAATGATACGTAATTGCCCTAGACATGGTTTGAATTTATGGATGATTATACAAAAAAATTATGCCAGATTGAATTTTGCTTCTAGAAATCTTTTAGATTCGGCCGCGGGAGGCACTTTTATGAAAATCGGTTTAGGAGAAGCTACCAAACTCCTAGATAATATTATGGTTAATTATTCTCAATGGCACACTGAAAGATCTACTAGTAAAAAGTACATGCAATTGAAGAGATTAATGTTTTGAGTGGAAAGATGGATGAGCTTATGAAATTATTTGCTAATAAGAGTGCTCCTACTAATCCTAATGATATGCCTTTGTCTACTTTGATTGAGAATGATAATGAATCTATGGATGTGAATTTTGTTCGTAGGAACAATTTTGGTGATAACGCTTATAGAGGTAATTTTAATTCTAGGCCGTTTCTAGTAATTCCTCTAATAATTATGGTAATTCCTACAACAATTCTTATGGAAATTATAACAAGACGCCCTCTGATTTTGAATCTAATATTAAAGAATTTATTACTTGGCAAAAGAGTTTCAATGCTTTGATTGAAGAAAAATTGCTTAAGATTGATGAGTTGGCTAGGAACGTGGATATAATTTCTCTTGATATTGATTCTTTGAAACTTAGATCTATTACAACTCAGCATGATATCAATGAGTCTCTCAAAGCCATGAGAATATCCATTGATGAGTGCAAAGAAAGAACCGCTAGGATGCGTGCTAAGAAAGATTGCTTTGTGAAAGCGTGTTCTTCTAGTTTTCATGATAACAAAGATGAAGATCTAAAAGTTATTGATGTGTACCCTATTAAATCTTTGTTTTGCAATATGAATCTTGATAATTATGGGACTGGAGATGAGTCAACTTTAGTTAAAAGGTGTTCCAATGATTCAGAGTTTTTAGATCTTGATGCAAAAATTGTTAAAAGTGGAATTGAAGAGGTTAAAACTTTAAATAGCAACGAACCCACTATCTTGGATTTCAAGGAATTTAATTATGACAATTGCTCTTTGATAGATTGTATTTCCTTGTTGCAATCCGTGCTAAATTCTACTCATGCTTATAGTCAAAATAAAGCTTTTACTAAACATATCGTTGATGCTTTGATGCAATCTTATGAAGAAAAACTTGAGTTGGAAGTTTCTATCCCTAGAAAACTTTATGATGAGTGGGAACCTACAATAAAAATTAAAATTAAATATCATGAGTGTTATGCTTTGTGTGATCTGGGTGCTAGTGTGTAGCGACCCGACCTCAGATGGTCAAGTCTTTGTGCTTCAGTGTCATCCCTGGATCGGTAATGCTGACACACACAGTACTCGAAGGATTTATAACAGAGTAGCAATCACACACTTATTACAACGAATGTCTCAAGAGAGAACTTATTACAATAATATGGCTTAAGGCCATCTAATGCGATAACAGTGGAAGGCTTGGAAGATAAAGTGAGTCCATCAACTCCAACGGCATAGCTGAGCTGCACGACAACGACCTACCGAACCTTACTCCTCGTCTGAAAAGTCTGCAACATAATACGTTGCAGCCTGAAAACGGGTCAGCACATGGAATATGCTGGCAAAGTAACACAGTAGAGCAAGAACAGTGTAATGCTATCACTACATGCATATTTGGCTGGTGGAAAGCTCCATGGTTACAGTTTTTGCGAAAAGCTAATTTTTCCCTACAACAAAGGAATAGATTTTAATTTAACTATCATGGTAGTTGAAACATCATTGAGAAGGTTCCTCCAACTCAATCCCAATTAAAGTGATTAACAACCCCACAGTATTAATTAAAAATGATGAGATACATGGGATAACCCAAGTACTAGATACTCAAGAATTGTCCATAACCGGGGACACGGCTAACCATGATTAGATTGTACACTCTACAGAGGTTTGCGCACTCTTCCCCACAAGACTCGATCGCCTCCGTTGGATTTCTCGCACTACAGTGTGTTTGAGAAACGGATGACCGGGACACAGTCTTTCGGAAACATTAACTCTCTACTCCGGACAGACCATACCAAACCTACATCCCACTACCTGCTGATCTGCCTCTTCAAGAGCTTCACGTAACTTACTCAACTATGCTAGAGCCCATAATAGCTTGTGGTTGCACACGGAAGTTTCTAGCATGAATCATCTTAGTTCCCTTTGAGCCTGGGTGGCGGTCCATTGGAAGATCACACGGGTACTCCGGGATTTCCAAAAAAATACAGGCAACACTGGGTACTCCAGGTGCCTCAATCCACCCAGTTGTTAATTTAAGTTGCCACCTTAAGTTGAACCATCAATTAACAACTCACATCTGTCATGGATTTCACTCAAACCCAAACCACGTCTACGAGCATAGCATAGCATAGTAATATAAGCAACGCGTAGAGTAACTCCCAAGGGTTTGAATGTAACAGGGCAATAGGTTCTACCTCAACAACTACTTCCCAACCCACATGTTAATGACATCCTAATCATGCAATGTTTGAGGATTGGAACTAATGCATAAAAACTGGGTGATAAAAGGGGTATGATCAAAGTGTTACTTGCCTTGCTGACGATCTGCGAAACCTAGGGACTCGTAGTAGCATGCTTCGCACTCCGGGTGTTCTATCGCAAGCAAACAATAGCATACATAAGTAACAAGCTACGATGCACAAGCAAAACTCAAATAAAAGTAGTTGACCAGAAAGTTCAAATTAAGAACTCCGGTACGAAAAAAGAATCAAATCAAACAGAGCAACGAAACTCAAACGGCGAAAGAAAGAAGCTTCGTTTACTAATCTGAAACTATGTCAAATTTTACAGTAGCAAAAACTTGTTTGAGTTGGTTAAACGGAAAGAGGGTTTCGAGACGAAACTCTAGGTGCTTGAATCGCCTGATTATGACTAACGAGCGAAAAGAAAAACAGAAACTAAGATCAGATCATAAATCGCGATCAGAAAAATCGCGGAATAAATCCAATCAAAGAAAACTGACGAACAGACTAACGAACAAGCGTTCGTTAGCTGTAACTAATGGGCAAAAACCGTTCGTTAAAATGAACGTACGGACGAACGTCCGCTAACTAGAAGAACCGGAAAAAACCGACGAATCCGAAAAAAATGGATCTAGGGTTTTCTAAAAAAACCGAACAGTTTAAAAAAACCGGCGGTGGGTAAAAAACGGGTCCTACCTCCGGCGAGGGGGCTCCGACAGGGCGGCGGCGCGGGGGGCTGCAGTGGCTGGGCCGGCCTGGCTCGGCTGGGCCGGCCTGGCTCGGCTGGGCCTTAGGCCCAGTCGGGCGCGGGAACTTTTTTTAATAATTCCGCCGACACAAGAAAAATCCTAGAAAAATAAATAAATAATCTAAAAATGCCAAAAATAAATTTTCACCGTCTAAATAAAATATTTAGAACAAGATGAACATTTTCTGGCCCTAAAATGCAATTTTGAAAAACGTGCAATTTTTCTAATGCAAACAAAATTGCAATAAAATCCAAATAAAACAAATATTTGATTTTAATATTTTCCTCCAATATTTCAATATCTTGGAGAAGTCATATTATCTCCTCTCGTATATTTTAGTATGAAATATTTTTGGAGAGAAAATAATTAAAACCAAAAATCCTCGTTTCAAAATTTGATAAAGCAAATTTGAAAACCGGGAAATCCCCAACTCTCTCTCCAAGGGTCCTTGAGTTGCTTAGGATTTTTGAGGATCGTGAGACAAAATGCGAATAAAATATGATATGCATGGATGACTATGTATAACATTCCAAATTGAAAATTTGGGATGTTAGAAACCTACCCCCTTAAGATGAATCTCGCCCTCGAGATTTAGGTTGGTTAGAAAATAGGTGTGGGTGGTCTTTGCAAAGATCATCCTCTCGTTCCCATGTGGCTTCATCCTCGGTATGGTGGCTCCACTGAACTTTACAAAACTTGATAACCTTACTGTGGGTGACTCTGCTGGCAAACTCGAGAATCTTAACTGGTTTCTCCTCATAAGTCAAATCATTTTCCAACTGAATCGCCTCCAGGGGTACTGTATCTCTTAGCTGTATATCTGCCATCTCAGCATGACACTTCTTCAGCTGTGAAACATGGAACACGTCATGAACTCCTAACAATCCCTCAGGTAACTCCAACTTGTAGGCAACTTCTCCCATCCGTTCCAAAATACGATATGGTCCTACAAATCTCGGGGCTAACTTTCCCTTAAATCCAAAACGTTTCACTCCTCGCAAGGGTGATACTCGAAGATATGCTCGGTCTCCAATTTCATAGGTTACCTCCTTGCATTTTGAGTCAGCATAACTCTTCTGCCTAGACTGAGCAATCTTCAGTCTGTCACGAATCAATTTAACCTTCTCCTCAGACTCTTTTATCAAGTCTGGTCCAAAAAACTGTCGGTCTCCTACCTCATCCCACATCAACGGTGTTTTGCACCTTCGTCCATACAGGGCTTCAAACGGTGCCATCTTCAAACTGGCTTGATAGCTATTGTTGTATGAAAACTCTGCGTATGGCAAATTGTCATCCCAACTAGATCCATAATCTAGCGCACAGGCTCTCAACATGTCCTCCAGAATTTGGTTGACTCTCTCTGTTTGTCCATCCGTCTGCGGGTGAAATGCTATACTAAACTCCAATCTCGTTCCCAAAGTCTGGTGCAACTGGTGCCAAAACTTTAAGGTAAACTGTGTTCCTCGATCTGATAGGATGGTCCTCGGAACTCCATGCAGACATACTATCCTGGACATATATATCTTGGCCAACTTTGCACTTGTATAGGTGGTTTTCACTGGGATGAAGTGAGCTACTTAGGTCAAGCGATCAACTACTACCCGTATGGAATCATATCCCGCTTTGGTCCTGGGCAATCCGGTGATAAAGTTCATGCCCAGTTTATCCCACTTCCATTCGGGTATCGGCATAGGCTGTAACAGTCCTGCTGGCTTCTGATGCTCTGCCTTCACGTGCTGACATACATCACATACGGCTACATACTCGGCAATATCCTTCTTCATACCGGTCCACTAGAAACGTTCCTTCAAATCCAAATACTCTTGGTGCTTCCGGGGTGTATCGAGTATGGTGAGTCATGGGCCTCTTGAAGTATTAACTTCATGATCTCCTAGTTATTGGGCACATAAACTCGGTCCTCAAACCACAAGGTATCATGCTCATCCTCATGAAAACCTTTGGCCTTTCCTTTACCCATCTTCTCCTTTATCTCGGCAATCTCTTTGTCATCCTTCTAAGCTTCCCGAATTTTGTCCAGCAATGTCGACTGGACCTCCATTTTTGCAATAAGTCCTCTAGGAACAATCTCCAATCGAAGTTCCATGATGTCCTCTGCTAATTCCTTCGGCAGTCCCTTGCTTTCAACGATATTAGCATAACTCTTCCGGCTCAAAGCGTCTGCTACGACATTGGCCTTTCCTGGATGATAGTGTAGCTTCATGTCATAATCCTTTATAAGCTCCAACCACCTCCTCTGTCGAAGGTTCAACTCCTTCTGGGTGAAAATGTACTTCAAACTCTTATGGTCCGTGTACACATCACAACGGTTTCCAATAAGGTAATGTCTCCAGGTCTTCAATGCATGCACTACGACTGCTAACTCCAAATCATGCGTGGCATAGTTCAACTCATGAGGTTTTAGTTGTCATGAGGCATACGAAACAACTCTCCCGTCCTGCATAAGCACACATCCAAGTCCTAAGCGTGAGGCATCGCAGTACACTTGGAACTCCTTATGTATATCTGGCAGTATTAGCACTGGCGATGTAGTCAAACATTTCTTCAACTCCTGGAAACTTGCCTCGCAATCTTCTGTCCATTTAAACTTAGTATCCTTCTTTAACAGTTCAGTCATTGGCTTTGCAATCTTGGAAAAGTTCTCAATGAACCTCTGATAGTATCCTGCGAGACCAAGAAAACTGCGGATCTCGCTAACTGAAGTGGGTGCCAACCATTCAGTGACTGACTGAATTCTTGCTGGGGTCTACTGCTATACCTTCTCCCGATATAACATGTCCAAGGAACCCGACTTCCTTCAACCAAAACTCGCATTTGCTAAACTTAGCATACAACTGGTGTTCCCTGAGTTTCTCGAGAACTAAGCACAAATGCTCCTTGTGCTCCTCCTCGTTCTTCGAGTATACCATAATATCATCAATAAACACCACAACAAACTTGTCCAAATACTCCATGAACACCTTGTTCATCATGCTCATGAAATAGGCAGGGGCATTAGTCAGTCCAAATGACATGACCGTGTACTCGTATAATCCATATCATGTTGTGAACGCTGTCTTCGGTATATCCTTCTCTCGTATCTTCAACTGATGATACCCTGATCGCAAATCGATCTTTGAAAACACTTTAGCTTCTTGCAACTGATCAAACAGATCGTTGATCATCGGCAGTGGGTACTTGTTCTTAATAGTCACTTCATTTAATGCTCGATAATCAACAACCATCCTCAGGGATTTATCCTTCTTCTCAACCAAAAGTACTGGGGCTCCCCAAGGTGATGAACTTCTTCGAATGTATCCCTTCTCCAATAACTCCTTGATCTGTTTCTTAATTTCTTCTAGATCATTTGCGGGCATCCGATAGGGTCTCTTGGATATTGGTCCTGTACCTGGCAATAGCTCTATTAGAAACTCAATGTCTCTATCCGGTGGCATGCCTAGTAACTCCTCTGGAAAAACATCCGGGTAATCCTTCACTATAGGCACTTCCTCCTAAACAACTCCCGTAAGGGCATTCACTTGACTCCTCCTAGGCACATGCCTAGATACATACTTAATCCTTTTTCCTTCTGGGGTGGTGAGATAAATCGACTTACTTATGCGATCCTCCTCCAGTGTGGTTGTGACCTCCATGGTTATGAACAAGTCCTCCCGGGTTCGGGGTTAGGCGAGGTTTCTGCTGAGCTCCTGAGTTATACTTCCCCTGTCCATACTTCCTCTTGCGGCTCTCAATCTGCTGCTGCTTCCCTTCAATCATAAGAGCCTTATCTACCAACTCCTGGTAGTTGTTGAAGGTTGCTACCATCAACTGCATACTCATCTCATCATTTAGCCCTTCCATAAACTTCTCCTGCTTCACTGCATCTGTGGCCACATCATTAGGGGCATAGCAAGATAACTTGCTAAACTCGTCCATGTACTGAGCCACAGTACGGTTCCCCTTGCGTAAGTTGCAGAACTCCCGCTTCTTCATTTGCATAGCTCCAGTGGAGACATGGGCTGTGCGGAAAGCTTGCTGAAACTGGTCCCAAGTGACATTGGCTATAGGAAAAGTGGCTGTGTAATTCTCCCACCATGAGGCTGCTGGTCCATCCAATTGATGTGCGGCAAAGCGCACTCTCTCAGCATCTGTGCAACCTACGGTGGTCAACTCCCTTCCAATATGGCGTAGCCAATCGTCCACAACTATGGGCTCGGTGCTACTGGAAAACACCGGCGGTTGTAACCTTAGAAAACGGGCTAGGTTGTCCACGGGCGGCGGGTTGTTGTTGTTGTTGTTATTGTTGTTGCCCTGGTTCTGAACTAGCAATTGCATCAAAGTATTCTGCTGCTGGATCAACTGGGTGAGCTCCGGTGGGAAGGCAAAACCGGTGTCACGTCTCGGAGGCATCTGAGGGGTTTAGATGGAAGAGATTTAGAATAGAAAAGAGGTCTAATGAGAAAACACTACCCATATGCACATGGGACAAACACAATCATTTCACTCAATCAATCAAGCAAGGGCATACAAATGATCTAGAACTATCGCACAAGTGCTCATCTACTACTAAATACATGGGGAAATACTAGTGATATATGGTAGTCATCTAGAAATTTTGATCGATGGAAGACTCCATGATGTCTGCTCCAGCTTCGTCTTCAAAGTCATCATCACTAGGATCGGAATCGGTGTCGTCGATGATGATGTAGTCTTCGGGGCGTATCTCCTTGGGTTCTTCTTCTTCTATTGGTGCTGGTCCTCCCATGAATACTCCGATCTTCTTGACTAAGTCATCATTCTTCTCTAGTAGTGTCTTGATTTCCTCCTCATATCCATCGCGTGTAAACTTGAGTTCTTCCTCCAGCTCAATGATTCTATTCTTCGCCTTCTTCAAGTCCATCATGTCCGCGTACATCTAGTCTTCCTGACGCCGGATGTGCTGGTTTAACTCCTGGATGAAAGCTGCAATGGATCTATCCTTCCTGGTGCTGATTACTTCCCATTGCTCATCTCGGTGCCCACATATTTGGTAGATAGTGTCCTTAAGCTCCTTGTTGTAGACTTCTCAAATGTGTCCCATGGTAATGTGGGCTGCCATGCTCTTGCCTAAACTCCAGGTGGGTGCTTCGAAAGAAAATTCTATGGGTTTAGAAGTTGGTGAGAACGTCCTTCCTGGAACTTGTACTTGAATCATCCAACGCTCCTCTTCAGGTAAAGTGGCGTTGTACGTCCCGGTGAAGCTTGGTATTCCAATGTTTAAGTACCTAGTGACTTCCTTCAAGTGGCGTCCAAAAGGTGTGTCTTCATCCGGTTGTGCAAACTTATTCTTCCTCTCCGTCATCCTAAAGAGTAGAAAATGGAGAGGAATTAGAAATGAGAAGAGAAGGGTGACCTAGGGTTTATCTTAGTGGTCGTGTCCTACACTCAGCGTGTGCTCTGATACCATCTTGTAGCGACCCAACCTCAGATGGTCAAGTCTCTGTGCTTCAGTGTCATCCCTGGATCGGTAATGCTGACACACACAGTACTCGAAGGATTTATAACAGAGTAGCAATCACACACTTATTACAACAAATGTCTCAAGAGAGAACTTATTACAATAATATGGCTTAAGGCCATCTAATGCGATAACAGCGGAAGGCTTGAAAGATAAAGTGAGTCCATCAACTCCAACGGCATAGCTGAGCTGCACGGCAATGACCTACCGAACCTTACTCCTCGTCTGAAAAGTCTGCAACATAATACGTTGCAGCCCGAAAACGGCTCAGCGCATGGAATATGCTGGCAAAGTAACACAGTAGAGCAAGAACAGAATAATGCTATCACTACATGCATATTTGGCTGGTGGAAAGCTCTATGGTTATAGTTTTTGCAAAAAGCCAATTTTTTCCTACAACAAAAGAATAGGTTTTAATTTAACTATCATGGTAGTTGAAAAATCATTGAGAAGGTTCCTCCAACTCAATCCCAATTAAAGTGATTAACAACCCCACAGTATTAATTAAAAATGATGAGATACATGGGATAACCCAAGTACTAAGTACTCAAGAATTGTCCATAACCGGGGACACAACTAACCATGATTAGATTGTACACTCTACAGAGGTTTGCGCATTTTTTCCCACAAGACTCGATCGCCTCCGTTGGATTTCTCGCACTATAGTGTGTTTGAGAAACGGATGACCGAGACACAGTCTTTCAGAAACATTAATTCTCTACTCCGGACAGACCATACCAAACCTACATCCCACTACCTGCTGATCTGCCTCTTCAAGAGCTTCACATAACTTACTCAACTATTCTAGAGCCCATAATAGCTTGTGGCTGCACACGGAAGTTTCTAGCATGAATCATCTCAGTTCCCTTTGAGCCTGGGTGGTGGTCCATAGGAATATCACACGGGTACTCCGGGATTTCCAAAAAAATACAGGCAACACTGGGTACTCCAGGTGCCTCAATCCACCCAGTTGTTGATTTAAGTTGCCACCTTAAGTTGAACCATCAATTAACAACTCACATCTGTCATGGATTTCACTCAAACCCAATCCACATCTACGAGCATAGCATAGCATAGTAATATAAGCAACCGTAGAGTAACTCCCAGGGTTTGAATTAACAGGGCAATAGGTTCTACCTCAACAACTACTTCCCAACCCACATGTTAATGACATCCTAATCATGCAATGTTTGAGGATTGGAACCAATGCATAAAAACTGGGTGATAAAAGGGGTATGATCAAAGTGTTACTTGCTTTGCTGACGATCTGCGAAACCGAGGGACTCGTAGTAGCATGCTTCGCACTCCGGGTGTTCTATCGCAAGCAAACAATAGCATACATAACTAACAAGCTACGATGCACAAGCAAAACTCAAATAAAAGAGGTTGACCAGAAAGTTCAAATTAAGAACTCCGGTACGGAAAAAGAATCAAATCAAACAGAGCAACGAAACTCAAACGGCGAAAGAAAGAAGCTTCGTTTACTAATCTGAAACTATGTCAAATTTTACAGTAGCAAAAACTTGTTTGAGTTGGTTAAACGGAAAGATGGTTTCGAGACGAAACTCTAGGTGCTTGAATCGCCTGATTATGACTAACGAGCGAAAAGAAAAACAGAAACTAAGATCGGATCATAAATCGCGATCAGAAAAATCGCGGAATAAATCCAATCAAAGAAAACTGACGAACAGACTAACGAACAAGCGTTCGTTAGCTATAACTAACGGGCAAAAACCGTTCATTAAAATGAACGTACGGACGAACATCCTCTAACTAGAAGAACCGGAAAAAAATCGGCGAATTCAAAAAAACGGATCTAGGGTTTTCTAAAAAAACGAACGGTTTAAAAAAACCGGCGGCGGGGAAAAACGGGTGCTACCTCCGGCGAGGGGGCTCCGGCCGGGCGGCGGCGCGGGGCTGCAGTGGCGGCGGCAAGCGGCGGTGGCGGCTAGC
>NC_041388.1:348267398-348293111 GCF_002162155.2 Triticum dicoccoides | reverse complement strand
GCGGCGGTGGCGGTGGTGTTTGGGGCGGGGTGGCGGCGTATATAAAGGGGGCGGGGGCGGCGGCTTGGAGTAGGGGCCAAGGCGGGGCGGAGGCGGAGTCCAACTCGGACTCCGGTCTGAGTGGCGGCGGCGGCGCGTGCGCGCAGGAGGCGGCGGCGGCGGTGGCTGGGCCGGCCTGGCTCGGCTGGGCCTTAGGCCCAGTCGGGCGCGGGAACTTTTTTTTTAATAATTCCGCCGACAGAAGCAAAATCCTAGAAAATAACTAAAAAATCTAAAAATGCCAAAACAAGTTTTCACCGTCTAAATAAAATATTTAGAACAAGATGAACATTTTCTTGGCCCTAAAATGCAATTTTGAAAAACTTGCAATTTTTCTGATGCAAACAATATTGCAATAAAATCCAAATAAAACAAATATTTGATTTTAATATTTTTCCTCCAATATTTCAATATCTTGGAGAAGTCATATTATCTCCTCTCGTATATTTTAGTATGAAATATTTTTGGAGAGAAAATAATTAAAACAAAAAAATCCTCGTTTCAAAATTTGATAAAAATCAAATTTGAAAACCGGGAAATCCCCAACTCTCTCTCCAAGGGTCCTTGAGTTGCTTAGGATTTTTGAGGATCGTGAGATGAAATGCGAGTAAAATATGATATGCATGGATGACTATGTATAACATTCCAAATTGAAAATTTGGGATGTTACATAGTGTCTCCACGATTCCAAAACTTTGTGTTATTTGCTAGGTTTTCGTGATTTTGATGATTGTTCTTTAAACTTGCATCTTGCAGATTCCACCATTAATAAACCTATGAGAAGAATTAATGATGTTCTTATTGTTGCAAATAGGAACTATGTGCCCGTAGATTTCATTGTTCTTGATATAGATTGCAATCCTTCATGTCCTATTATTCTTGGTAGACCTTTCCTTAGAACGATTGGTGCAATTATTGATATGAAGGAAGGGAATATTAAATTCCAATTTCCATTAAGGAAAGGCATGGAATACTTCCATAGAAAGAAATATAAATTACCATATGAATCTATTATGAGAGCCACTTATGGATTGCCTACCAAAGATGGCAATACCTAATTCTATCCTTGCTTTTATGCCTAACTAGGGGCGTTAAACGATATCCCTTGTTGGGAGGCAACCCAATTCTATTTTTATTCCTTGGTTTTTGCTCCTGTTTAGTAATAAATAATTTATCTAGCCTCTGTTTTGGTTGTGTGTTTTGTGTTTAATTAGTGTTTGTGCCAAGTAGAACCGTTGGGAAGACTTGGGGAAAGTCTTTTTGATCTTGCTGTAAAAAAACAGAAACTTTAGCACTCACGAGAATTGCTTCCATTTTTATTTGGAAAGTTCTATTTAGTTAATTATTTTTAAAGATAATTAATAGATAAATTCTCCACGTCCAGAAATTTATTTTAAAAATTTTGGGGTTCCAGAAGTTTGCGTTAGCTATAGATTACTACAGACTGTTCTGTTTTTGACAGATTCTGTTTTTCGTGTGTTGTTTGCTTATTTTGATGAATCTATGGCTAGTAAAAGAGTTTATAAACCATAGAGAAGTTGGAATAAAGTAGGTTTAACACCAATATAAATCAAGAATGAGTTCATTACAGTGCCTTGAAGTGGTGTTTTGTTTTCTTTCGCTAAAGAAGCTCACGAGATTTTCTATTTTGAGTTTTGTGTTGTGAAGTTTTCAAGTTTTGGGTAAAGATTTGATGGATTATGGAACAAGGAGTGGCAAGAGCCTAAGCTTGGGGATGCCCATGGCACCCCATGGTAAAATTTAAGGATACCAAAAAGCCTAAGCTTGGGGATGCCCCGGAAGGCATCCCCTCTTTCGTCTTCGTCTATCGGTAACTTTACTTGGAGCTATATTTTTATTCACCACATGATATGTGTTTTTCTTGGAGCGTCTTGTATGATTTGAGTCTTTGATTTTTAATTTAACACAATCATCCTTGCTGTACACACCTTTTGAGAGATACTCACATGATTTGAAATTTATTAGAATACTCTATGTGCTTCACTTATATCTTTTGAGCTATATAGTTTTTGCTCTAGTGCTTCACTTATATCTTTTAGAGCACGGTGGTGATTTTATTTTATAGAAATAATTGATCTCTCATGCTTCACTTATATTATTTTGAGAGTCCTTTAGAACAACATGGAAATCTGCTTTTAGGAATAAAATAAAAACTTTCATAGAAGTGCATTGAATACTATGAGAAGTTTGATACTTGATAATTGTTTTGAGATATGGAGATGGTGATATTAGAGTCATGCTAGTTGAGTACTTGTGAATTTGAGAAATACTTGTGTTAAAGTTTGTGATTCCCATAGCATGCACGTAGGGTGATCCGTTATGTGATGAATTCAGAGCATGCTTTATTTATTGATTGTCTTCCTTATGAGTGACGGTCAGGGACGAGCGATGGTCTTTTCCTACCAATCTATCCCCCTAGGAGCATGCGCGTAATACTTTGTTTCGATAACTAATAGATTTTTGCAATAAATATGTGAGTTCTTTATGACTAATGTTGAGTCCATGGATTATACGCACTCTCACCCTTCCACCATTGCTAGCCTCTCTAGTATCATGCAACTTTCGCCGGTACCATAAACCCACCACATACCTTCCTCAAAACAGCCACCATACCTACCTATTATGGCATTTCCATAGCCATTCCAAGATATATTGCCATGCAACTTTCCACCGTTCTGTTATTATGACACCCTTCATCATTGTCATATTTCTTGCATGATCATCTAGTTGACATTGTATTTGTGGCAAAGCCACAGTTCTTAATTCTTCATACATGTCACTCAGGCATCATTGCACATCCCGGTACACTGCCGGAGGCATTCACATAGAGTCATATTTTGTTCTGAGTATTGAGTCTTAATTCTTGAGTTGTAAGTAAATTAAAGTGTGATGATCATCATTATTAGAGCGTTGTACCAGTGAGGAAAGGATGATGGAGAATATGATTCCCCCACAAGTCGAGATGAGACTCAGAACGAAAAATAAAAAAGGGAGAAAAAAGAAAAGAGGCCAAAAAAAGAAGGCCCAAATAAAAAATATAATGAGAGAAAAAGAGAGAAGGGACAATGTTACTATCCTTTTTCCACACTTGTGCTTCAAAGTAGCACCATGATCTTCATGATAGAGAGTCTCCTATGTTATCACTTTTATATATAGTGGGAATTTTACATTATAGAACTTGGCTTGTATATTCCAATGATGGGCTTCCTCAAAATTGCCCTAGGTCTTCATGAGCAAGCAAGTTGGATGCACACCCACTTAGTTCTTTTCTTGAGCTTTCATATACTTATAGCTCTAGTGCATCCATTGCATGGCAATCCCTACTCACTCACATTGATATCTATTGATGGGCATCTCCATAGCCCGTTGATACGCCTATTTGATGTGAGACTATCTTCTCCTTTTTGTCTTCTCCACAACCACCACTCTATTCCACATATAGTGCTATATCCATGGTTCACGCTCATATATCGCATATAGATTGAAAAAGTTTGAGAACATCAAAAGTATGAAACAATTGCTTGGCTTGTCATCGGGGTTGTGCATGATTTAAATATTTTGTGTGGTGAAGATAGATCATAGCCAGACTATATGATTTTGTAGGGATAACTTTCTTTGGCCATGTTATTTTGAGAAGACATGATTGCTTAGTTAGTATACTTGAAGTATTATTATTTTTATGTCAATATTAAACTTTTATCTTGAATCTTTCAGATCTGAGCATTCATGCCACAATAAAGAAAAATTGCATTGAGAAATATGTTAGAAAGCATTCCACATCAAAAATTCTTTTTTATCATTTACCTACTCAAGGACGAGCAAGAATTAAGCTTGGGGATGCTTGATACGTCTCCAACGTATCTATAATTTTTGATTGCTCCATGCTATTATATTATCGGTTTTGGATGTTAATGAGCTTTATTTTACACTTTAATATCATTTTTGGGACTAACCTATTAACCGGAGGCCCAGCCCAAATTGTTGTTTTTTGCCTATTTCAGTATTTCGCATAAAAGGAATATCAAACGAAGTCCAAACGGAATGAAACCTTCATGAACATGATTTTCTCAACAAACGTGATCCAGGAGACTTGGAGTGGGCGTCAAGAAACAATCGAGGAGGCCACGAGGCAGGAGGCGTGCCTACCCCCTGGGCGCGCCCTCCACCCTCGTGGGCCCCTCCTTGCTCCACCGACCTACTTCTTCCTCCTATATAAGTCCATGTACCCCACAAACATCCAGGAGCACCATGAAAACCTAATTCCACCGCCGCAACCTTCTGTACCCGAGAGATTCCATCTTGGGGCCTTTTCCGGAGCTCCGCCGGAGGGGGCATTGATCACGGAGGGCCTCTACATCAACTCCATGACCTCTCCGGTGATGTGTGAGTAGTTTAATTCAGACCTTCGGGTCCATAGCTAGTAGCTAGATGGCTTCTTCTCTCTCTTTGGATATCAATACAAAGTTCTCCTCGATTCTCTTGGAGATCTATTCGATGTAATCTTCTTTTGCGGTGTGTTTGTCGAGATCCAATGAACTGTGGGTTTATGATCCAGATTATCTATGAACAATATTTGATTCTTCTCTGAATTCTTTTATGTATGATTGATTTATCTTTGCAAGTCTCTTTGAATTATCAATTTGGTTTGGCCTACTAGATTGATCTTTCTTGCAATGGGAGAAGTGCTTAGCTTTGGGTTCAATCTTGCGGTGCTCGATCCCAGTGACAGTAGGGGAAACGACAAGTATTGTATTGTTGCCATCGAGGATAAAAAGATGGGGTTTATATCATATTGCAGGAGTTTATCCCTCTATATCATATCATCTTGCTTAAGGCGTTATTCTGTTCTTATGAACTTAATACTCTAGATGCATGCTGGATAGCGGTCGATGTGTGGAGTAATGGTAGTAGATGAAGAATCGTTTCAGTCTACTTATCGTGGATGTGATGCCTATATACATGATCATGCCTAGATATTCTCATAATTATTCGCTTTTCTATCAATTGCTCGACGGTAATTTGTTTACCCACCATAATACTTATGCTATCTTGAGAGAAGCCACTAGTGAAACCTATGGCCCCCGGGTCTATTCTCCATCATACAAGTTTCCAATCTATTTTATTTTGCAATCTTTACTTTCAATCTATATCATAAAAATACAAAAAATATTTATCTTATTATTATTACCTCTATCAGATCTCACTCTTGCAAGTGGCCGTGAAGGGATTGACAACCCCTTTATCGCATTGGTTGCGAGGTCCTTATTTGTTTGTGTAGGTACGAAGTGACTCACGCATGGTCTCCTACTGGATTGATACCTTGGTTCTCAAAAACTGAGGGAAATACTTACGCTGCTTTACTGCATCACCCTGTCCTCTTCAAGGGAAAACCAACACAGTGCTCAAGAGGTAGCACTTACCGAAGGATGAATGTTATGATGATTGTTATGACCCCGTTTATTCTTTTGAAATATCCCTTTTTGATGATGCTTGCTATGCTTGTGGCCAAGATGCCAATATGAATTATGATTATGGAGATGAACTTGCTATAGTTCCTTATGTTAAACATGAAATTGTTTCTATTGCACCCACGCATGATACTCCTATTATCTTTTTGAATTCTCCTGACTACACTATATCTGAGAAGTTTGCACTTATTAAGGATTATATCGATGGGTTGCCTTTTACCGCTACACATGATGATTTTGATAGATATAATATGCATGTGCTTGCTGCTCCTACTTGCAATTATTATGAAAGAGGAACTATATCTCCACCTCTCTATGTTTCCAACACGAAAAATTGCAAGGAACTGTTCATACTATGCATTGGCCTTTACTATGTGTGCATGAATTGTTCTTTTATGACATGCCGATGCATATGAAGAGAGTTAGACTTCGTTGTTGCATGATATATGTTACTTTGTGCTCACTACTAAATTACAAATCATTGTTAATTAAAATTGGCTTTGATATACCTTGGGATCCGGGTGGATCCATTACTTGAGCACTATATGCCTAGATTAATGGCTTTAAAGAAAGCGCTGCCAGGGAGACAACCCGGAAGTTTTATAGAGTCATTTATTTATGTTGTGTGCTTTTATAAGGTTTAAAAATAAAAATAATGTGCCAAGGTTTTCCTTTATGATGTTTTAGATGCTTGTTGGTTTGTACGGTGCAGGACAGAAACTTTGGCTGTAGTGCGTGATTTTTACATTTTTTACTGGAATGTCAAACGGTTCTGAAACTTTTTGCACTGTCTTTATATACAAATTTTTTATTTTTCCTAATTTTGGTAGAATATTTGGAGTGACAGAGGTATGGTTAATGTTCAGATTATTACAGACTGTCCTGTTTTAAGACAGATTTTGTTTTTGATGCATAGTTTGCTCGTTTTGATGAAACTATCGATTTATATCAGTGGATTAAGCCATGGAAAAGTTATATTACAGTAGATACAATGCAAAAACAAAATATGAATTGGTTTGCAACAGTACTTAGAGTAGTGATTTGCTTTATTATACTAACGGATCTTACCGAGTTTTCTGTTGAAGTTTTGTGTGGATGAAGTGTTCGAAGATCGAGGATGTCTCGATGTGAGGAGAAGGAGGAGAGGCAAGAGCTCAAGCTTGGGGATGACCAAGGCACCCCAAGTAAATATTCAAGGATACTCAAGCTTCTAAGCTTGGGGATGCCCTGGAAGGCATCCCATCTTTCTTCAACAAATATCGGTATGTTTTTGGATTCGTTTCGTTCATGCGATATGTGCAATCTTGGAGCGTCTTTTACATTTAGTTTTCATTTTTCTTTTATGCACCATGCTGGTATGAGATAGTAAACGGTTGATTTATAGAATGCTCATTGCACTTCACTTAAATCTTTTGAGTATGGCTTTATAGAATGCTTCATGTGCTTCGCTTATATCATTTGAAGTTTGGATTGCATGTTTCTCTTCACATAGAAAACCGCCATTTGTAGAATGCTCTTTTGCTTAACTTATATTTGTTAGAGATTGGGCATATCTTTTGTAGAAATAATTAAACTCTCATGCTTCACTTATATCTATTTAGAGAGATGACAGGAATTGGTCATTCACATGGTTAGTCATAAAATCCTACATAAAACTTGTAGCTCACTGAATATGATATGTTTGATTCCTTGCAATAGTTTTTGCGATATAAAGGTGGTGATATTAAAGTCATGCTAGTTGAGTAATTGTGAAATTGAGAAATACTTGTGTTGAGGTTTGCAAGTCCCGTGGCATGCACATATGGTGAACCATTATGTAACGAAGTCGGAGCATGAGGTATTTATTGATTGTCTTCCTTATGAGTGGCGGTCGGGGACGAGCGATGTCTTTTCCTACCAATCTATCCCCCTAGGGGCATGCATAGTAGTACTTTGCTTCGAGGGCTAATAAACTTTTGCAATAAGTATATGAGTTCTTTATGACTAATGTGAGTCCATGGATTATACGCACTCTCACCCTTCCATCATTGCTAGCCTCTTCGGTACCGTGCATTGCCCTTTCTCACCTCGAGAGTTGGTGCAAACTTCGCAGGTGCATCCAAACAGCCATCATACCTACCTATCATGGCATTTCCATAGCCATTCCAAGATATATTGCCATGCAACTTCCATCATCATCATATACATGACTTGAGAATTTATTGTCATATTGCTTTGCATGATCGTAAGATAGCTAGCATGATGTTTTCATGGCTTGTCTATTTTTGATGTCATTGCTATGCTAGATCATTGCACATCCCGGTACACCACCGGAGGCATTCATACAGAGTCATATCTTTGTTCTAGTATTGAGGTGTAAGTAAATAAAAGTGTGATGATCATAATTATTAGAGCATTGCCCCATGAAAAAAAGGAGAGGCCAAAGAAGCCTAAATAAAAAAGGGGGGCCAAAGAAGCCCGCAAAAAAAGAGAAAAAAGGAAAAGGGGCAATGTTACTATCCTTTTACCACACTTGTGCTTCAAAGTAGCACCATGTTCTTCATATAGAGAGTCTCTTGAGTTATCACTTTTATATACTAGTGGGAATTTTCATTATAGAACTTGGCTTGTATATTCCGATGATGGGCTTCCTCAAATGCCCGAGGTCTTCATGAGCGAGCGAGTTGGATGCACACCCACTTAGTTTCCGGTTTGAGCTTGCATACACTTATAGCTCGTAGTGCATCTGTTGCATGGCAATCCCTACTCCTCACATTGACATCAATTGACGGGCATCTCCATAGCCCATTGATTAGCCGTGTCGATGTGAGACTTTCTCCTTTTTTGTATTCTTCGCACAAACCTCCATCATCATATTCTATTCCACCCATAGTGCTATGTCCATGGCTTGGGCTCATGTATTGCGTGAGGGTTGAAAAGGCTGAGGCGCGTTAAAAAGTATGAACCAATTGCTCGGCTTGTCATCGGGGCTGTGCATGATTTGAATGCTTGATACGTCCATTTTGCATCATGCTTTTATATCGATATTTATTGCATTATGGGTTGTTATTACACATTATGTCACAATACTTATGCCTATTCTCTCTTATTTTACAAGGTTTACATAAAGAGGGAGAATGCCGGCAGCTGGGATTCTGGGATGGAAAAGGAGCAAATATTAGAGACCTATTCTGCACAGCTCCAAAAGTCCTGAAACTTCATGGAAGCTATTTTCAGAATATATATATATAAAAAATATTGAGCGCAAGAAGTTCCAGAGGGGGCCCACACCCTGGCCACGAGGGTGGGGGCGCGCCCTACCCTCCTGGGCGCGCCCCCAGCCTCGTGGGCCCCTGGTGGCCCTCCGATGCCCAACTTCTGCTATATGGAGTCTTTCATTGAGGAAAAAATCATAAGCAAGCATTCGGGACAAGACTCCGCCGCCACGAGGCGGAACCTTGGCGGAACCAATCTAGGGCTCTAGCAGAGCTGTTCTGCCGGGGACACTTCCCTCCGGGAGGGGGGAAATCATCCCCATCGTCATCACCAACGCTCCTCTCATCGGGAGGGGGCCAATCTCCATCAACATCTTCACCAGCACTATCTCCTCTCAAACCCTAGTTCATCTCTTGTATCCAATTCTTGTCTCTAAGTCTGGGATTGGTACCTGTAGCTAGGTCACTAGTAGTGTTGATTACTCCTTGTAGTTGATGCTAGCCGGTTTATTTGGTGGAAGATCATATGTTCAGATCCTATATGCATATTAATACCCCTCTGATTATGAACATGAATATGCTTTGTGAGTAGTTACGTTTGTTCCTGAGGACATGGGAGAAGTCTTGCTATTAGTAGTCATGTGAATTTGGTATTCGTTTGATATTTTGATGAGATGTATGTTGTCTCTCCTCTAGTGGTGTTATGTGAACGTCGACTACATGACACTTCACCATTATTTGGGCCTAGAGGAAGGCATTGGGAAGTAATAAGTAGATGATGGGTTGCTAGAGTGACAGAAGCTTAAACCCTAGTTTATGCATTGCTTCGTAAGGGGCTGATTTGGATCCATATGTTTCATGCTATGGTTAGGTTTACCTTAATACTTCTGTTGTAGTTGCAGATGCTTGCAATGGGCGTTAATCATAAGTGGGATGCTTGTCCAAGTAAGGACAGCACCCAAGCACCGCTCCACCCACATATCAAATTATCAAAGTACCGAACGTGATGAAAACTAGCTTGACGATAATTCCCATGTGTCCTCAGGAGCGCTTTCCTTCATATAAGAGTTTGTCTAGGCTTGTCCTTTGCTACAAAAAGGATTGGGCCACCTTGCTGCACTTTATTTACTTTCGTTACTTGTAGCTCGTTACAAATTATCTTATCACAAAACTATCTATTACCTATAATTTCCATGCTTGCAAAGAATACCTTGCTGAAAACCGCTTATCATTTCCTTCTGCTCCTCGTTGGGTTCGACACTCTTACTTACCGAAAGGACTACGATAGATCCCCGATACTTGTGGGTCATCAAGACTCTTTTCTAGCGCCATTGCCGGGGAGTGAAGCTCCTTTGGTAGGTGGAATTTGGTAAGGAAAAATTTATATAGTGTGCTGAAATTTACTGTCACTTGTTACTATGGAAAGTAATCCTTTGAGGGGCTTGTTCGGGGTATCTTCACCTCGACCAGTAGAGCAAAGAGTTGCTCCTCAACCTACTGAACCTACTGAAAATGAAAATGTCTACTTTGAAATTCCTTCGGGTATGATAGAAAAACTGCTATCTAATCCTTTTGCAGGAGATGGAACATTACATCCTGATGAGCACCTAATATATGTGGATGAAGTTTGTGGATTATTTAAGCTTGCAGGTATGCCCGATGATGTTATCAAGAAGAAGGTGTTCCCTTTATCTTTGAAGGGAGATGCATTGACATGGTATACGCTATGTGATGATATGGGATCATGGAACTACAAATGATTGAAATTGGAATTTCATCAAAAGTTTTATCATATGCATCTTGTTCATCGTGATCACAATTATATATATAATTTTTGGCCTCGTGAAGGAGAAAGCATCACTCAACCTTGGGGGAGGCTTAATCATCGTTATATTCATGCCCCAATCATGAGCTCTCAAGAGAAATGATTATCCAAAAAATTTATGCTTGGCTTTCTGATAACAATCGCACCATGCTCGATACTTCTTGTGCTGGCTCTTTTATGATGAAGACTATTGAATTCAAATGGGATTTACTGGAAAGAATTAAATGCAACTCCGAAGATTGGGATCTCGACGAAGGTAAGGAGTCAGGTATGACACCTAAGTTTGATTGTGTTAAATCTTTTATGGATACTGATGTTTTCCGTAAATTTAGCACTAAATATGGACTTGACTCTGAGATAGTAGCTTCTTTTGTGAATATTTTGCTACTCATGTTGATCTCCCTAAGGAGAAGTGGTTTAAATATCATCCTCCCATAGAAGTAAAAGTAGCTGCACCTATTAAAGTTGAAGAAAAGACTATCACTTATAATGATCCTATTATTCCTACTACTTATGTTGAGAAACCACCTTTTCCTGTTAGGATAAAAGATCATGCTAAAGCTTCAACTGTGGTTCGTAAAAGCAATATTAGAACCTATACACCTCCTGAGCAAGTTAAAGTTGAACCTAATATTGCTATTGTTAAGGATCTCTTGACTGATAATATTGATGGGCATGTTATTTATTTCTGTGTTGAAACTGCTAGAATTGCTAAACCTTGTGCTAAAGATAAACATAGACCTGTGGTAGGCATGCCTATTATTTCTGTTAAAATAGGAGATCATTGTTATCATGGCTTGTGTGATATGGGTGCTAGTGCTAGTGCAATACCTATTGACTTATACAAAGAAATTATGCATGATATTGCACCTGCTGAGTTACAAGATATTGATGTCACAATTAAACTTGCCAATAGAGATACTATTTCACCAATTGGGATTGTTAGAGATGTTGAAGTCTTGTGTGGGAAAACTAAATATCCTGCTGATTTTCTTGTTCTTGGTTCCCCACAAGATAGCTTTTGTCCCATTATATTTGGTAGACCCTTCTTAAACACTGTTAATGCTAGGATATACTACGAAAAGGATGTCGTTACTATTGGTTTAGGTGATATGTCTCATGAGTTCAACTTTTCTAAATTTTTTAGACAACACCGTGAAGAGGAATTGCCTAGTAAAGATGAAATTATTGGTCTTGCTTCTATTGCCGTACCTCCTAGTGATCCTTTAGAACAATATTTGCTAGACCATGAAAATGATATGTTTATGAATGAAGGAAGGGAAATAGATGAAGTGTTATTTAAACAGGGACCTATTCTGAAACACAACTTGCATGTTGAAATCTTAGGGGATCCTCCGCCACCCAAGGGTGATCCCGTGTTTGAGCTTAAACCATTGCCTGATACTCTTAAATATGCTTATCTTGATGAAAAGAAGATATATCATGTTATTATTAGTGCTAACCTTTCAGAGAAGGAGGAAGAAAAATTATTGAAAACTCTGAAGAAGCATCGTGCTGCTATTGGATATACTCTTGATGATCTTAAGGGCATTAGTCCCACTCTATGTCAACACAAAATAAATTTGGAGAAAGATGCCAAACCAGTTATTGATCATCAACGACGGCTGAATCCTAAGATGAAAGAAGTGGTAAGAAAAGAAATACTAAAGCTCCTTGAGGCAGGTATAATTTATCCCATTGCTGATAGTCAGTGGGTAAGTCCTGTCCATTGTGTTCCTAAGAAGGGAGGTATTACTATCGTTCCTAATGATAAAGATGAATTGATTCCGCAAAGAATTATTACAGGTTATAGGATGGTATTTGATTTCCGCAAATTAAATAAGGCTACTAAAAAAGATCATTACCCCTTACCTTTCATTGATCAAATCCTAGAAAGATTATCCAAACATACACATTTTTGCTTTCTAGATGGTTATTCTGGTTTCTCTCAAATACCTGTGTCAGCTGATGATCAATAAAAGACCCCTTTTACTTGCCCTTTCGGTACTTTTGCTTATAGACGTATGCCTTTTGGTTTATGTAATGCACCTGCTACCTTTCAAAGATGCATGATGGCTATATTCTCTGACTTTTGTGAAAAGATTTGTGAGGTTTTCATGGACGATTTCTCCGTTTAGGGATCATCTTTTGATGCTTGCTTAAGAAACCTTGATTGACTTTTGCAGAGATGTGAAGAAACTAACCTTGTCTTGAATTGGGAGAAGTGCCACTTTATGGTTAATGAAGGTATTGTCTTGGGGCATAAAATTTCTGAAAGGGGCATTGAAGTTGATAAAGCTAAAGTTGATGTTATTGAAAAGATGTCGTGTCCCAAGGACATCAAAGGTATATGAAGTTTCCTTGGTCATGCCAGATTTTATAGGAGGTTCATTAAGGACTTCTCAAAAAATTCTCGGCCTCTGACTAATTTATTACAAAAATATATACCATTCGTCTTTGATGATGATTGTGTAGAAGCATTTGAAATACTTAAGAAAGCATTGATCTCTGCACCTATTGTTCAACCACCTGATTGGAATTTACCTTTTCAAATTATGTGTGATGCTAGTGATTATGATGTAGGTGTTGTTCTAGGGCAAAGAGTTGATAAGAAATTAAATGGTATTCAATATGCTAGTAAAACTCTAGACAATGCCCAGAGAAATTATGCTACTACTGAAAAAGAATTCTTAGCAGTTGTATTTGCTTGTGATAAGTTCAGACCTTATATTGTTGATTCTAAAGTAACTATTCACATGGATCATGCTGCTATTAAATATCTTATGGAAAAGAAAGATGCTAAACCTAGACTTATTAGATGGGTTCTCTTGCTACAAGAATTTGATTTGCATATTATTGATAGAAAGGGAGCTGAGAACCCCGTTGTAGATAACTTGCCTAGGTTAGAAAATGTTCTTGATGACCCACTACCTATTGATGATAGCTTTCCTGATAAACAATTAAACATCATAAATGCTTCTTATACTGCTCCATGGTATGCTGATTATGCTAATTACATTGTTGCTAAATTTATACCACCTAGTTTCACATACCAGCAAAAGAAAAAGTTTTTCTATGATTTAAGACATTACTTTTGGGATGACCCACATCTCTATAAAGACGGAGTAGATGGTGTTATTAGATGTTGTGTACCTGAGCATGAACAGGAACAGATCCTATGCAAGTGTCACTCTGAAGCTTATGGAGGACACCACGCTGGAGATAGAACTGCACATAAGGTATTGTAATCCGGTTTTTATTGGCCTACTCTCTTCAAGGATGCCCATAAGTTTGTCTTATCTTGTGATGAATGTCAAAGAATTGGTAATATTAGTAGACGTCAAGAAATGACTATGAATTATTCACTTGTTATTGAACCGTTTGATGTTTGGGGCTTTGATTATATGGGACCTTTTCTTGCCTCTAATGGATATACACATATTTTAGTTGTTGTTGATTACGTTACTAAGTGGGTAGAAGCTATTCCAACTAGTAGTGCTGATCATAACACCTCTATTAAGATGCTTAAAGAAGTTATTTTCCCGAGGTTTGGGGTCCCTAGGTATTTAATGACTGATGGTGGTTCACATTTTATTCATGGTGCTTTCCATGAAATGCTTGCTAAGTGTGATGTTAATCATAGAATTGCATCTCCTTATCACCCACAGTCTAGTGGTCAAGTAGAATTGAGTAATAGAGAACTCAAATTAATTTTGCAAAAGACTGTTAATAGATCTAGAAAGAATTGGTCCAAGATACTTGATGATGCATTATGGGCCTATAGAACTACATATAAAAATCCTATGGGTATGTCTCCGTATAAAATGGTTTATGGAAAAGCATGTCACTTACCTCTCGAACTAGAACATAAGGCTTATTGGGCTATTAAAGAGCTCAATTATGATTTCAAACTTGCCGGTGATAAGAGGTTATTTGACATTAGCTCACTTGATGAATGGAGAACCCAAGCCTATGAGAATGCCAAATTGTTTAAAGAAAAAGTTAAAAGATGGCATGACAAAAGTATACAAAAGCGTGAGTTTAATGTAGGTGATTATGTATTGCTATACAACTCTTGTTTAAGATTTTTTGCAGGAAAACTTCTCTCTAAATGGGAAGGTCCTTACGTTATCGAGGAGGTCTATCGTTCCGGTGCCATAAAAATCTACAAATTCGAAGGCACAAATCTGAAGGTGGTGAACGAAGAATCAAACATTATATTTCAGGTAATCCTATAAATGTTGAAACCAATGTTATTGAAACCGTAACCCCGGAGGAATACATAAGGGACACTTTCCGGAACGTTTCAGACTTCGAAAAGGAATAGGTATGTGGTATGGTAAGTAAACCGACTCCAAAACAGTTCTAATGACAATTTTTCTCCGTTTTGGAATATTTAGACAAATAGAAAAACAAGAAGCAGTCCGGGAAGGACACGAGGGTGGAGGGCACGCCCCCTGCCTCGTGGGCACCTCGTGCGCCCCCCGGACTCTGTTTTCTTGCACGTTACATATTTTGGTCGGTGAAAAATTATTATATAATCTCCCGGAGGTTTTGACTCCTATATCACACAAATATCTCCTTTCTTTGTTTCGAGCTGTCTTGCTGCAGATTAGAGCAACATGTCGTCCCAGGATTCGGAAGGAGAAAGCTATGTGGCTGATTACCTTGCAGATCCTAAGGTCTATGGGGATGTGGAGCATTGTGGTTGGACTACGGAAGAAGAAGAGGACTATGAACCCAAGGGAAGGGAGGAGACGAGCTCAGAAGATGATGAAGCCCCATTACCTCAACCTGGGGACATGCATGTGGATTCAAAAAGTCAAGCCTCCCGGATAGAGTAAAGAAACCTAAGATCGAGTTTATCCCTTTTCGCCTCTTGGAGGAAAACAAGCAAGAACTATGCACAAAGATACTGAGCCTGGAGCAGGAGATTGATGACCTGAGGGACCAAAATTCTGTCCTCAAGCGTAAATTAAGGAAGAAGCCTACGCCATCAACAAAACCATCACCTTCTTCACCAACAAAGAAGAACTGAGCATCGGGTATGGGCACTCCCCTTGGCAACTGCCAAGCTTGGGGGAGGTGCCCCTGTATCGTATCACCATCACTTTTATCTTTACCATTTTTCTTAGTTCAATCCGTTTAGTAATATCTTTATCTAATGGAATAAAGCTTTGGTATGATCTAGTTTTGATTTTTGCTTTATGATCCCTCTATGTAATCGAGTCCGTGAGCTATATATAATAAAGTTTAGTGTTGAGTCAAGGGCTTGATTATCTTGCTATGATCTTGAGTGAATAAAAGAAAAGAGAAAGAATAAAAAGAAATAAAGGAGATCATATGGATCTTATGGGGAGTAATGAGCTCACATATAAAGAGTATGATGATTAAAAGTTGTTGAATGTTGACAAACATAGTTTTGGTCATCGTTGCAATTAATAGGAAGTAATAAAGAAAGAGAGGTTTTCACATATAAATACACTATCTTGGGCATCTTTTATGATTGTGAGCACTCATTAAAATATGACATGCTAATGAGTTGACGTTGGACAACGAAGACAACGTAATGGGTTATGTTTTCTTACATCTGAGATAAATTATATTGCCATGGATCATCCAACATGATTGAGTTTGCCTTTCCCCTAATGCTAGCCAAATTCTTTGCACCAAGTAGAGATACTACTTGTGCTTCCAAATACCCTTAAACCCAGTTTTGCCATGAGAGTCCACCATATCTACCTATGGATTGAGTAAGATGCTTCAAGTAAGTTGTCATCAGTGCAAGCAATAAAAAATTGCTCTCTAAATATGTATGATTGACTGGTGTGGAGGAAATAAGCTTTATACGATCTTGTGATGTGGAAGAAATAAAAGCGACGGACTGCATAATAAAGGTCTATATCACAAGTGGCAATATAAAGTGACGTTCTTTCGCATTAAGATTTTGTGCATTCAACCATAAAAGCGCATGACAACCTCTGCTTCCCTCTGCGAAGGGCCTATCTTTTACTTTTATCTCCTACCTTACATAAGAGTCATGGTGATCTTCACCTTTCCTTTTTACATTTTATCTTTTGGCAAGCACAATCACTACAAAAAAATACACTTCTGTGATGATACGTGTTTGTCACAGTAGGTCACTTTTTTTGTCATGCATGTACATCCAGGACAAATTTATGATAGAATCAAGATAGTCATACATTTGCTGTCGTAGAAGTGTTCCATGAAATTACCAAAATTGTCATCACGGAAGTGTCCACTTCCATGACAATAAATCGCGTGTCACAGAAGTGCTTTCGTCAAGGGTGACCGACACGTGGCATCCACCATAACGGAACGTCGTTAAGCTATCGGGTCGGGTTTTGGATCCGATAACCCATTAACAGCCCCGACCAATGGGGATTTTCCACGTGTAAAATCATCACATAACAGTTAACACCGGCTTTATAATGCCCTTCTCCATGTCAAGGGAAGGATAACTCAAGAATTTCAGCACATAATCATCTTCATAAGCATTGCCTGTACTCTACATTTTGTAGAGAGGAATTATAGATATGATAATACTGGAAGGGGTAGAGGATAATGAAGATAAGATGCAGATTGATGCTACATAATCAACTACCAATCCCTGGAAGTACAAGCGTTACAGGACAAAATGTACTGACAAGAGCAATGGGCTACACTTCTGCACTGGCATTGTCTGTGTATTCTACTTGTTGGTAAGATTACATATAGATCTGATCTTTTTTAGTAAATGGTGGGTGAGGGAGATAAGATGCAGAATGCTACAAAATGAACCAATCCCTCTTCCCATAATACAAGAGTGTTTTGAACACTGGTGTACTGTACAAAACGTTCTTATATTATGGGACGGAGGGAGTAGCTGTTAATGTAAGTACAGTGATAGACCACGTTCAGTCCTTACAAGAGGACTGCAGAGCTAAACCTCTTCAAAAGCATTGGGTTGATTCTAAATTTATGTAAGAGTCCATACGGATCTTATAATATCCACCAAATGGACGATTACGAGGCTAACATGTGTAGTGATGCTACATAATCAAACAGCTATGAAAGTAAATATGGTCACACAGGGCAAGAGGTACTCACAAGAGCAATGCAGTGTGCAGTATGGTTGCGAGATTCTGTGGTCCCTTGAGAACGAATGTTCTTCTGCTAACAGTTTTCGTACAAGTGAGACATTAAGGAAAATGCAGAAATGTAGTTCAAATTGTGATGTGATATCATAGACAGTACCTTACGCTGCAGCCGAGATCAATGTGTAACAAGATTATTCCAGTCACCGTCGGATAAATGTAGCATGGGAGACTTTACAGAAATTTCGTTCAGAGGCTTGCCATCAAAGTGCGCTTGCCTCAGGTAGGAACGATACTTCATCAACGAGTGCTTGAAAAGCGCAACCAACCCTTGCTCGTCATCACAATCCAGTTTGCGCCTCGCCTATTTAAAAGAATGAAATCTCGTGTCTTCTGTCAGCAGAAACATATGCAGTAATGACCATGAATAACATTAGTACATTACTTACGCGTAAGTTGCGGAGGAAGACTGGAAATTGTTCTGTGTTTGCGGTATAATCTTTCCATGAAGGAAAGATGCGCACAAAGTTCCTGACAACAACATAAGCTTCGTCTTCTAAACTGGGAAGAAATGGAACAGGGGTCCTATTTGCTACAATTGGGGCTCTCTCTGGTTCGAAAAGGGATTTGGCAACTGGATTTGGTGTACTCTTTGCTGGAATGGGGGTTTTGCGTCGTACAGCTGGTGCTATGTCAACTGGCATAATCATACTGTTTGTTGCAGTTGGGGTCTGCTGAGTTGGGGCATCAGAAATGACCAGTGTAGTAGGGCTAGAGTCTGCTAGAGTTGGGGTATTTTGTTGGTCAGGTGATATTGCAACTACAACTAATGGGCTATTTGATTTATCAGGTGCCACTACCTTTTCCAAATACTTTGCTTGTGCTCCTCCACGATCAGCAATCGCCCTCTTCCTTTTGAACGTCTGATACACAAGAACAACATTTGAATGGATAAATATGGTATGATGACAGATGGAATATGTACTGAAAATGGATAGGCAGGGCGTATTCACATACACGATGCATAAACTAAGCTAATGGCAGTTCAACAAAGTAGAAGCAATGCAAAGCATCAGTTGCAAGATATGTGCGAGCAATGTAACCTTGGAAAGTTAGAGCAAGTACCTTGATGGGTGAATAAGATAGGGCATCTTCCTCTGACTCCTCCACTAGGGAGCTACATTGACTTAGGTCTCCCTCTAGCTCAGAATCACTGTTAGGATCATATTCTGAGCATGAATCTGTAGGTGGAGAGTGTTTGCATTGCATTGCATCCATACTTGATTTCAGTCCCTTAATGCCAAGTTTGACAGCCATGGCATTGTTCTACTTTATTCTTTTCATGTGCGCAAGCTCATAATCATTATGATGCTGTTCAGAATTTGAGATTCATGAAAACATAAAAGGTAGTCAGATTATCTATGGAATGCATTGCGGTTTCAACTCGGAGAGTGTCTCCCTATAAACCCCTGCATATGCAAAGTTCACCTTCCCAACCGTGCTGACCAGACCACACACAGAGATACACACCCGAGCGGCGAACATGCATTTTCGAAACTAATTTAGGAACATTTAGCTGACCAATTAAACAACTCTATTTTAATAATATCAGATTCGTATTTGAACAATTAAGCTTGTTTAGCTTGATGGGTGGAGCAGTGTTATTATGAAACGAAACACGTATTCTGATCGTATAGTGATCATAAAAGGGGGAAACTCTAAGCATATATTTTTTAGCAAAAGAGGGTTTCCCCTCTGATTTCTATTAAAGAAACCACCACGGAACCAACATGATCAATTAAACCCTAAGCATGATCAATTAAACCGTATTATGGCTATGCCATGGCAGATTTGAAGCTGCAAACCGGAGAAATGATATTTAGCATCCATTGTTTGCTTCTAACTAAGAACTAAATTCTAAGAGCTGAAAAGAAAGTAGAGTAACCAAGTTAAGATCTATTTTCTGGTTCAGATCAAAAAGTTGAGGAGATATGAAGTACCACCTCTCTTGTGGCGCCGTGTAGGCATCGGGGGTGCGATGGCTGTCGGTGGCATTGCAGCAGTTCTGCGACGGTAGACGGGTGCATTGGGGGATAAGTCCCGTTGCGGTGGAAGAGAAGGTCGTGTGAGCGGCCCCGACAAAGAGGACAACGGCGCCGATGAAGCGAGAGGACGCGATGCAAGGCTATTGGTCTGTCACCGTGGATGAGAAACGTCCATCTCTAGCAGTGGACGACGCGGTCTTGGTAGGCGCTCCGGCATGGTGGAGGACGATGGCGATGGATGTGGTGGAGGACGGCGGCGATGGATGGGGTGGCGGACGGAGGCTGGTGTGGGAATGGGGTGTTCTAGCGCGGACGGTGTATGAATGGGAAAATGGAGGGAGAGGTATGGGGAACCATGTTTTTGGGATGCACCTGTCTGAAATATGGGAAAGTTACGGACTTATCCCCCGTTTCAAATTTGGACGTCTCATCGGTTGGGGATAGGACGGTAATCTCGCATCTCCCAAATATTTGCCGGTAACTATTTCGGGCAAGGAGAGGGTGTTTTGCCGCCCACGGTTGGCACCCATGGTGTACCAACGGGGCTGACAGGTAGGGCAGTTGTGTCACGTCTGATGGAAGTTACACATATGCCCCTATTTAAGATATTAGCCTACATCTATTTCGGACGAGGAGAGTTTGTTTTGCCGCCCACCGTGTATGAATGGGGAATGGAGGGAGAAACAGAGGTCTTTCGGACGAGCTTGAATCAAATGAGTTTTGCCGCCCATGTTTGATGCCCACTGTGTCGGAATGGGCTCAGAGGCGGTCGTGTCATGTCTAATTGAAGTTACTAACCTACCCCTATTTAGAGCAGTGGAAATCGGACCGATGGATTGTCTGTGTAATGGGTAGACAGTAATTTCCATCTCCCAAACACTTGGCTTCGGGCAGCCGATGTGGGAGTGGACATTTTGCTGTTTCTTTCAAATTTTGGGACAATAAGCATCCATGTTTACCCTGGCAACTAAATTCGAATCCATTTTGTATTCCTATATGAATCTTTATAAATCATTCTATGTGTTTTTATATATCTTCAAAAGGACGACAAAGATGTATTCCACTGTCATATATGAATATGGTTTACAAATGCCGATACTCAAATTCAAAAACTAGAATCCAGTTTAATGTGAATTCAAATATTTGGAACACTTCATGTCCAACTCAAATGTCACACGCAGCATAATGTGTACTCCCATTTAGATATGTACACAAGAGATGTATCAAGATTCAAATACCGAGTCAATCGACCAAGAATGTACGGAACTAACAGACATATAAACACTTATAGAGTATATGGATCAATAATATCAACTAACATACATAAGCCAGGCCGCTGTACTTTTTTTGGCTACAACAGCATCCTTTGTTTAGCTAGCATCTTGGCCCTTTCCGATGCGTGCCACTTATGGTCCATCTATACTAGTATTGCTGAATGCACATTCAGCCCGATTGGCATATTTGTAGGTCTGGCACAGCAATCCAAATGAAATGACTCCGAGTATTATCAATTAATACAGACTTGTGCTCAAATAAAATTACAAACAAAAAAACAAAAAAAATAATTATTACATGATCTCTAAAACAAATGGTTTGATTGATTACATGAACAGACAACACAAAGGTTATTCAACTATGGAAAGAACATTTCACCTATGATTTACCAAGTAGGAATTTAATTTCCTTTTTTCCTTCAGGACCTTAACAATCTGGTCAGTCTCAGCTTGCTTCGTTTTGAAATCCACCAAATATTTAATGGTTGTCTTGAGTACTGCTTGTGATTGTGCTGTTTGCTTCCTCAACATGTCAACTTCATCTCTAAGTGCAGAAGCAGAATATCTTTCTACCACTAGTTTAGCCTCTAGAGCATCAGTAGTTGGCAATTCATAATGCACGATTGGGCCGGTGCCATTGCTGTGGGATGATGCAACGTCCATGGGGACCTCGCTCTTTGATCTTGGGCTAACCTGTTTTGCCATTAAAGTTCCGATTGGATTCAGAAAAGTAGAAGTTAGCAAAACATCTCAACTGGGAGTTATAACAGCAAACCAGTTAAACAAACAAGGAATTAAAGAGTTTCAACTGGATGCTGAAAAGTAGTTATTAACATCATTGTAACCCGTTGTTGCAGCAACAAAGCAGTTAAACAAATAAGTAGATATTTAAGTTAAGGCAAACAGGTAATTCTTAACAGTAAGTATCAAACACATAGATAGGCGCAGTCTACAATATGATTAACAGGCTGTGCCATTATGTAATCAGTAGCAAACTAAATTAAGCCAAGCAACATAATTGAACAATTTTGCAATAAGTGGCTAACTAAAATTCCGAGAAGCAGGTAACTGAACTTACGCTAGTTCTTTGTACAGGCACACTGCAACTTCTTGTTTGCTTACATGGTTGTACGAAGGAGTCCATGGCGTCAATTGCTTGGATACGCAGTCCCAATACTTCTTTCTTCCCATACTGCATGGGTAAGTTGAATGGTTAATCTGGTAAGATGGTGCGTCCTTGATATGTTATATGAGGACGTGTAGTCAGACTAGTTGTAGCCAAACACATCACACTAGCTTTTACTGTATATTTCATGCAATTACTTTTGGCATATCGAGATCTAAGCAATCTACAATAGGATGAAAAGACTGGCATCCTTCACATTATTGGCGAACTCAGTTCATAGAAACAAGCAATTCAACCATTCTGTGGGTAAATCAAAAGCGCCACTGGAATATTTTTCACTATCCAATCATACACGCAAAAAGGGGCGACGCCACCATAGGGGCTGGTATGGGCGGCCGCCTCAGGTGGCTGGAAAGTTTGCACCTAGTTTGAGTCGTCCAGGTTGGCCCATGCTAGTTTTGTTCGTCCCAACACACGAGCAGGCAATGTAAAAAATGAAGAAAAATGTTTCAATTTGGATGGGCCAATAACATAAGTGCAAGGCAGGCCCTATAGCAGGCTCGCGTCCCAAACGAGCGCCTCCCATATCGATCGACAGCAGAAAAAATCCCAATTCATTCGCTATAGCCCCCAGTCTGGTTCGCTCCTAACCTAGCCGCCGTTGGACAGACCGACACAGCACTTCCTCGCGCCCTCGTTGGAGGGCGGTCGCCGGGCTTCAAGCGAAAGGAAGGACAAGAAGATGAAGATCCAACCCTGGGTGTAGCCTGCGTGGGAGGCAGCGGCGGCAGCACGGGCATGGCATCGAGCTTGCGCAAACGGACAGTCGCTAATTGCAAGAGTAGCATGCACAACGAGCAGGTACATCACATCCCTGATTATATCTAATTCAACTCTTCAATTTCTGGCCAATAGTTAAACCTGACGGTGTTGTAAAACTGCTTGTATGTAGGGAATCTATGAGAAAATGAAACCAATTTCTACTTATTTTATAACTCCCCCAATCAATACCGAACTGACTGAATCTGATGTATCTAATCAAGTTTCCGGTGCAAACATACAAGCTCATGTTGTTCTTGATCCTGAAGTGTCTAATGAACAGACTGCTAATGAAGGATTTGATGCAAACATTTTACATGCTCCTGGTGATGAACATATAGTGTCTAATGAGGGATCTAATGCAAGCATTTTGCAAGCTCATTGAAGGATTTAGTGTCTAACGATGATCTACTATGTTGAGAGAGACAGAGATTTGTAGGCATTGATGACAAGCAAATTATAATGCATTTTCATAGCTTGAGGAAACGTCGAGGCCATCTACCAGAAAGTCCCTGTATCATGACAACATAGCATAAATACTTTTCTAATCTGTTGTTTGAAACTATTGGCATACTTGTGCATGATAGATATATTGATATGCAGTTTGCGCACTGGTTATACGTGCAATTACACTTCAATATTTTCAGCCAGAGAATGAATAATTCAAGAAGGTACAGACCATGTTTGTAGTCCTTGTACACCATGTTGAATTTTGTGTTTTTTGGTGCTTGCATCATTTAGTGTTTATAATCTGAACTACTTTGGATCATTAGCTGGTTTTCAAAGTGCATGTAGCTTCACATTTCTCAAGTTATGTTGATTTCCGGAGTGCAAGTGCCTTCGTATTTTTTAAGTTAAATGTTCGCCCCTGGTAACTTGAATTCGTGGATCATCCACTGCACACAAATCATACACGAATGTCAGTATGAATTAAATGAAATGCAGGGACTTACGCTAGCTCGTTGTACAGGCTCACTGCAGCTCTGCTTGCGCTTGGGATGTTCCATGTACAAGTCCATGTTACCACTTGCTTGGATGTGCGGGCCTTGTGCTCTTTGCATCCCCCTCTACATTTTTGACACGGCGAATGGTTGATCAAATAAGAGGAATCGACCTTGATGTTGTACCGGAGGACAGATACTTACAAGGTTATATGGGTGTGCAAGATGTGTACCAGATCCCGTAGCGCCGTCATGCTTCGTTAAAATATGGATTTGCTTGTTTCAGATGATATCTCCATAAGAAATAAGAGTTAAGGTCATAGTTGCATAGGCGTGTAAGCTAAGAGAGCAGTGAAAGGATATCCAAACATCGTCGGAATAGTGCACAAGGGAGTGATGTGTGGATACCTAGTTCGGGCCGGCGTTTGGGCATGCTCGCCTAGCTAGAGTGCGGGTCACTTCAGAGCCGTTGAGGGTGATGCGCTGGCGTTGGCTGGCCACGCACCGATGCAGATCTTGAGTGGCAGCGGAGCGCTACGATGCGGTGGACGAGACCGTTGGTGAAGCCCCAACGGCCTCGGGGGGCGGAGGTGCGACGATGTGCTCAGTGAAGTAGCCCCGGTGAGCTGGGAGACGGCATCGGTGAAGCGCACCTGATGCGGTGGAACTTGGTGTCTGTGAGGCACATCGGTTGCGGCGGCCGACATTGTCGGTGGACCACCCAGTGCTGTGGACGAGGGCGTAGATGAGGTAGCTCCGGTGCGGTGGTGTAGCGCGACCGTCATCTTCGTCGTCGTCGTCCGGCATAGAGGTGGGGAACGGTGGGGAAAGAGACGAGACGAGGGGCGATTCGAGGGTTGGCGGCGAATTAGGGATTTGAGCAATCTGGGCGCGGAGGGGACGGTGGAGAAGAGAGATTTTGCAGGGCTGGAATTGGGGCCGCCAGATATTTCAATCCGAAACGTGGAAGTGCGAACTTATATTATCGTCATCCTTTTGGGGGGGTGGGTGGCTGGGTGCTACGCGTCCGTCCGACACACGCGACCACCCCGATCGGACTATGCTTTGGTGCCTTAAGGCACCTGCCTTTGTGTCCATGACATATGGGCCCAACAGGTGGCTGGCCCACATGCCAGTGACGCAAAGGCAGTTGCCTTTAAGGCACCGAAGCAGCGTCCACAATGACACGACCCTAGTTTGCCTGGTGCGCCTACATTTGAGAATGCAAACGAATCTTCTTTCATTTGCAAACGAATCTGTATGTATTACCATGCCCATGTTTTCCTTGCAATAATTAGTCATTCGAAACGAGATACTCCATCCATTCACTTTTGTAAGTCGTTTCAAACAACTTAAGATGAAATGTTTTGCACATTGTCCGAAATGTCTTCAAGGTCTTATAAAAGTGAATAGAGGGAGTATTATAAATTAATTAATGAGGAGTTATTTGAAAAAAAATCAAGACGGTACCCATGCTAACGTGGATTAGAGTGTGTCTCACATAATTAGTTATTTGAATTAGAGTGTGTGTCATGTAGTTAGTTATTTGAATTAGAGTGTGTGTCACGTAGCGATCTCCAATTCTAACGTGGATTTCGCATTTCACTGTATCCACACTACTTTTTAAATACAAATGCATATGTATATGATGAACACCATGGTAGTGAGAAAACTTTTGGATAGATTCAAACATATGACCTGCAAAAAAGCACAACAAACTGAGTCAATGTCAACTTTTCCAAACTTAGTATGGCACGAATTCGAAATAATTACCCGTATGCCTGCTCCTCGGTTCAAATTTTACAATGTACACCGAATTGAAACATCGATATTAACTCTCGTACTATGTACATTCAAATGTTGT
>NC_041388.1:348266986-348267352 GCF_002162155.2 Triticum dicoccoides | reverse complement strand
GAGAAAACTTTTGGATGGATTCAAACATATGACCTACAAAATAGCACAACAAACTGAGTCAATGTCAACTTTTCGAAACTTAGTATGGCACGAATTCGAAATAATTACCCGTATGCCTGCTCCTCGGTTCAAATCTTACAATGTACACCGAATTGAAACATCGATATTAAGTCTCGTACTATGTACATTCAAATGTTGTTTTTAGCCCCCCCCCCCCCGGCACAAACGCTACATACTTCCTGTATCGGTTAATCTTCCTCTCCTAACCACCTTAGGAAGCTATCGGTTTCCAACACACGTTCATTCTTTCTCTCCATGTTTCGATCTCTAAGACTCTCAACTACACAACCCCTTTTCCACTCTATT
>NC_041388.1:348263600-348266823 GCF_002162155.2 Triticum dicoccoides | reverse complement strand
AACGCTACATACTTCCTGTATCGGTTAATCTTCCTCTCCTAACCACCTTAGGAAGCTATCGGTTTCCAACACACGTTCATTCTTTCTCTCCATGTTTCGATCTCTAAGTCTCTCAACTACAAAACCCCTTTTTCCACTCTGTTACCAAATGTATTTACCTCACACACCCGCCATTGCACCCCATGTCGAGCTCTCTCCCCCCCTCTCCCTCTCACCCTCTCGCGCTAAATACATGCATTGCCTATCTAGCCCCCCAACCTCTCATGCATGCGCATGCACGTTGTATATCTAGGTCACTCCCTCGAGATTGTCTCACTCTTTCTTCCGCACGGCGGGCCACACTCGCTCAATCTCGCTCTCTTTATCCGAGTCTCGTTTAACCTCGTTTTCTTTCACACACAAATGATATATCTCCCTGTTCGGGCCTCGATCGACACACTCTATACTCTCTCTATCTAGGTCGGTCCATCCAAGCCGCCACCACTCTTTCGACCTCATGGTGGGCCACGCTCACTCAATATCTCTCTCTCCGTATGTCTCGATTGACCTCACTCTTTCTCGGACAAAAACGATATATCACTATGTTTGAGCCCAATTCGACCTATTCACATTGTATACTCTCTCACGCACATCGACTATCTAGGTCACTCTCTCCAACCCGTTTCACTCTTTCGATCGCATGGCGACCCTATGTGATCGGTTGAGCTTGCTTCCTCCCACGCACAAAATATATCTACACGTCTTCACTTACTAGTGGGTTCCATGTGTGCTCTCTCTCTCTCCTCCCCTTCTGCGTTTAGACGCACGGGCAAACAGGAAGAACTCGCGGGCGATGTTGCCGTTGACCATATCTGGACGCGTTCACAAGTCACGGCACCAGTTTCACGTACTAGCAGCACTAGTCAGTGTGTACGTGTAATGCACGTTAATTTGGATGTATATTAAGTGCATGCGGGTATTAACTACTAGGATATTATTTACATGTTGTCATGTGATTAGCACTATTTTTGGCATGAAATTAACTGCACGCTAAACGTGTTGAGCGCTCGACATTGAAGCAGCCTAGGTCATTGGATGACAAGGAATACATGTGGCTTGATGACGTTTTATATTTAATTCGATACGACTCTAGCAGAACATTCAATCGATCAAACCATACATTTCGTTCAGTCTGACTCCGACTTTAAATTATACGACGATCGATATAATATAAACGAAAATGATAAACGTTCGGATTTTAAGCATGGCAATCCGAATGTTTTTCATGGCAAATTTAGATTACGCGGCGGCGGCGGGGACGTCTCGCGGTGGGAAGCGGCTCCTCTGCCGTGCTCTGTGTGTCGTCGGGCCACTGAACGACGGCGACGGCGGCATCTTGCGCCGTTGTTGGCGTACTCCTGGACGTTGGCCTAGCTTCAAGGAAGGCCAAAATGTTTTGGACTTCGGAGCGAGTCGACTGGCGGGAGGAGGCGACTGGCGTTGGTGCAAGAAAGCGGTCGATGGGGGCCATCCATGCCGCTGAGGGGGGCACTGGCACCCACGCGGGGACAGGCGCTGTCAACGACGCGACAAAGACATTCATGTGCACGAGCACCGGCACGGGCGCGCACGTCAGTGCACGCGCAGGCGCAGGCGCTGGCAGGTGCACGGGCACCGGCACGGGCGTGCGCGTCAGTGCACGCGCAGGCGCATGCGCTGGCAGGTGCACGGGCGCATGAAAGTCGGCGGGCACCTCATGGAACCCCGTGGGATCAAGCTCGGCGACAATGTGTGGCTCCCAGCCCATCAATGCCACGGGGATGGGCGCTGGTGCAGTCGGGCCGACGGGAGCCGGAACGGGAGCGGGGACAGGCGCGGCGTCTTCCCGCAAGGCCAGTTCAAGCTCGTCCCAAAGCGCCTTATGTTCTTGAGACTCCGGCTGGGTGTCTTCCTCAGGAAACTGGAACACTAAGGGAAGACCATCGTGATGCGGCATGGCGTACGTTTAGGTCAGGCTAGTTGGAGGTAGACGACAGGAGAATCGGAGAGGAAGAGAGAGGATTGTAGCGATATTCCCTCCTTTCCGGTTTATAAGGCTCAATTCAAAAATCTCACCAACCAAGGCAGATGGTGAGTGGTGGAATACTTTTTGTAGTTTGCAAAAGCACCCAATTAATGCTCTTGTTTTTCTCAAAAAAATATGTTTACCAATGCATTAATTGCAATGCATGCATGCATAAATTACATGCATTGGTCAATTTTCTCTTAATACTTGCATGCAATGATTTAATTTACCTTGGAATCTGAACATGTGATGGGAAACAACAAAATTGAGCCTTATAAAATGGAAAAACTAATATTTTGAGATAAGCCGTATAAACCGGAAAGGAGGGAGTACCGGGTAGTGCGGGGTTGATTTTAAACTACGGCGCCGGCGACATTAAAAGTGGGAGCAGTTGGGACGATGGTGGGCGGCGGAGCCTGGTCAAACGGCTCGCCTCCCGGTGAGCCTGCACAGCGGTCTGCTCGCACACCTCCCTGACAGCCGGCGCAGCGGTCTGCTCACGCGCCTCCCGTCGACTCACACGCTTGCTCGGACGGCACCTGCCGATTGCCGATGAGAAGCGGGGACTTGTGGCGGCACGTAAACGCCCACGGTTTCAATAGTGAAAGTGTTCGCCTTAACGTGACAGGTCTTTCTTCCAAAATACCTTGGCTCTTCATTTGTGCAACTTGTCATAAGCAGCTTGTCTCAAATTGAAGAAAAAACTTACGAAGTAATATTTGTGACATATCACGTGACCATGCTTAGTTTCAAGAATTTATGCTCACTTTTGGATTTTCAGAAATTTAAGATCCAGGATTCGAAACAATATCATAACCTGCATCATGCAATAAATTTTCAAGCCGTACATATGTCCTGTTGTATTTCTTAAGAAAGGATTTGGTCAAACATTTTGCTTAGTTAGACTTCAGACAAGTTATATATGCAGAGTAAAAGGATAATCCCTCCGTACCAGTGCATTGCCTGATATATTAACTCAAGTACTAGGCATGAACAAACGGGCTCAATTTTGTGCTCATCCTGTAGTAGTAGTAGTAGTAGTAGTAGTAGTAGTAGTAGTAGTAGTAGTAGTAGTAGTAGTAGTAGTAGTAGTAGTAGTAGTAGTAGTAGTAGTAGTAGTAGTAGTAGTAGTAGTAGTAGTAGTAGTAGTAGTAGTAGTAGTAGTAGTAGTAGTAGTAG
>NC_041388.1:348263250-348263475 GCF_002162155.2 Triticum dicoccoides | reverse complement strand
GCAAGGTCCGTCTTGTGTCCAGCCAAAATTAGATCGAGGCATGAAATAGTTGCCCCAGCTAGTGTTTAATAGTAGTTTGGATTGTGTCTAATAGTAGTAGTAGTAGTAGTAGTAGTAGTAGTAGTAGTAGTAGTAGTAGTAGTAGTAGTAGTAGTAGTAGTAGTAGTAGTAGTGGTAGTAGTGGTAGTAGTGGTAGTAGTGGTAGTAGTGGTAGTAGTGGTAGTA
>NC_041388.1:348258048-348263240 GCF_002162155.2 Triticum dicoccoides | reverse complement strand
GTAGTAGTAGTAGTAGTAGTAGTAGTAGTAGTAGTAGTAGTAGTAGTAGTAGTAGTAGTAGTAGTAGTAGTAGTAGTAGTAGTAGTAGTAGTAGTAGTAGTAGTAGTAGTAGTAGTAGTAGTAGTAGTAGTAGTAGCAGCAGCAGTAGCAGCAGTAGCAGTAGTAGTAGTCAATGCAGTTGACGGGTGACCTTGACGAGCGGCGACCGAGGGAATTGAACCGTGCTCGGCACGGTAGGTAACGTTGTCTAGTTACTAAAGCATCCCTCGTTGTTCATCGGTAGTCATTATGGACCGGGGACATGAGGGGAATTTCCTAGGGCTGGAATTCTGGCCGCCAGATATTTCGACTTGAAACGCTGAGGCTCGACTGGTTGGGGTAATGGGGTTGCCTAATGTGCGTACCACGCACGCCACCGAAGGACACGAGCTCGCTTAGGATCAACACGAGCCAAGGTCTGGCTGGTACGCTGTTGGGTCCTACCATTTGAGAATATGAAAGGAACTTTTTAAATTGTCGAACGAATCTATGTGTATTACAATACCCGTATTTTCCTTGCAAATACTAATCTCAACGTGGTAATTGATTTACGACGAGTTGTTGAATTAGAGTGAGTTTGTGATATAGTGATCTCAACGTGGATTTCACATTTCATGGTATCCCTAGTAAGTTTTCCAATGCAAATTCAAATTTAAAAGATGAACAACATGGAGGTGAGAAAACTTTGTATGTATCAAGCATATGACCACACACACACACAGAGAGAGAGACACACACGCACGAACACAACAACAATCCAATAAGTATAGTGCATCTATTTTTCCAAACCATGCATGTATGACACGAGTTCAAAAATACTCCTTCTATTCCTAAATATTAGTCTTTTAGAGAGTTCAACAAGTGACTACATACGGAGCAAAATGAGTGAATCTAGACTCTAAAATATGTCTATATACACATGTATGTGCCAGTCCATTTGAAGCCTCTAAAAAGACTAATATTTGGGAACGAAGGGAGTAAAATGTAAGATATCCATGGTCCTCAGTTCAATATTTAAAATGGACATGAAACTGAAACATGAATATTAAGTCTATTACTACAGTACATGCAAATGTTCTGTTTAGGCGGAGCTATGATTGTCAGGGGTCAACCCCTCGACCTTAGATAAAATTGTGGAGCTCTGTTTAGGGTTGTTTAGATTATATTTGTCCCCACCCTCCCAGCCACCGATTGGTTGTGCACCCCCCACCCCTCCTCCCCGGGAGAATGTCATGTGCCCCCATACCTTAGATGCTATATGCCGATATGAGTTGCTTGGAGCTTGTAGATCTGAGATATAGCAGCTCACATGATGTGTCTTAATATTTCCGCAGGAAACCTTGATGAGTTTGAGAATTGCACACAATTTGTACAAAAACTACTCAGATGCCCTTTGATCCCATATCCAACGACCTCGAAGCTCGTATCACCGTAGCATCTAAGATGAAGGAGGACATCATATTCTCCTGTATGTAAGAATATCATGTGCTACCACACCTTAGATGCTTTGGTGATACAAGCTCTTCGGAGGCGTTGGATTTGTGACCCAACACCTCCTCGGTGGTTCGAATGGTTTTTTGTAGAAAAGCCCCAAAAGAGTTCGAACACAGTTTACAAGCACAAAGACTGCTCAGATGCCATTGGATCTCAGATCAAACGACCTCCAAGCTCGTATCACCGTAGCATCCAAGCTACGATAGCACCTTATGTTTTCTCGCACGGGAGAGTATGAGGTGCTCCCGCACCGTAGATTCTATGGTGATACGAGTTCACTGAGATCTAACGGCCCACAATAGGAGGTTTGAATGTTTTTGCAATATACGGATGATAGAGTTTGGGAAATGCGCAGAAAGTACAAGTACTACGCATGTGCCATCTGATCACTGATCATACGACCTAGATGCTCATATCACCGTACCGGGTAATTAAGCTACGGGGAGCACCTAATATGAGCACTGGGGAGCCATTGGATCGAAGATGCAGCGGCACACACGAGGCCTGAATGTTTTATTTGCAAAAAAACCTTTGGAGAGTTTGGAAATTGCGCATAATTACAAATACTACTCCCAAGCCATTGGATCTCACTTCCAACGGTGTAAAAACTCGTATCACCATAGTATCTAAGCTGCAGGGTGGATGTGATATTCTATGCCGCTGTCATTTTTGTTCGTAAACTTGCAAAATATGTGTAACTCGTGTTGTTACTTGTCTAACCGTGAAAAGTGTTTGTTCAAAAAAACCATCCTACATTGAAATATCGGAACAACACACGGGGGTCCCACTTGTCATTAATCAAATTTGGACCTAAAACTAACAAATCTGAAAAGACGAGATTCGAACTGGCAACATGGACTACAAAGCGTAAGTCGATAGCCTGAAAAAACGAACGGTTGTTGGCTTTGTCCCATAACTTGATTTTATTTATACAGTACTTTCGTTGTGTAGAGTAGAGGGAGTGCCTCGTCAACACGTGCATGACCGTTGTCTCACTTACTGGTGGGTCCCAGGTCTGCGATCTCAATCTCTCTTCTCTCCATCGTCTAACCTTTGCACGGGCACACATGAAGAGCGGCGCTAGCTTGCCGTGGTGTTATTACAACTAAAAAAGCTTGGAAAATGGAAGAATCGCCTAGAACAAGAGACATTGTGGCTGGTCGAGACGGAGCTAACCACATCTATCCTCCGTGCCACGTTTGCATGATGAAGTTGTGTGGCTAGTGGGGTGTTTTCGACCGACTGGCTGGGTCCCGAGGTCGAACCATAGGTACTACGTCCGATACAGTATATTTTTACACGCACATTTTTCCTCCGTGCCGAGACGTGGCACACCCTACCGCACGGTTTCCGGGTCCTCCCAGGTGGTGCACGCATATATTCTTCCTGACGTGGAACGCCCTACCGCGCGTTTTCTGGGTCCTCCTCGGTCGTAGCGCTGAAGCAAGTAAATGAGTCGTCAAATCATGAAAGACCACCTTTCCCGCCGAGTACATCAGTGAAGCACGGTGGCTAGCTAGTTGGGCTAGTTCGGCCGATTAGCTAGGCTGCCGCCACATTTGTTTTTTCACCCCTTTTTTATCTACTTGCCGGCAGGTAAATATAAATATCCACCGCGACGTTTCTCTGGAGTTTGGGTGCGGCAAGATTTTTATTTTTTTGATTGACGGGAGCAGGCGCGGCAGGATTTTTAATTTTTGGTTGACGGGAGCAGGCGCGGCAGCAATTAGTCACGATGACTCCACCTATAAAAACCCACTGCTCCCTGATGTGAGAAGCATCGACTGGTGTTTTACCGTGGTGAAAACCAAAAGTTTCCCCGCTCCCTCCGCCTTCCCGTAGATTGCATTGCCTTTCAGCCGTTTCGCCCCCTTTGCTTCCTCTCCCCATTGCTTCTACCTGGTGCCATGGCGGCGCAGCAGATCACGGAGTCCGAGGTGAGGCTCCTGACACAGGAGCTCCATGCCAAGGATGCGGAGCTCAGGGCCAAGGACGTGGAGCTTCGTGAGCTCAAGGAGGAGAGGAGTGCCATGCTCCTCCATTATGTGCGGGAGTTCACGGAGCTTCAAAAGCGGCAGGCATCCACCACAAAGATGTTCGAGGCGTCGGTGGCGTTGCTGCAGAAAGCGGGAGATACGATAGGCCGTCAGGGGAGCCGGCTGGAGCGCGAGCAGGCTGATCATGACGAGGTCCAGGATCTCCTCAGCCACTTGGTGAACCAAGTTGCCACGCACGTGTTGCGGCTGCGTGATGCCTACCGTCGTGCCAGCGCGACGATGCCGGCCGTCGGGCTAAACCCGTTCGACCACCCGGTCGACTTCAATGAGCTGCGGCTTCCTGACCTGGTCTCCTTCTTCACCTATATCTCCGAGGAGCTGAGCCGTCTCCGTGCAATGGTGGGGGCTGAGCTGGACAAGGAGGGGTTGCGGGCTGCCGTTGCCGTTGCTGGGCGAATCCTTTCAGGGCTCCGTCACCGGAATCCATTCGTGCCATTGGATGTCGTCTTTGACGAGCTGGCTCCCGTCGACCGGGAGCGGGCTCTGCGGGCGGTTGCACCCTGCATCACCAACGTCGTGTGCCTCGAGAAGCAGAGGGACTTCGGTGGTGTTTAGGCGCCCTCTGCATGGGCATGTCCATGTCTCGGTGCAACATGACCGTTGGATCAAACTCAGACGGTGCAGATCAGTCACTGTAGCACAAAGCGTGTGGGTGTGTTTGGTTGCATTCTCATCTCAATATAGTTGTTTCCTCTTCGTGTATTTGTTACATATAGGAGTAGTTGACATGCGCACAACATCATTTGCTATCGTCATATCTTACTACACTAGCAACAAGATTGTGTAGTACTGACGTATGAACCACTGCACATGCCTAGTAGTAGGAGCACTATGTATGTTCAAGTGTGTAGCGCCCCGTGACCGATGTGCCAGGTGTCCTCCAGTTTTTCGCTGTTGTTGCTTTGTCATTGCTTGCGTGTCATGCATTGCATATCATGTCATCATGTGCATTTCATTTGCATACATGTTCGTCTCATGCATCCGAGCATTTTTCCCATTGTCCGTTTTGCATTCCGGCGCTCCTATCTCCTCCGGTGGTCCTTTCTACCTTTCTTTCGTGTGTGGGGGGTTAAACATTTCCGGATTGGACCGAGACTTTCCAAGCGGCCTTGGTTTACTACCGGTAGACCGCCTGTCAAGTTTCGTGCCATTTGGACTTTGTTTGATACTCCAACGGTTAACCGAGGGACTGAGAAGGCCTCGTGCGTGTTGCAGCCCAACACCCCTCCAATTTGGCCCAAAATCCCTCTCCATCATCTCGGTCATTCGATCACGATCGCATGGCCGAAAACCGCACCTCATTTGGACTCTCCTAGCTCCCTCTACCTATATATATGTGCTCCCCTCCCGAAAATCGCGGATGAAACCCTAACTTCTTCCTCCTCCTGCAGCCGGACATGTCCGTCCCGCCGCCGGACGTGTCCACCGCCGCCGCCATGTCGCCCGGACCAATCAGGGGCCGACACCTCAGCCGGCCGCCGCCCTCCACCAACTGGACAGCGCCACCTGTCCAGCCGGCGCTCTCCCACCGCGCGGCCCGGCGGAGCCCATCGCGGGCCCGCCCGGCCCATCCGGTCGCCGCCCCGCGCAGGGTCGTCCCCG
>NC_041388.1:348255286-348257757 GCF_002162155.2 Triticum dicoccoides | reverse complement strand
CGCCTGTGCTCCCGCGCGTCGCCGCCCGGGGCGCCGCCCGCCGGCCGCCGAAAGCTGCCTCCGCCGCCGCCTCGTTCTTCCCCGCCGACGAACGCCTTCAAGCTCCGCCGCCATGTGCCTCGCCGGCCTTCCCCGAGAGCCCGCGGCTCCCCGCCGGAGCGCCTCCCCGCTTGCCTCGCCGGAGCATGGCGCCGCGCAGCTGCCTCGCCGCACCGCCTCGCCTCGCCGTTCGTGCCTCGCCGGAGGTTCGCCGGAGCTCATCCCGGCCAGATCTACCCCGGTGGATGAGATCCACCGCGAGATGAACCAAACGGCGCCATCCCGAACCGGATCCACCCCGTCCCGGACCTCCTCGTCCCGGGTTGACTTTTCCCGCGGGGTAAAATTCTACCAAGTCCCCGAGATTTCCAGATTCATATGCCCATCTTCATCGCATCGTAACTTTGCATCCGTAGTTCCGTTTCATGCGTGTAGCATATCAAAATGTTCGCCTCAGAGAGCACATCATTTCATGTCATTGCATCATTTTCTTTTGAGTTCATCTTGATGCCCGAAATGCTGTTGGAAGAGTGCTATTTGAGTTAATTGTCAGATCTGCTGCTCCAAATAGCTATTTGTCATTTTTGCCATGATTAATGTGTGCATGATATGCCTCTGAGCTCTACATGTGTTTTGTTATATGCCATGCCATCTTTCCAGAGGTGCTATCCATGTATTTTTGTGATGTGTGTGGTGACTAGCACAAGCTTGCAAAGTGGTGCATTCGTTAATGCTGATTTTAGGGACTTAGAATTTCACTAAGTCCTTGATCTGTTCTTATCAATATGTCATATGTTCATGTTGTTTCCTAGTGATCCGTGCCTCTTTTGAGGATGATCAGTAAGGATGTTTTGTTAATCTTGTAGTGCTCTATCCATCCATGTCTTTGTTTGCAATTATGGAGCACCCTATCTTGAGTCAATCGAGCTCTACTTTTGCTATTTCGTGAATCTGGGCAGATGATCTACTTGTTAGCGATTTTGCCGAGGATGTTGTAGTTGATCCGTGCATGCTATGTTGTTGTTTTTGCCATGTCTAGGTTATATAATGTGTATTATTGATGGGTGTATGCTTAGATTGTCATGCCTTGCTCTATAGTGAGTGCATCGAGCTTGTTAACATGCCTACTTGATATCTGATTTGCATGCTCCAGATTTTCACTAAGTCTGTGATCTGATTATGTTTTTGCCATGTTCACATGCTTGTAATTGTATTTTATGATCCCTTTTGGCTCAAGGTCACTAAGGTACTTTTGTTAAGCTCTTTGAGTAGCTCCACGCCATGTTCAGGCCCTGTAGCATATAGTTTTCATGCTCCAAAGTGTGCTACCTGTTCTGAAATTCCAGACAAGTGTTAATTTCACTAAGTTTGAAACCTGTTTACCAATTGCACTTTTGCCATGCTTGATTGAACCTGTTAATGGATGAATTGGCCGTAGCTCAGTGTTCATCTTTTGTTAAGCTTCATGAATGGATCCCTGCCATGTATTTTGTTGCCATGTTTGGGTGCTGTAGAATGTTTAACTTGTTGCACTTAGACGGCTACTTGTTGTATATCGCAGACCGGTGTCATATTTGTTTTGCTTGCCATTTCCAAACCGTGCATCCGATTCCGGTGATCTTTATATCGATTTCAACCGAAATCACCTCAACTTTCCAGTGGCACACTTGGATTTCCAAGTTGAGGCCAGGTTCAATCATTCCTTGTTAAATCATGCATATGCATCGCATACCGCATCCCGCATATCATACATTGTTCATGTGTTGGTTGTTTACTATGTTGTGTGCTTCTTTCTGGTGTTTGCTTCTTCGGGTTGGTTCCGATTATGTCGCGTTTGTGAGGACCCGTTCGTCTACGTCCGTTTGTCTTCTTCATGGACTCATTCTTCTTCCTTGCGGGATTTCAGGCAAGATGACCATACCCTCGAAATCACTTCTATCTTTGCTTGCTAGTTGCTCGCTCTTTTGCTATGCCTATGCTGCGATACCTACCACTTTCTTATCATGCCTCCCATATTGCTGAACCAAGCCTCTAAGCCACCTTGTCCTAGCAAACCATTGTTTGGCTATGTTACCGCTTTGCTCAGCCCCTTTTATAGCGTTGTTAGTTGTAGGTGAAGATTGAAGTTTGTTCCTTGTTGGAACATGGAGATGTTGTTCCTTGTTGGAACAGGTTTACTTGTTGGGATATCACAATATACCCTATTTAATTAATGCATCTATATACTTGGTAAAGGGTGGAAGGCTCGGCCTTATGCCTGGTGTTTTGTTCCACTCTTGCCGCCCTAGTTTCCGTCATATCGGTGTTATGTTCCCGGATTTTGCGTTCCTTACGCGGTTGGGTAATAATGGGAACCCCTTGACAGTTCGCCTTGAATAAAACTCCTCCAGCAATGCCCAACATTGGTTTTACCATTCGCCACCTAGCCTTTT
>NC_041388.1:348166671-348255017 GCF_002162155.2 Triticum dicoccoides | reverse complement strand
GGGCCAGTGCTCCTCTGAGTGTTGGTCCAACCTGTCAGCCGCCGGTGGCCACCAGGGGCAACTCTGGGCTGGCCTACCGGAAGTTTGGACAATCTGAGTATGCCCTGAGAACGAGATATGTGCAGCTCCTATCGGGATTTGTCGGCACATTCGGGCGGTGTTGCTGGACTTGTTTTACCGTTGTCGAAATGTCTTGTAACCGGGATTCCGAGTCTGATCGGGTCTTCCCTCTAGAAGGAATATCCTTTGTTGACCGTGAGAGCTTGTGATGGGCTAAGTTGGGACACCCCTGCAAGGATTTGAACTTTCGAAAGCCGTGCCCGCGGTTATGGGCAGATGGGAATTTGTTAACGTCCGGTTGTAGAAAACCTGAAGTTGACCTTTATTAAAATGCATCAACCGTGTGTGTAACCGTGATGGTCTCTTTCTGGCGGAGTCCGGGAAGTGAACACAGCGTTGGAGTAATGCTTGACGTAGGTTGTTCTAGGATCACTTCTTGATCATAGTTGTTCGACCGTGCTTTTTCCTTCTCTTCTCGCTCTCTTTTGCGAATAGGTTAGCCACCATATATGCTAGTTGCTTGCCGCAGCTCCACCTCATACCTTTTACCTTACCCATAAGCTTAAATAGTCTTGATCGCGAGGGTGTGAGATTGCTGAGTCCCTATGGCTCACAGATACTTCCAAAACCAGCTTGCAGGTGCCGTTGAACCATGCAGATGACGCAACCAAGCTCAGGAGGAGCTCGATGAAGATCTTGTCCTTGTGTTGTTCATTCTAGTTGATCAGTAGTGGAGCCCAGTTGGGGTCAATCGGGGACCTTGTCGCATTTGGGGTTCTTCTTTTATTTTGGTTCCATAGTCGGACCTTGATTTTATCCGGTTGATGTAATGCCTTATTCATGTAATTGTGTGAAGTGGCGATTGTAAGCCAACTATGTATCTCTTTTCCCTTATGTATTACATGGGTTGTTTGCGAAGATTACCTCACTTGAGACATTGCTTTCAATGCGGTTATGCCTCTAAGTCGTGCTTCGACACGTGGGAGATATAGCCGCATCGAGGGCGTTACAAAGTGGCTGCCGTGTTTCGCACTCCTCCGTCGTAAGAGTGGAAACGCTTGCTGTAATCATTTTTTCTTTTGAAAAATAGTGGACACGCTCTACCGTGCGGATCCTCCTCCAGCCATGCACTAAATTACTCACTTTCGCCGATGTGTGGGACAGCCAGCATCGGGGTCCACCAGCCATGCACTAAATTACTCCATAGTAGAGTGACGGTAGACTACCCCGATCGAAGCGCCGCAGTAATGCCCAATGAGCCGTCAAATCACAAAACCCCCTCCTTTCCAGCAGTAAGTTGGACGGACGAAGCAACCATCATTTCACTCTTCTCTCTCAGCTTCCTCTCTACCCAACCCTCACTTCTGCCTCATCTTGTTCATCATTTCTTCAAGAAAACCCCGACCTACTTCTGCCATTGTTCTTCTCTCCCAAAGAAGGAAAGGTGAGCGCATCAATGGTGTTGATTCTGGCCAAGGCCCGGTCTTGCAACCCCGAGACTGATCCTATAACTCCCTCTCTTTTCTTCTTTTGGGTTTGTGATTATGGTTTCTTTTCTTTTATGTTTATTCGATAGTTTCTTGATGGACGCTGGAGCACCGGCCGAAGTGATGTCTATGGCTCCGGCCAAAACTGTCAAGGCTCATGGTACGAAGAAGCACAAGCACCCCGCCAAGACTATCGTAGACAAGCTCAAAGCCATCGCCCTGTCCAAGCCCCCCTCTCCGGGATCCCTCATTAAGCAAGTCCAGGTAATATCTCTTCTTGACGATATTTTTCTCGATCTTGATCGTGTTTTTTCATCTAACACGCAGTACTAGTACTAGTAGTACAACTTTCTGGGTGATCTTACATGTGATTTTTGTGTGCCAAATGACGGTTCTAAATTCCTCTTTTGACCAAAACATGCGAGAGGTTGACACTGATTTCTTATAGATTACTTTCAACTACTCCCTCTGTCCCAAATTTCTTGTCTTAGATTTGTCTAGATACGGATGTATCTAATACTAAAATGTGACTTGATACACCCGTATCTAGACAAATCTAAGACAAGAATGTTGGGACGGAGGGAGTACTTTATGAACATCAATGCTACTCCCTCCGTTCCGAATTACTTGTCTTGGATTTGTCTAGATACAGATGTATCTAGACTCATTTTAATGCTAGATACCTCCGTATCTAGACAAATCTAAGACAAGTAATTCGGAACGGAGGGAGTACCTTTTAAGAGGGTATATTTGCCTCAGTAACTTGTGTTATGGATTTTGCATGTAATCCCTCTGCTCTCATGCCTTTGAAGACATGTTCTAGTGTATTTGTTCACTCATTTTTGTGCGTATATGTAGTCAGATATGGAGTATAATATCGAAAATCATCTTATATTTCTGAAATATGGTTTCTGTTTGAATTAGAACCAGGTCCGCGGTGGAGATGAAGTTCTCAAAGTCATGTCGTGTGAACTGGAAGACCTGATGATGAGTTCTACTGCTGAATTATCCAGCTGATGTGTCCTTGTCGCCACGTGTCCTAAACTAGTGTTTTCCTATAGCATTGTTGTTAGGCGTGTTCTCGAGGTTGTACTTGACCACAACAATTTCCTGGCTGTGCCTTCGATTACGAAGGGTGTGGTTCTTGTAAAGCTTCCCAACAAATCTGATGCGGCCTGTCTTCATCATCATGTTTATGAGTGGAAAGACCACTTTGTTAGGTTCTCCAAGGTTGACAAGATGGTGATGGTGCGTGTAGACATCTCACACGAAGTCCATGGCCTAGTCAGTTATGCGGGGTTCATCCCGTAGGTCGGTGGCAAGAAATAGTCTGCAGAGTTTAGTTAGTGCAACTTTGCTTGTCTGTAGTAAGTACTATTGTTCAGTACTTGATTTGTGTTTGTGATCCCTGTATTGTTTATTAGTACTACCTCTTTTGGTGTGTGGTCAGTCCTGAGAACGGTCTATGTTAATGTCTGTCCACTCAATTCAGTATGTATATTTTGAAGTATCCAGATCATATTTTTTGTGAGGACGGTTTATCAATTATGGTTACACTCCAATATCGGTATGCATTGCAGGGTTTATCGCACCCACCAGGATTTCCAGTCCCATGGATGTTCGGTCCATACGATTTGTCATGACCTTTGGACTGCCCTGCTTGTGGGAGTAGGCAGGGCCCCTGCATGCCACGCGTAGTTGGACGATCAATCTTCTGTTTAGTACTTCAACATAGTGATTTCCTAGTAAGGATTCACTCGTGTCACATCAAGTAAATCTTATTGATTTACTGTCTAAATCTTATTGATTTAATGTCATGTTTTCTTTCTTTTCCTGCAATTTTACGATGCAGGTTTTGCCATGTGACATTCATCACAGAATAAATCGTTTGGTTTGCTCTACAATGGCTATTTTTGCAGGTTTCACTTCTTATGTCGTGTCAGTAACGAAGGCACTGTCCATCACTTATATTACTGGAAAAAATTGGATCAGTCTGTTGTCTAAGTACAAGCCGAATCCCTATGATGAACTGCAGTTTGGTTTAACAAAAATGCCACAATTAGTCCTTCTCGCGTTTAAAAGAAATGAAGAAAAAACTGGATCACGGTCACGCATCCTAGTCAAGTTAGAAAGCTGATCATAGCAGACCAGACACGATCGCCGCTGTCTCGCACAGATCGAGCACCGGCAGTTGCTCTAGCACTAATAGCGGCAGCAGCTCAGTCTGATCCAGCTGAGGATTGGGCACCGACCGCGTCAGCGGATCAGTCTGATCTACTGGAGGATCGGGCATCGACACCGGCACCTGCTCCGACACCGGCACCAGCTCTATAAGGAGCACCATCTCCGGCAGCAGCAGCGGCTTCGGCACCTGCACCAACACTTGCACTTGCATCTGGTCCGACCCATGCAGTTGCACCGGCAACAGACTGGGCTGCAATTCGCACTTCATATACCAAAGTCCTTACAAAAACCGACATGTCCACCTTCTTGGTAAGCATTGGCCGCCCAAGTGCTTCGTTCTTTTTTCTTTCCATGTTGTTTCACATGATTCACTATGTTGATCTAACTATTTGGGTATGTCTTCTTGTTTGCAAACAGAGAATTCCTAGAGCAACGAGGGAGTCGTTCAACAATCCAGGCGACCGCGGCCAAGTTTCTCTTACCATGCGTAGCCTTGGTGTGAATGAACCTGCTCAATATATCGTAAGTACAAAGGATGGTCGCATGATGATTGATGTTAAAGGATGGTCAAGGTTCAAATCTAAATCATATCTTGCGGTAGGGGATGATGTCAAAATCGAACTTTCTCGGCAAGGAGAGCTGGTCCAAATCAACTTTGAAATTAGCAGCACGCAACTGCCGAAATGATCTATCCTCCGAGAGATTTTGATGTAATAATCTGACATGGTGAAACAAGTGTCCTATGTGTATAAGTAGTACGACAGTATTATTTATCACATGGTATATCATTGATAGAATTGCAACTCTGATTGCTGGTTAGGAACTGTCGTTCGATTTCATTCCAACAGTTGTCGTGCTTTATTCAATTTTGTGTATTCGCCTTGCGACAGCATCTAAAACCAGCGCCGTACCGATCGCTTGCAATATGAAAAGCGATGAGGTAGAACACATGGGCCCCCAAACATGCAGGGTCGGCCTGCGGCCCAAAGTCCAGAACCATGAGCTTATCTGAGTATTATATTCTCAGCTGAACCCCCATAAAAAAAGCTGAACCCCCATAATGCCCGTGCATTGCAGAGGGAGTATATTTCTCGGCAAGGTGAGCCTGTGATATAAAAGATTTGTATATTTCTTTACAGAGGGAGTATCTCTCTGTCAAAAAATATATTTATGTGTAACTAGTTACTTCTGTCTTTCTACTTCCTTTCGCTGATATGTGGGGCAACCGGCAACGGGGTCCACGTGCCATATGCACAAATTAGAGTGCACAACTTCACGATAGACACACCCCGGTCGTAGCGCCGCAGTAATGCCCAATGAGCCGTCAAATCACAACCCCCCCCCCCTTCCAGCTTTAGCAGTAAGCTGGACGGATGAAGCGGCAATATTTCACTGGGCCTGAATCCCCTTCTCCCTCGTCTGCTTGTTCAGAGAAAACCCCCTCTCGGCGATTGCATATGGTTTTCTCATGGAGAACCAGGTACGAATTCTTCATCCATCCCCGATAAACCCAAGTCCCTTGGTCGCAGGTAATCCTAGGATGGTAGCCGCCGCCGTTGATGCATTTTTCTTCCTACTGAATCTAGTGTGTTTCATTTGCAGTGCCCAAAGTGCGAGTACCCTACAGGTTTCTGTGCCCTCGGCGAGACGCCACACTTGTTCCTTCTCATCCTAACACAGCATTTTGAAACGTGCACAGTATGTTCCTAGAATCCTCTTTTCTATCCGGGAGGGTGGGGTTTTTTTGAACATGTTGTGTTCTCATATTATTTTTCCTGCAGTGTATTATTTGCTCTGCCAGAACACATGTACTCAAGATGCTCGGCCTTGCCATAACTGAATACACTAGTTTAATGGTGACAGTGAAGACAAGCCATGGATATAAGTTCCGAGTTGGGTTCATGAACCAAGAAGATCGCTGCTTTTTTATGGTCGAACTTGGATAAACTTTCTCAAGTGTTACGGACTGAAAGTTGGCGCATGAATGTTGATGGAAATAGCAGAACCTGGTCTCATCTTCACTGCGATCTTCCACCCCGACATCGTTCCAATTGTTCATCCATGTTAGTTTTGTATCTGGTTCTTGCTTGTTGCCTTGATTACTTCTTAATCCACCTATTCTATCTAACTAATCACAATTTAACTTTAGAAGTAGCAACGGATCTCTCACGAAGATGCTACTTCTAACTAATATTTTCTTATAATTGGTGGCACGTGTAGGTTTTTTCTAAGTTAAGCAGTCTGCTCGTTTGTTACTCTGTAATAACTCGGCTGTTACTAATGGCACTGAAGTTGACTGGATCGACATCCACAAGTTCCTACACTTTATTGATCGTCTTGAGGTCCTTGTGGGGCGTTTCTATGGTGGAAGGCCACGTGGGATATGTGTGCCACTGCTGCACTCGTTGAACAGGTCCAACTGTGTCGAGAAACTTATGGTACGAGCTGTTTTCTGTTATATATGTTGTTCATAAACTATTGCTTATACACAGTTTTACAGCTGTGATCTTCTTGAAACAAGAACTGCCGAGTTCTATTGTTCCTATACAGATGCCTGACCATGGTCGGGTTAGACTTGCGCTTGGTCACAACATGATGTATATGTCGACCTACTCAATTCCCCTTGGAGGTGAAAAGATACTTATTCATGGGTGGTCTCAAATAATGAAGGCCCGTCCATCTTGGAGAATAGGACAGAAGATTATGTTCATGCTTTTCCATGGCTCTAAAGCGAATATCCTATTTATTGACCACGTTGCGAGATGAAGCCGCTTTCAGAAGGTTGTGGATGCGTGGGGTGGCGCCTGGGCCTTGTCCTGGGGCTTGGCGGCCTCACCCTTGGTTAACTGTAGGCAAAGTAGCACTTTTCGAAGCGTGCTTTGTACGGTTGAACCTGTATAAGTACTCATACTACTTTCATCTTTGGTTGTTAAGTGCCCCTGCTGGTTTCAGTTAAGGTTGTTAAGTACTCCTGCTGCTTTTACAGTCTGTCGTGTTTCTTCAGTACTGTCTTCATCCAGCCGCCAAAACCAAACCAGCGCCGGCGGGGCCGCCTGCTTTCGCTTCCCACGGCTGGCTGCGCCTCAGCGCACGCATCGCCGCCCCACCGTCTCCTAAATCATTAACGCCGACGTCCTCCGCGCGCTTTGGTGCGCTCGCCGCGGCACCGCCCTCTCGCGTTGTCAACATGGTCAACAAACAACAGGAATCGGCAGAAGTACGTGGAGAGGATGACAGTAGGGGCCCACCACGTCAGCGTATGGAAAAATAAAATGCTTCCTCCTAGTGTTTTCCTGACATCTAGGACCCACGGCATTGTGAGCGTATATAGTCAATAAACAAGAGAATAGCACAAGGTCGGTTGACACCTGGGACGTAGCTACTCGAGAAGTATTTTTTTTGTTTGGTATTGTTGAGACGGAGCAGGGTTTGAACTGGGCTGTGGCCCGTCTAGCCCAGGCTTATATTTTATGTTCACCATGTGACCAGCCCAGCTATTTTTTCTTTATGAAAATGATCCCAGTTTATTTTTTCTGAAGAATACCCAATCTAGGCCTACTTATTTTTCTATGCCCTGATGGGCTGCAACTCTTTCAAGACGCCCGCAAATCTTGAAAGTAATATGAAATGGGTTGTAAATATAAAAACAGATGACAAATTGGCAATTACTTTATAATTTCTTAATTTTATCACATTTTCAGATCCTATTTCACTGGGCATTAACCTAATTTAAATATATCTTCAAAGTAGTTTAAATCCGGCTGGACATATCGGTATTAAAATAGTTTGGAACCCACAGAAATATGCGAAATTGGCCCTGGCCAACCAAAAAAAATGACTGCAATAAATTGCATAAGAAGTTTCCATGGGCTATATATAAATTGTTATATATAGCCCTGGTGCGCTCGGCGCGGCGTGGTCAACGTGGTCAAGGAACGGCTTCCATCGGACGTGGACTGTACGTGGAGAGGCTGACAGCTGGGTCCACGGCCGTAGCAAGGAAGTGCCTCCTTATTACGTGCAAAATAATTATTCCTCCACCTGACAGCAGAGACCCACCGGCCGGGCCACCAGTATTTTGCGAAAAAAATCATTTCCCCCTGACTGCTGGGACCCATCGGACGGGCCACCGTATTTCGCGAAAAAAATGTTCCCCCCGCTGTCAGCTCGGACCCACCGGAAGTGCCTCCTTATTACGCACACAAAAATGAATACTCCCCCGGCTAGCTGGGACCCAGCTTGGTGGGAGGCTGACTTGTGGGCCTAATAAGTTGACAGGGACGAAAGGCTTTGTCAACTTAGTCAATATGAACGATTCTAGCTCCATTGACCGTACGATGTCCATCCAACGGCCGTAGTGCTTCTTCAACCTCTGGTCTTCTTGCTCTAGCCGCCCAAAGCAGCGCCGGTCGTGCCGCATGCTCCTGCCTCCCGTGGCCGGCTGTGCTGCCGCAGAGGCCTCACCGCCCCCTACTATTCCCACCGCTGGCCAGGCCTTGCAGCGACGGCAGCCTCACACCGCAGCCGAACCAGTGAACCCTCGTACTCCGCTCCGCGCGCGCGGGGGCTTCCACTGCCGCGTCTTCCCCGACTCCCCGTCGTCCCCTTCCTAGGCCTCGCCATCATCCACCGCCCTGGTGCTCTCGGCGCGGCGTGGTCAACGTGGTCAAGGAACGAGTTCCATCGGACGTGGACTGTACGTGGAGAGGCTGACAGCTGGGTCCATGGCGGCAGCAAGGAAGTGCCTCCTTATTACGCGGAAAATAATGATTCCTCCACCTGACAGCAGGGACCCACCGGACGGGCCACCGTATTTCACGAAAAAAACGTTTCCCCCCTGACTGCTGGGACCCACCAGCTACACCTTCGCATGCAAGGAAGTGCGTCCGGGCAAAAAAAAACGATTCGCCCCCCTGACTGTTGGGACCCACCAGCTACATCTTCGCACGCAAGGAAGTGTGTCCGGGCAAAAAAAACCAAAACGATTCGCCCCCCTGACTGTTGGGACCCACCAGCCCCCCAACTGTTGGGACCCACTAGCTACATCTTCGCACGCAAGGAAGTGCGTCCGGGCAAAAAAAACGATTCGCCCCCTGACTGCTGGGACCCACCAGCTACATCTTCGCAGGCAAGGAAGTGCCTGACAGCCGGGACCCACCTGGTCGAAGCGTACGTAGCGTTGACATTCTGGTCGCGAACGTGTATGTACATACTGGTCGATGTAGAGGCGCGCACGTGTCGTAGTAGAGGCACGCACGTAGCATGTACACGTACGTACAGCGGCCAGGGTGCAAGAAAGAAAATACGGCCACATATGTGTACATACGGGCGGGGTCTCGAACGCCTACTCACGCATACGTACGGCGAGGGCTCGTGTACATGGCTGGGTCGAACGGAGAAACAGCGTCGTCGTCGTGTTCATGGGTCGGAACGGAATGCGTGGTCGTGTTCATCGGGAGGGCTTGGACGGAAGAGGTGATGGAAACGAGGCCTGGCGTACCGCACAACGGAGGAAACGGACCTCCTACGGTCGAAACGGGGGTCCTGTTGATCGGGAGGGGTGTGGCGTACCGCAAAACGGAGGAAACGGACCTCCTATGGTCGAAACGGGGGTCCTGTTGATCGGGAGGGGTGTAGCGTACGCAAAACGGAGGAAACGGGCCTCCTACGGTCGAAATGGGGGTCCCGTTGATCAGGAGGGGTGTGGCGTACCGCAAAACAGAGGAAACGGACTTGTGTTGGAGCGCTACGGTCGAAACGGGGGTCCTGCTCATCAGGAGGGGTGTGGCGTACCGCAAAACGGGACTCCATGGGATACTGTTCATCTCCACCGTCGACCCCCTCCAGCCTCCATGAGCTAATGTTCATCCACCGTCGACCTCCTCTAGCCTCCACGGGCTCCTGTTCATCCAACCTCCACTGCGCGCTACTCCACCGGCTACTGTTCAACCACCCCTCCACCGTCTACTGTTCATCCAGCCCTCCACACTACAGGGTCCAGTTCAACCACCCCTCCACGGGCACCCCTCCATCGTCTACTGTTCATCCTGCCCTCCACACCACGGGGTCCTGTTCATCCACCCCTCCACGGGCACCCCTCCACCATCTACTGTTCATCCAGCCCTCCACCACACCACGGGGTCCTGTTCATCCAGAGGCAACGCCACCGCTCACTGTTCATCCAACCCCCCCTACAACACTCATTGTTCATCCCATCGATCGGCTTCAGTTAGCAGCAGTAGCCAAGGAATCGCTCGATCGGGTTCAGTTAACAGCCATCGATCGATCGCTCGGGTTCAGTAACGCGTAGCCTGCAGTGCAATCGCTCGGGTTCAGTTAGAGCCCAACGCCTCGCTCGGGTTCAGTTAGAGCCAACGCCTCGCACACACGCGCGTACATGTACGAGAGAAACGCGCATCGCTCGGCCCCCGACCTCCCACCGTAACCGGGAACTCCCCGAAATTTTCCTCTCCCTCGCTTCTACCACGGTTTTTTCCGTCATGGACGGCCCAAAGAATGTCATGCAGCTGCGTCTCCGGCCCACCCAGGACGAAAAGCCCATTTTCTGTCATGATTTTTTGTCATAGAAGTAGGAGCCGACCACATCTATGATGATACCGGGTTTTGTCACAATTATCGTCATAGAAGTGTCATATGTATGACAGAATTTTTTTTTGTTCGGCCCAAAATGTCACGGATGTGTCTTTTTTTTGTAGTGAATATGTTGGAAAGATCCTGGTATATATGGCTAATTGGATGTGAGTTTTCATGAACTATTATTGTTGACATTACCCTTGAGGTAAAACGCTGGGAGGCAAAACTATAAGCCCATATCTTTCTCTGTGTCCGATTAAAACTCCATACCCATAAATATTGCGTGAGTGTTAGCAATTGAGTATGTGGACTTGCTGAAAAGCTCTTATATTGACTCTTTCCTATGTTACGATAAATTGCAATTTCTTCGATGACTGAGATTATAGTTTGTTAGTTTTCAATGAAGTTTATGATTCATACTTGAAATTGTGATTGAATTGTTACTCTAGCATAAGAGATCATATGACAATAATTATATAAGTTGATGTTCTAAGAATGATCATGATGCCCTCATGTCCGTATTTTATTTTTATCGACACCTCTATCTCTAAACATGTGGACATATTTTTCGATTTTGGCTTTCGCTTGAGGACAAGCGAGATCTAAGCTTGAGGGAGTTGATACGTCCATTTTGCATCATGCTTTTATATCGATATTTATTGCATTATGGGATGTTATTAGACATTATGTTACAATACTTATGCTTATTCTCTCTTATTTTACAAGGTTTACATAAAGAGGGAGAATGCCGTCAGCTGGGATTCTGGGCTGGAAAAGGAGCAAATATTAGAGACCTAGTCTGCACAGTTCCAAAAGTCCTGAAACTTCATGGAAGCTATTTTCAGAATATATAAAAAAGTACTGAGCGCAAGAAGTTCCAGAGGGGGCCCACACCCTGGCCACAAGGGTAGGGGCACACCCTACCCCCTGGGAGCGCCCCCTGCCTCGTGGGCCCCCTGGTGGCCCTCTGATGCCCATCTTCTGCTATATGGAGTCTTTCGTTGAGGAAAAAATCATAAGCAAACTTTCGGGACGAGACTCCGCCGCCACGAGGCAGAACCTTGGCGGAACCAATCTAGGGCTCTGGCGGAGCTGTTCTACTGGGGACACTTCCCTCCGGGAGGGGAAATCATTACCATCGTCATCACCAATGCTCCTCTCATTGGGAGGGGCCCGATATCCATCAAAATTTTCACCAGCACCATCTCCTCTCAAACCCTAGTTCATCTCTTGTATCCAATTCTTGTCTCTAAGTCTGGGATTGGTACATGTAGGTTGCTAGTAGTGTTGATTACTCCTTGTAGTTGATGCTAGCCGGCTTATTTGGTGGAAGATCATATGTTCAGATCCTATATGCATATTAATACCCCTCTGATTATGAACATGAGTATGCTTTTTGAGTAGTTACGTTTGTTCCTGAGGACATGGGAGAAGTCTTGCTATTAGTAGTCATGTGAATTTGGTATTCGTTCAATATTTTGATGAGATGTATGTTGTCTCTCCTCTAGTGGTGTTATGTGAATGTCTACTACATGACACTTCACCATTATTTGGGTCTAGAGGAAGGCATTGGGAAGTAATAAGTAGATGATGGGTTGCTAGAGTGACAGAAGCTTAAACCCTAGTTTATGCATTGCTTCGTAAGGGGCTGATTTGGATCCATATGTTTCATGCTATGGTTAGCTTTACCTTAATACTTCTATTGTAGTTGCGGATGCTTGCAATAGGGGTTAATCATAAGTGGAATGCTTGTCCAAGTAAGGACAGCACCCAAGCATCGGTCCACCCACATATCAAATTATCAAAGTACCGAACGCGAATCATATGAACGTGATGAAAACTAGCTTGACGATAATTCCCATGTGTCATCGGGAGCGCTTTCCTTCATATAAGAGTTTGTCCTAGCTTGTCCTTTGCTACGAAAAGGATTGGGCCACCTTGTTGCACTTTATTTACTTTCGTTACTTGTTGCTCGTTACAAATTATCTTATCACAAAACTATCTATTACCTATAATTTCTGTGCTTGCAGAGAATACCTTGCTGAAAACCGCTTATCATTTCCTTATGCTCCTCATTGGGTTCGACACTCTTACTTACCGAAAGGACTACGATAGATCCCCTACACTTGTGGGTCATCAATGCTTTGTGTGGTGAAGATGGAGCATAGCCAGACTATATGATTTTGTAGGGATGAGCTTTCTTTGGCCATGTTATTTTGATAAGACATAATTGCTTGGTTAGTATGCTTGAAGTATTATTGTCTTAATGTCAAATGATAGACTATTGCCTTGAATCACTCGTGTCTTAATATTCATGCCATGATTAGATACATTATCAAGATTATGCTAGGTAGCATTCCACATCAAAAATTATCTTTTTTATCATTTACCTACTCGGGGACGAGCAGGAATTAAGCTTGGGGATGCTGATACGTCTCTGTCGTATCTATAATTTTTTATTGTTCCAAGCCCCAATATTCTACAACTTTTATATACTTTTGGCAACCTTTTATAATATTTTTGGGGACTAACATATTGATCCAGTGCCAAGTGCCAGTTCCTGTTTGTTGCATGCTTTTTGTTTCGCGGAAAATCCATATCAAGCGGAGTCCAAACGGAATAAAAACGGGCGGAGAATATTTTTGGAATATATGTGAAATATGGGAAGAAAATCAACACGAGACGGTGCCCGAGGGAGCCACGAGCAGGGGGCGTGCCCCTGACCCTTGTGGGCCCCCCGTAAGGCGGTTAATGATCTTCTTTGGCTGCAAGAAAGCTAATTTCCGGGGGGGAAATCGGAGCAAAGGTTTCAATCCAATCGGAGTTACGGATCTCCGGATATATAAGAAACGGTGAAAGGGCGGAATCCAGAAGCAGAAACAGAGAGAGACAGAGAGACGGATCCAATCTCGGAGGGGATCTCGCCCCTCCCACGCCATGGAGACAATGGACCAGAGGGGAAACCCTTCTCCCATCTAGGGAGAAGGTCAAGGAAGAAGAATAAGGAGGGGGGCTCTCTCCCCCTCGCTTCCGGTGGCGCCGGAACGCCACTGGGGGCCATCATCATCACCGCGATCTTCACCAACACCTCCGCCATCTACACCAACATCTCCATCACCTTCCCCCCTCTATCTACATCGGTCCGCTCTCCCGCAACCCGCTGTACCCTCTACTTGAACATGGTGCTTTATGCTTCATATTATTATCCAATGATGTGTTGCCATCCTATGATGTCTGAGTAGATTTTCGTTGTCATATCGGTGGTTGATGAATTGCTATGATTGATTTAATTTGCTTGTGGTTATGTTGCTATCCTTTGGTGCCCATCATATGAGTGCGCGCGTGGATCACACCATAGGGTTAGTTGTATGTTGATATGACTATTTATTGGAGGGCAAGAGTGACAGAAGCTTCAACCTAGCATAGAAATTGATGCATACGGGATTGAAGGGGGGCCAATATATCTTAATTCTATGGTTGGGTTTTACCTTAATGAACGTTAGTAGTTGCGGATGCTTGCTAATAGTTCCAATCATAAGTGCATAGAATTCCAAGTCAGGGATGACATGCTAGCAGTGGCCTCTCCCACATAAAACTTGCTATCGATCTAGTAAATTAGTCAATTGCTTAGTGACAATTTTGCAACTCCTACCACCACTTTTCCACACTCGCTATACTAACTTTATTGCTTCTTTATCTAAACAGCCCCTTGCTTTTATTTACCCGCTCTTTATTATCTTGCAAATCTATCCAAAAACACCTACAAAGTACTTCTAGTTTCATACTTTTTCTAGGTAAAGCAAACGTTAAGCGTGCGTAGAGTTGCATCGGTGGTCGATAGAACTTGAGGGAATATTTGTTCTACCTTTAGCTCCTCGTTGGGTTCGACACTCTTATCGAAAGAGGCTGCAATTGATCCCCTATACTTGTGGGTTATCATTCATTCAATAATGCAAACGATAAAATTGTTAATATCGTGTGCAATGGCAATGCTACCACAAACGATTTAACGGGAAAAATTGTGTGTGATGTACCTGTGAAAGGAAACGTTTTCCTTGGAGCGACTATGTGGGATGTACATACGAGCGGAAATGTTTAGCGGGGACTGGCTGTGTGGGATGTACTTTCGACCAGAAACAATTTCGCCTGTATAATTGTATTTTTTAGCTCTACTGTACGTATTTCCGTATTTTAGCGCTCGCCGGTCGCACACGACCTCATTTTGCCGAGCGTGTGTGCCAGGAGGGCCGATCCCCGATGGTTTCTGGGTCATGTAGGAAGGACCCCCCTATCGCCCACACTCACTAGGCGATGGTTCCAAATGTCGTCGCAGAAAGGGGTTAAAAACCGTTTGTATAGCACCGACGCGTACCAGTGATAATTCATCACACTATTGAAGTATAAAGCAAAAAATCTATTAAAAACCAACAAACTATGTTCTCAGTTGACTTTGCAACTACAATTCATCATCTTTTCAGGAAGGGTCACGTATCGGAGCCTTTAGGCAAGTCCACATACTCAACCATCATATAGCTAGTCTTCTATGATTGCTAACACTCACCGCGTACACATGGGCAAAACGTTTCAACCGGACACATAGAAAGATAGGGGGCTTATAGTTTCATCTCCCAACATATTCACCTCAAAGGTGATGTCAACAATAATAACTCATGTTATTTATATTCAACTAGACATATGTGCCTAGATCTTTCCTCACCACATGATGCTTGTCAAAGGAGAAAAATAAAAAGGAATAGAAGGAAAACTTTGACTCTTTGAATAAAAGTGAAAACATAAAAGTAAACGATAGGCCCTTCGCAGAGGGAAGCAGAGGTTTCCATGTGCTTATTTGTTTGTATGCTCAACCCCTTAGTGCAAAAGAACATCACGTTGCATTGCCCCTTGTGATAGCGACCTTTATTATGTAGTCTGTCGCTTTTATTCTTCACCATCACAAGTTTGTGCAACGCTCAATTTTCTCTTATACTAAATGATCTCACACTTTTAGAAGCAATTTTTATTGCCTTTTTGCACCGATGACAACTTACTTGAGGGATCTTGCTCAATCCCTAGGTAGGTATGGTGGACACTTGAAAATAAGATTTGGGTTCAAGGGTTTTTGGATGCACAAGTAGTATCTCTTCTCAGTGCGAAATTTTTGGCTAGCAAAGATAGGGGAAAGCACCACATGTTAAAGGATCCATGACAATATGACTTCTATGTGAATATAAACAAACATAAACCATTAAGTTGTCTTCCTTGTCCAACGTCAACAATTTTGGCATATAATATTTTGATGAGGGCTCACAATCACAAAAGATTTCTAGGATAGTATATTTATATGTGAATCTTCTCTTCCCTTATTAATTCTTTCATGGGTTGCATCATTGACAAATGTTATGTTTGTCAATCTCTAATAAAATTTTCTACTTATACTTTTCCTTATGTGGTGTCATCACCTACCGTAAGATTAGTATATGATCTTTTTGATTTATTTCCTTTCTTTATTTATTTCATTTCTCTTTTACTTTTATTTGCAACATGAAAGTAAAGAAAGCAAAAACTCAAACTAAACTTTATTATATATCTCGCACACGATTACAAGGATAGATCACTAAGCAAACTCTCGAAAAGAAAGGATCGAACCAAACTTGTATTCATCTAAAGCAAAAAGATCGAACTAAAATAAGTAAAGGCAAACACATAGTGGGATAATACGATACTGGGGCACCTCCCCCAAGCTTGGCGGAAGCCAAGGGGAGTGCCCATACCCGATACTCAATTTTCCTTTGGTGATGAAGAAGAAGGTGGTGGTGATGAAGTGTTGGTTTCCAATATAACCATGAGTAGATCCTTCAAGCCTTGAATCTCTCGAAGGGCTTGATGAATTAGTTCACCGTTTTCTTCACTTCTACCATTATGTGTTTATTTTCCGGGCCCCAAGGGTTTATTCCTGCACTGTTTTCTCTTGGGCGAGATAAGTCCCAATTGGATGGTATTTGCCTACAAGGAGTATTATCGAACCCACAGTTATGAATCAAATTACGAAATTGTTATGATGTAACCTGTGTAAAGGCCTTCTTGGTGGGGTTCGTTCTTGCACTTTGAGGCTCTCTTGATTATTTGACGGTATCATAGCTCAATGAGGATTCGGATGAGTGGAAATGCTAGCCAATGTCCCTCTCTCGGAGGCCGGAGAGTGAACCCCAAAAGGATTTTCCTCTTCTTCCTCCATAGCAACTTCTTCAGCTTCCTCTCTCCTTAGATCCTCCTGAAATACCTCTGCGTCTTCTTCTCCGTTGTTGGAGGGTGAGGAATACATGATGCCTGGCTCGACAGATCTGACCAAAAACAGCAAGAAAAGAAACAGAAGATTTCTCCGCGATACGGTGGTTAACAGGTTCGGGAAGTATATATAGATTTTTTATCTTGGGAAACAAGCAAACAGAAGAAAAACAGAGTCCGGAAGGTGTCCCAGGTGGGCACAACCCACCTGGGTGCGCCAGGCAAGCCTGGTGCGCCGTGGTGTCTTGTGCCCACCAGGGTACGCTTCCCGGTAGTTTCTTATTTTCCTATTTCTAAATATTCCAAAACTGAGAAAAAAATATTTTTGCGGATTTTTCGGAGTCTGATTACTTACCGTATCACGTACCTCCCTATTTTCATGATTCTGGAGTGTTCCGGAAGGACACTTTTATGTGTTCTTCCGGTGTCATAGTTTGGATAATATTACTTTCAACGTTAATGGGCATACCTAAGATATAATGTTTTATTCGTTGCCCATTGACAACCTTTGGGTTAGTACCTTCGACATTATTTATTTTGATGGCCCAGACCGATAAACCTCCTCAATAACATAGGAGCCTTCCCATTTTGAGACGAGTTTTCCTGCAAAGAATCTGAAATGAGAGTTGTACAAAAGAACATATTCTCCGACTTTAAACTCACGCTTTTGGATTCTTTTGTCCTGCCATCTTTTAACTTTTTCTTTGAATAATTTTGCATTTTCATAAGCTTGGGTTCTCCATTCATCTAATGAGCTAATATCAAATAACCTCTTTTCACTAGCAAGTTTGAAATCATAGTTGAGCTCTTTGATGGCCCAATATGCTTTATGTTCTAACTCAAGAGGCAAATGACAAGCTTTTCCGTAAACCATTTTATAAGGAGACATACCCATAGGATTTTTATATGATGTTCTATAAGCCCAAAGTGCATTATCTAATTTCTTAGACCAATTCTTCCTATACCTATTGACAGTCTTTTGCAAAATTAATTTTATTTCTCTATTGCTAAGTTCAACTTGACCACTAGACTGAGGATGATAAGGTGATGCAATTCTATGGTTAACATCATACTTGGCAAGCATTTTATAGAAAGCACCATGAATAAAGTGTAAACCACCATCAGTCATTAAATATCTAGGGACTCCAAACCTTGGGAAAACAACTTCCTTAAGTATTTTAATAGAGGTGTTGTGATCAGCACTACTGGTTGGAATAGCTTCTACCCATTTAGTAACATAATCAACAACAACCAAAATATGTATATACCCATTAGAGGAAGGAAAAGGTCCCATGTAATAAAATACCCAAACATCAAATGGTTCAACAACAAGTGAATAATTCATAGGCATTTCTTGATGCTTACCGATATTACCTATTCTTTGACATTCATCACAAGATAAGACGAACTTACAGGCATCCTTGAAGAGAGTAGACCTATAAAATCCAGATTACAATACCTTGTGAGCAGTTCTATCTCCAGCATGATGCCCTCCATAAGCTTCGGAGTGACATTTCCGTAGGATTTGTCCCTGTTCATGCTCAGGTACACAACGTCTAATGATACCACCTACTCATTCTTTATAAAGATGTGGGTCGTCCCAAAAGTAATGTCTTAAATCATAGAAGAATTTTTTTTCTTTTGTTGATATGTAAAGCTAGGTGGTAAATATTTAGCAAAAATGTAATTAGCATAGTCAGCATACCAAGGAGTACTATGAGCAACATTTATTGCAGCTAACTGCTCATCAGGAAAACTATCATCAGTAGGTAGTGGGTCATCAGGCACATTTTCGAGCCTAGATAAATTATCAACTACGGGGTTCTTAGCTCCTTTTTATGAATGATATGTAAATCAAATTCTTGTAACAAGAGAACCCATCAAATAAGTCTAGGTTTAGCATCTTTCTTTTCCATAAGATATTTAATAGCGGCATGATCGGTGTGAACAATTACTTTGGAATCAACAATATAAGGTCTAAATTTATCACAAGCAAACACCACTGCTAAGAATTCTTTTTCAGTAGTAGCATAGTTTCGTTGAGCACTGTCTAGAGTTTTACTAACATAATGAATAACATTCAGTTTCTTATCAACTCTTTGTCCTAGAACAACACCAACAACATAGTCACTAGCATCACACATAATTTCAAAAGGCAAGTTCCAATCAGGTGGTTGAACATAATAGGTGCAGAAATTAAGGCTTTCTTGAGGGTTTCAAAGGCTTCTAAAAAATCATCATCAAAAACAAAAGGAATATCCTTTTCAAAAGATTCGTAAGAGGCCTAGAAATTTTAGAAAAGTCTTTGATAAATCTCCTATATAAACCAGCATGACCTAAGAAACTACGAATACCTTTTATATCTTTAGGACATGACATTTTCTCAATTGCATCAACCTTTGCTTTGTCCACTTCAATACCTCTTTCAGAAATTTTATGACCCAAGACAATACCTTCATTAACCATAAAGTGGCACTTCTCCCAATTCAAGACAAGATTTTTTTGTTCACATCTCTACAAAACTCGATCAAGATTGCTCAAACAATCATCAAAAGACTTCCCATAAACAGAGAAGTCATCCATGAAAACCTTAACAATCTTTTCACAAAAGACAGAGAATATAGTAGTCATACATCTTTGAAAGGTAGCAGGTGCATTACATAAACCGAAAGGCATATGTCTACAAGCATAGGTTCCAAAGGGACAAGTAAAAGTGGTTTTTTTCTTGATTAGGTTGAGAAACGGGTATTTGTGAAAAACCAGAGTATCCATCAAGGAAGCAAAAATGTGTGTGCTTAGACAATCTTTCAAGCATTTGATCAATAAAAGGCAGAGGGTAATGATCTTTTCTAGTTGCTTTGTTTAATTTTCTAAAATCAATTGCCATTCTATAGCATGTAACAATTTTTTGTGGAATAAGTTTATTCTTATCATTAGGAACAACAGTTATACCTCCTTTCTTAGGGACACAATGAACAGGACTTACCCATCTACTATTAGCTATAGGATAAATTATACCTGCCTTCTAGAAGTTTTAAGATTTCCGTTCTTACCACTTCCTTAATTTTTGGATTTAACCGACATTGGTGATCAACAACGGGTTTAGCATCAGGTTCCATATTAATTTTGTGCTGACATAGAGTGGGACTAATGCCCTTTAAATCATCAAGAGTATATCCAATAGCAGCTCGGTGCTTCCTTAGAACTTTCAATAATCTTTCTTCTTCATGTTCTGACAGGTTAGCACTAATAATAACAAGATATATCTTCTTTTCATCAAGATAAGCATATTTCAAAGTGTCTGGCAACTGTTTTAATTCAAACACAAGATCACCTTTAGGTGGAGGAGGACCTCATAGAGTTTCAGTAGGAAAGGTGTGTTTAAGTATAGGGCGTTGTTCAAAGAAAATCTTATCTAATTCATTTCTTTCATGCATATGTAAATCATTTTCATGGTCTAGCAAATATTGTTCTAGTGGATCAGTAGGAGGCACAACAATAGAAGCAAGACCAATTAGTTCATCCTTACGAGGTAATTCTTTTTCATGAAGATTTCTACTAAACTTGGAAAAATTAAACTCATGATACTCATCACCAAAACTAGCACCGACAGTTTGCTTCTCACAATCTATTCTAGCATTAACGGTGTTCAAGAAAGGTCTACCAAAGATAATGGGACAAAAGTCATCTTGTGGGGAACCAAGAACAAGAAAATCAGTAGGGTATTTTATTTTCCCACACAAGGCTTCAACATCTCTAACAATCCCAATTGGTGAGATAGTGTCTTGATACGTCTCCAACGTATCTATAATTTTTGATTGCTCTGTGCTATATTATCTACTGTTTTGGGCAATATTGGGCTTTATTTTCCACTTTTATATTATTTTTGGGACTAACCTATTAACCGGAGGCCCAACCCAGATTTGCTGTTTTATACCTATTTCAGTGTTTCGAAGAAAGGAATATCAAACGGAGTCGAAACGAAATGAAATCAACTGGAGAAGTTATTTTTGGAAGGAAACCTACCGGATAGACTTGGACCCTACGTCGGAAGATGAAGGAGGAGCTCACGAGGGTAGGGGCGCGCCCACCCCCTGGGGCGCACCCCCCTGCCTCGTGGCCCCTCCTTCGGTCCACCGACGTACTTCTTTCACCCATATATACCTACGTATCCTAAAACTTCCAGAGAGCACAATAGATCGGGAGCTCCGCCGCCAGAAGCCTCCGTAGCCACCGAAAGCCAATCTAGACCCGTTCCGGCACCCTGCCAGAGGGGGAAATCCCTCTCCAGTGGCCATCTTCATCATCCCGGTGCTCTCCATGACGAGGAGGGAGTAGTTCTCCCTCGGGGCTGAGGGTATGTACCATTAGCTATGTGTTTGATCTCTCTCTCTCTCGTGTTCTTGATTTGGCATGATCTTGATGTATCGTGAGCTTTGCTATTATATTTGGATCCTATGATGTTTCTCCTCCCCCTCTACTCTCTTGTAATGAATTGAGTTTCCCCTTTGGAGTTATCTTATCGGATTGAGTCTTTAAAGATTTGAGGACACTTGATGTATGTCTTGCCGTGGATATCTGTGGTGACAATGGGATATCACGTGATTCACTTGATGTATGTCTTGGTGATCAACTTGCGGGTTCCGCCCATGAACCTATGCATAGGGGTTGGCACATGTTTTCGTCGTGATTCTCCGGTAGGAACTTTGGGGCACTCTTTGAGGTTCTATGTGTTGGTTGAATAGATGAATCTGAAATTGTGTGATGCATATCGTATAATCATACCCATGGATACTTGAGGTGACATTGGAGTATCTAGGTGACATTAGGGTTTTGATTGATTTGTGTCTTAAGGTGTTATTCTAGTACGAACTCTAGGGCTGTTTGTGACACCTATAGGAATAGCCCAACGGATTGATTGGAAAGAATAACTTTGAGGTGGTTTCGTACCCTACCATAATCTCTTCGTTTGTTCTCCGCTATTAGTGACTTCGGAGTGACTCTTTGTTGCATGTTGAGGGATAGTTATGTGATCCAATTATGCTAGTATTGTTGAGGGAACTTACACTAGCGAAAGTATGAACCCTAGGCCTTGTTTCCTAGCATTGCAATACCGTTTACGCTCACTTTTATCACTTGCTACCTTGCTGTTTTTATATTTTTCAGATTACAATTACCTTTATCTACTATCCGTATACCACTTGTATCACCATCTCTTCGCCGAACTAGTGCACCTATACAATTTACCGTTGTTGGGTGTGTTGGGGACACAAGAGACTCTTTGTTATTTGGTTGCAGGGTTGCTTGAGAGAGACCATCTTCATCCTATGCCTACTATGGATTGATAAACTTTAGGTCATCCACTTGAGGGAAATTTGCTACTGTCCTACAAACCTCTGCACTTGGAGGCCCAACAACGTCTACAAGAAGAAGGTTGTGTAGTAGACTTCAAGCTCTTTTCTGGCGCTGTTGCCGGGGAGGTTAGCGCTTGAAGGTATATCTTTAGATCTTGTAATCGAGTCTTTTAGTTTCTTGTTTTATCACTAGTTTAATTTATAAAAGAAAATTACAAAAAAATGGAATTAAGTTTGCCTCATACGCTTCACCTTTTTAATACCTTTCGTGAGTATGATGGAAAGGATAATTGTGCTCAAGTGCTAAAAGAAGAATGCATTAGAATGTTTGGCACCAAATATTTGAATGATGAGCATGATTGCAATGTTGTTAGTATGAATTCCTTGAATATCCATGATGCTAATGATATGCAAAGCCACAAGCTTGGGGAAGCTATGTTTGATGAAGATGATATTTTTTGTCCCCCAAGTTTTGATGAGCAAATTTATTATGATGAAAGCATGACTCCTATCTATGATGATTATTGTGATGACACGTATGCTTTAAAGAATAATGATAACCATGAAACTTGTCATCTTGATCTTAATTTTCAATCACATGATAGTTATTTTGTTGAGTTTGCTCCCGCTACTATTCATGAGAAGAATTTTGCTTATGTGGAGAGTAGTAAATTTTCTATGCTTGTATATCATGAAAATAATGCTTTATGTGACAGTTATATTGTTGAATTCATTCATGATGCTACTGAAAATTATTATTAGGGAGGAACATATGATTGTAGGAATTGCAATAATATCAAGTTTCCTCTCTATGTGCTTAAAGTTTTGAAGTTATGCTTGTTTTACCTTCTTATGCAAGTTGATTCTTATTCCCACAAGTTGTTTGCTCAAAAAATCCCTATGCATAGGAAGTATGTTAGACTTAAATGTGCTAGTCATATTCTTCATGATGCTCTCTTTATGTTTCAATTCTTATCCTTTATGTGAGCATCATTGAAATCATCATGCCTAGCTAGGGGCGTTAAACGATAGCGCTTGTTGGGAGGCAACCCAATTTTATTTTTGTCCCTTGCTTTTTGTTCCTGTTTAGTAATAAATAATTCATCTAGACTCTGTTTATATGTGGTTTTATGCTTATAATTAGTGTTTGTGCCAAGTAGAACCTTTGGGAAGACTTGGGGAAAGTCTTGTTGATCATGTTGTAAAAAACAGAAACTTTAGCGCTCACGAGAACTGCTGCCATTTTTATTTGGAGAGTGTTATTTAGTTAATTCTTTTTTTATATGATTAATAGATAAATTCCTAGGGTCCATCAATTTATTTGAGAATTTTATGAGTTCAATAAGTATACGTTTGATCCAGATTACTACAGACTGTTCTGTTTTTAATAGATTCTGTTTTCATTGTGTTGTTTGCTTATTTTGATGAATCTATGAGTAGTATCAGAGGGTATAAACCATAGAGAAGTTGGAATACAGTAGGTTTAAAACCAATATAAATAAAGAATGAGTTCATTACAGTACCTTGAAGTAGTGTTTTGTTTTCTTTCGCTAACGGAGCTTACGAGTTTTCTGTTAAGTTTTGTGTTGTGAAGTTTTCAAGTTTTGGGTAAGGATTCGATGGACTATGGAATAAGGAGTGGCAAGAGCCTAAGCTTGGGGATGCCCATGGCACCCCAAGGTAATATTAAAGGACAACCAAGAGCCTAAGCTTGGTGATGCCCCGGAAGGCATCCCCTTTTTCGTCTTCGTTCATCGGTAACTTTACTTGGAGCTATGTTTTTATTCGCCACATGATATGTGTTTTGCTTGGAGCGTCAATTTGTTTTGTTAGGATTTGCTTGATGTTATTTAGAACAATGATTTGCATCTTTTATTTCAATAAAAGTGGCATTGATAGCCTTTACTATGCCTATGTTACAAGTATACATGTTGCTGTCTGAAGACAGAAAGTTTACCGCTGTTGCAATAATTCCCTAGAAAAGTCAGAATGTGATAAAATGTTGAAACCTTTTGCATATTAAGATCTGATAAATTTACTACAGTGGGAATTTTTATTCCATAATTTTTGGAGCTAGGGAAGTATGGATGTTGCGGCATTCTTTACAGACTATCCTGTTTAGGCAGATTGCTGTTATGTTTGCATTGTTTGCATATGTTTGCTTCTTTAATGATTCTATTTGAGGATAGGACTATTAAATATGCAGAGGCATTTAGTATGCAATGTTGAATAATAATTTTAGTTATTTGCTACAGTAGAGTATGATAAGGTTTTTGTAATGGTTTATACTAACTTATCTCACGAGTCCTTGTTGAGTTTTGTGTGGATGAAGCTTTTGAGATTTAGGGAGACCATGATATGAGAGGAATTAAGGAGACACAAAGGCTCAAGCTTGGGGATTCCCAAGGCACCCCAAGATAATATTTCAAGAAGTCTCAAGCATCTAAGATTGGGGATGCCCCGGTTGGCATCCCACCTTTCTTCTTCAACAACTATCGGTTAGTTTCGGTTGATCCTAAGTTTTTGCTTCTTCACATGATGTTTTCCATTCTTAGAATGACATTTTATTTTGCTTTGCTTGCTGTTTGAATAAAATACCAAGATCTGAAATTATTAAATGTTAGAGAGTCTTCACATAGTTGCATAATTATTCGACTAGTCATTGATCTTCACTTATATCTTTCGGAGTAGTTTGTCATTTTCTCTAGTGCTTCACTTATATATTTTAGAGCACGGTGGTAGTTTTATTTTGAAGAAATAGATGAACTCTCATGCTTCACTTAGATTATTTTGAGAGTCTTAAATAGCATGTTAATTTTCTTAAAATCCTAATATGCTAGGTATTCAAGAATAATAAAATTCTCTTATGAGTGTGTTGAATACTATGAGAAGTTTGATACTTGATAATTGTTTTGAGATATGGAGATGGTGATATTAGAGTCATGCTAGTTGAGTGGTTATGAATTTGAGAAATACTTGTGTTGAAGTTTGTGATTCCCGTAGCATGCATGTATGGTGAACCGTTATGTGATGAAGTCGGAGCATGATTTATTTATTGATTGTTTTCCTTATGAGTGGCGGTCGGGGACGAGCGATGGTATTTTCCTACAAATTTATCCCCCTAGGAGCATGCGTGTAATACTTTGCTTTGATAACTTGTAGATTTTTGCAATAAGTATATGAGTTCTTTATGACTAATGTTGAGTCCATGGATTATACGCACTTTCACCCTTCCACCATTGCTAGCCTCTCTAGTACCGCACAACTTTCGTTGGTACCATAAACCCACCATATACCTTCCTCAAAACAGCCACCATACCTACCTATTATGGCATTTCCATAGCCATTCCGAGATATATTGCCATGCAACCTTCCACCGTTCCGTTTATTATGACACACTCCATCATTGTCATATTGCTAGCATGATCATGTAGTCGACATCGTATTTTTGGCAAAGCCACCGTTCATAATTCTTTCATACATGTCACTCATGAGTCATTGCACATCCCGGTACACCGCCGAAGGCATTCATATAGAGTCATATTTTGTTCTAAGTATCAAGTTGTAATTCATGAGTTGTAAGTAAATAAAAGTGTGATGATCATCATTATTGGAGCATTGTCCCAGTGAGGAAAGGATGATGGAGACTATGATTCCCCCATAAGTCGGGATGAGACTTTGGACGAAAATAAATAAATAAAAGAGGCCAAAGAAGCCCAAATAAAAAAAGAGGCCATAAAAAAGAGAAGGCCCAAATAAAAAATAAAAAAAGAGAAAAGAGAGAAGGGACAATGCTACTATCCTTTTACCACACTTGTGCTTCAAAGTATCACCATGATCTTCATGATAGAGAGTCTCCTATGTTGTCACTTTCATATACTAGTGGGAATCTTTCATTATAGAACTTGGCTTGTATATTCCAATGATGGGCTTCCTCAAAATGCCCTAGGTCTTCGTGAGCAAGCGAGTTGGATGCACACCCACTAGTTTCTTTTGTTGATCTTTCATATACTTATAGCTCTAGTGCATCCGTTGCATGGCAATCCCTACTCACTCACATTGATATCTATTGATGGGCATATCCATAGCCCGTTGATACGCCTAGTTGATGTGAGACTATCTTCTCCCTTTTTGTCTTCTCCACAACCACCACTCTATTCCACATATAGTGTTATCTCCATGGCTCACGCTCATGTATTGCGTGAAGATTGAAAAAGTTTGAGAACATCAAAAGTATGAAACAATTGCTTGGCTTGTCATCGGGGTTGTGCATGATTTAAATATTTTGTGTGGTGAAGATGGAGCATAGCCAGACTATATGATTTTGTAGGGATAGCTTTCTTTGGCCATGTTATTTTGAGAAGACATAATTGCTGAGTTAGTATGCTTGAAGTATTATTGTTTTTATGTCAATATTAAACTTTTGTCTTGAATCTTATGGATCTGAATATTCATACCACAAGTAAGAAGAATTACATTGAAATTATGCCAACTAGCATTCCACATCAAAAATTATCTTTTTATCATTTACCTACTCGAGGACGAGCAGGAATTAAGCTTGGGGATGCTTGATACGTCTCCAACGTATCTATAATTTTTGATTGCTCCATGCTATATTATCTACTATTTTGGGCAATATTGGGCTTTATTTTCCAGTTTTATATTATTTTTGGGACTAACCTATTAACCGAAGGCCCAGCCCAGATTTGCTGTTTTATGCCTATTTCAGTGTTTCGAGGAAAAGGAATGTCAAACGGAGTCGAAACGGAACGAAATCAACTGGAGAAGTTATTTTTGGAAGGAAACCTACCGGATAGACTTGGACCCTACGTCAGAAGATGAAGGAGGAGCTCATGAGGGTAGGGGGCGCGCCCACCCCCCTGGGGCGCGCCCCCCTGCCTCGTGGCCCCCCTTAGGTCCACCGACGTACTTCTTTCACCCATATATACCTACGTATCCTAAAACTTCCAGAGAGCACAATAGATCGGGAGTTCTGCCGCCAGAAGCCTCCGTAGCCACCGAAAGCCAATCTAGACCCGTTCCGGCACCCTGCCGGAGGGGGCAATCCCTCTCCGGTGGCCATCTTCATCATCCCGGTGCTCTCCATGACGTGGAGGGAGTAGTTCTACCTCAGGGCTGAGGGTATGTACCAGTAGCTATGTGTTTGATCTCTCTCTCTCTCATGTTCTTGATTTGGCACGATCTTGATGTATCACGAGCTTTTCTATTATATTTGGATCCTATGATGTTTCTCCTCCCCCTCTACTCTCTTGTAATGAATTGAGTTTCCCCTTTGGAGTTATCTTATCGGATTGATTCTTTAAAGATTTGAGAAGACTTGATGTATGTCTTGCCATGGATATCTGTGGTGACAATGGGATATCACGTGATTCACTTGATGTATGTCTTGGTGATCAACTTGCGGGTTCCGCCCATGAAACTATGCATAGGGGTTGGCACATGTTTTCGTCGTGATTCTCCGGTAGGAACTTTGGGGCACTCTTTGAGGTTCTATGTGTTGGTTGAATAGATGAATCTGAGATTGTGTGGTGCATATCTTATAATCATACCCACGGATACTTGAGGTGACATTGGAGTATCTAGGTGACATTAGGGTTTTGATTGATTTGTGTCTTAAGGTGTTATTCTACTACGAACTCTAGGGCTGTTTGTGACACTTATAGGAATAGCCCAACGGATTGATTGGAAAGAATAACTTTGAGGTGGTTTCGTACCCTACCATAATCTCTTCGTTTGTTCTCCGCTATTAGTGACTTCGGAGTGACTCTTTGTTGCATGTTGAGGGATAGTTATGTGATCCAATTATGTTAGTATTGTTGAGGGAACTTACACTAGCGAAAGTATGAACCCTAGGCCTTGTTTCCTAGCATTGCAATACCATTTATGCTCACTTTTATCACTTGCTACCTTGCTGTTTTTATATTTTCAGATTACAATTACCTTTATCTACTATCCATATACCACTTGTATCACCATCTCTTCGCCGAACTAGTGCACCTATACAATTTACCGTTGTATTGGGTGTGTTGGGGACACAAGAGACTCTTTGTTATTTGGTTGCAGGGTTGCTTGAGAGAGACCATCTTCATCCTACGCCTCCTACGGATTGATAAACCTTAGGTCATCCACTTGAGGGAAATTTGCTACTGTCCTACAAACCTCTGCACTTGGAGGCCCAACAACGTCTACAAGAAGAAGGTTGTGTAGTAGACATCATGTCTCCATTAGCAACTTTAATAGTAACATCTATGTCTTCTATCTCTGCGGGTGCTATGTCATTCATAATTTCTTGATATAAGGTGTAAGGAAAAGCACTCACACTAGCACCTATGCCACATAAACCATGATAACAGTGATCTCCTATTTTAACTGAGATAACGGGCATGCCAACAACAGGTCTATGTTCATCCTTTTTATCAGGTTTGGCAATTCTAGCAGCTTCTTCACAAAAGTAAATAACATGCCCATCTACATCTTCTTCCAAGATCTTATCTTTAACCATAACAATACTAGGTTCTACTTTAATTTGTTCATCAGGTTTAGGTGTTCTAATATAGCTTTTGTTAACCACAGTTGAAACTTTAGCATGTTCCTTTATCCTAGCAGGGAAAGGTGGTTTCTCAATATAAGCAGAAGGAACAATGGGATCAACATTGTAAAGTATAGTTTCTTCTTTAACTGGCATAGGTTCTTTAATTTCTTCTTTAATAGGTGGGTAATATTTAAACCACTTCTCTTTAGGGAGATCAATATGAGTAGCAAATGATTCACAAAAGGAGGCTACTATCTTAGAGTCAAGTCCATATTTAGTGCTAAACTTTTGAAAAGCATCGGTATCCATACAAGATTTATCACAATCATACTTAAGTTTAATACCTGACTCTTTACCTTCATCGAGTTCCCAATCTTCAGAGTTGCATTTAATTCTTTCCAAAAGATCCCACAGGAATTCAATAGTCTTCTTCATAAAAGAACCAGCACAAGAGGTATCGAGCATGGTTTGATCATTACGAGAAAGCTGAGCATAAAAGTTCTGGATAATAATTTCTCTTGAGATCTCATGATTGGGGCATGAATGTAACATTGAATTAAGCCTCCCCCAAGATAGAGCGATACTTTCTCCTTCACGAGGCCAAAAATTATATATATAATTCCAATCACGATGAACTAGATGCATGGGATATTTTTTTTGATGGAACTCCAATTTCAAACGGTTCCAATTCCAAGATCCAATATCATCGCATAGCCTATACCATGCCAATGCTTTTACCTTTAAAGATAAAGGGAAAACCTTTTTCATAACTTCATCTCCGGGTAAACCTACAAGCTTGAACAATCAACAAATTTGTTCTACATATATCAAGTGCATATCAGGATGTTCGGTTCCGTCTCCTGCATAAGGATTAGTTAGCAGTTGTTCTATCATACCCGAAGGAATTTCATATTCAATATTTTCATTAGGTGCAGTAGGTTGAGGGGTAGCTAATTGTGGTTCCGGTCGAGGTGAAGATACCCCGAACAAACCCCTCAAAGGATTGTTTTCCATAGTAATAAGTGACAATAAATTTCAGCACACTATATAAATGTTTCCTTACCAAATTCCACTTACCAAAGGCGCTTCACTCCCCAGCAACGGCGCCATAAAATAGCCTTGATGACCCACAAGTATAGGGGGTCAATTGTAGCTCTCTTCGATAAGTAAGAGTGTCGAACCCAACGAGGAGCAGAAGGAAATGACAAGTGGTTTTTAGCAAGGTGATGTCTGCAAGTGCTGAAATTGTAGGTAACAGAGTAGTTTGATAGCAAGATATTTTGTAACGAGCAAGTAATGATAATAGTAGAAAAAGTGCAGCAAGGTAGCCAAATCCTTTTGAGGCAAAGGACAGGCCAAAACGGTCTCTTATGATAAGCAAATTCTTGAGGGTACACGAGAATTTCATCTAGTCACTTTCATCACGTTGGATCGATTCGTGTTCGCTACTTTGATAATTTGGTATGTGGGTGGACCGGTGCTTAGGTGTTGTTCTTACTTGAACAAACCTCCTACTTATGGTTAACCCTCCCACAAGCATCCGCAACTACGAGAAAATTATTAAGAATAAATCCTAACCATAGCATTAAACTTTTGGATCCAATCGATCCCTTACGAAATAGCGCATAAACTGGGGTTTAAGATTCTGTCACTCTCGCAACCCATCATCTAATTGCTACTCCACAATGCATTCCCTTAGGCCCAAATACGGTGAAGTGTCATGTAGTCAACGTTCACATGACACCACTAAGGGAATCACAACATACATACTATCAAAATATCGAACACATATCAAATTCACATGATTACTTGCAACATGGTTTCTCCCTGACCTCAAGAACAAAGGTAACTACTCACAAATGATAATCATGCTCAAGATCAGAGGGGTATATAATAGCATATTGGATCTGAACATATAATCTTCCACCAAATAAACCATATAGTAATCAACTACAAGATGTAATCAACACTACTAGTCACCCACAAGCACCAATCTATAGTTCCGGTAACAAGATTGAACACAAGATATGAAGTAGGGTTTGAGAGGAGATGGTGCTATTGAAGATGTTGATGGATATTTTCCTCCCCAAGATGGGAGAGTTGTTGGTGATGATGATGACGATAATTTCCCCCTCCAGGAGGGAAGTTCCCCCGGCGGAATCGCTCCGTCGGAGGGCAAAAGTGCTCCTGCCCAAGTTCTACCTCGAGACGGCGGCGCTCCATCCTGAAAGTCCTCTCCTTATTTTTTCGAAGTCAAAATGACTTATATACCAGAAGATGAGCACCGGAGGTGGGCCTGGGTGAGCACAACCTAGCAGGGCACGCCTGGGCTCCCTGGCGGGCCCAGGTGGGTTGTGCCCACTTGGTGGGCCCCTCTGGTAGTTATTTTCTCCAATATTCTTCATATATTTGATAAAAAAATCTCCGTGAAGTTTCAGCTTGTTTGGAGTTGTGCAGAATAGGTGGCCTGACGTAGCTTTTCCAGGTCCAGATTTCCAGCTGCCGGAATTCTCCCTCTTTGTGTAAACCTTGCATATTATGAGAGAAAAGACATTAGAATTACTCCAAAAAGCGTTATTATGGATAAAAACATCATAAATAATAGTAAGAAAACATGATGCAAAATGGATGTATCAACATCCTGGTTCCGATGTTGGTTATTGATCGGAGATGTGTCTCGGTCATGTCTACATAGTTCTCGAGCCCGTAGGGTCCGCACGTTTAACGTTCGATGACGATTTGTATTATGAGTTATGTGTTTTGGTGACCGAAGATTGTTCGGAGTCCCGGATGAGATCACAGACATGACAAGGTGTCTCGAAATGGCCAATATAGGTAAAGATTGATATATTGGACGATAGTATTCGGACACCGGAATAGTTCCAGATCATTTCGGGTATTTTTCGGAGTACCGGGAGGTTACCGGAACCCCCCGGGGAAAGTAATGGGCCATAGGGGAGAGAGGAGGCAGCCCACAAGGGGTGCCCCCCCATGGGAGTCCGAATTGGCTGGGGGAGGGGGCGGCGCCCCCGTTTCCTTCTTCTCCTCCCTCTCCTCCCCCCTTTTCCCCCTCCATGAGAAGGAATAAGAGGGGGTGAATCCTACTAGGACTAGGAGTCCTAGTAGGACTCCCCCCTTATGGTGCGCCCCCTGGCCGGCCTCCTCCCTCTCCCTCTGAGGGAGTCCTAGATTAGGAGGGTCTCCGGACAGCCGGACTATATCCTTTGGCCGGACTGTTGGACTATGAAGATACAAGATTGAAGACTTCGTCCCGTGTCCGGATGGGACTCTCCTTGGCGTGGAAGGCAAGCTTGGCGATACGGATGTGTAGATCTCCTTCCTTGCAACCGACTTTGTGTAACCCTAGCCCCCTCCGGTGTCTATATAAACCGGAGGGTTTAGTCCGTAGGACAACAGACAATCATACCATAGGCTAGCTTATAGGGTTTAGCCTCTATGATCTCGTGGTAGATCAACTTGTGTAATACTCATATCATCAAGATCAATCAAGCAGGACGTAGGGTATTACCTCCATCAAGAGGGCACGAACCTGGGTAAACATCGTGTCCCCTGCCTCCTGTTACCATCCATCTTAGACGCACAGTTCGGGACCCCCTACCCAAGATCCGCCGGTTTTGACACCGACATTGGTGCTTTCATTGAGAGTTCCACTGTGCCGTCACCATAAGGCTCGATGGCCCCTTCGATCATCGGTAGCGATGCGGTCCAGGGTGAGGTTTTCCTTCCCGGACAGATCTTTGCATTCGGCAGCTTCGCACTGTGGGCCAACACGCTTGGCCATCTAGAGCAGATCGAGAGCTACGCCCCTGGCCATCAGGTCAGGTTCGAAAACTTAAACTACACTGCCGACATCCGCGAAGACTTGATCTTCGACGGATTCGAGCCCATGTCAGGTGCGCTGCACAATCACGACGAGCATGACATAACTATGCCATCGGACAGTGTTCGGGAGATCGCATCTGCAACTACTCCGGCCTTCAATCCGGAGCAAATTGCGCCATCCGAGGACGGAGGGATAGACCCCGCCATGGAGGTTGCACTCTCAGTGGCGATGGAGCCGAATACTGACTTCACCCATTACGAGAGACGTGTTGCCGAACCACTGGATTCATCTCCGGCCACGGACTCCGAGCCGCCTGCATCCGTGCCTATCGAATCCGATTGGGTGCCGATCATGGAGTTCACCTCCGCGGATATCTTTAAGCACTCGCCTTTCGGTGATGTGCTAAATTCATTAAGGCCTCTCTCCTTGTCAGGAGAACCTTGGCCGAACTATGTCCGGCTAGAATGGGATGCAGACGACGAAGAAATTCGCTGCCCACCCACCACACACTTAGTAGCCTCTGCCGACGATTTAACTGACATGCTCGATTTCGACTCCGAAGACATCGATGGCATGGACGACGATGCAGGAGTGGAACGGGAACCAGTACCCACAGGGCGCTGGACAACCACTTCACCACATGACATATACATGGTGGATACACCCAAAGAAAACAACGACGAAGAACGACAGGATGCAGCTAAGAATAGCTCCCTTGAGAAGCAATCAAAGCGTCGGCGTAGACGCCGCTAAAAATCCCGCCTCGGCAAAAACAACAATAACATCGCAAGAGAAAATAACACTCCAATCGACTCCAGAGGAAACGACGACCACATCGACCCAGCGGCAGAGCACGACGAAACTGCAAACGGCAAACACGGTATGGATCTGATGTCCGAACACGACGACGCCGAGGATAAACCTCATCAAACCCCCTCTGGGGAGGAAAACAGTCCGGACGAAGATGCACACATCATCCCGGAAACGCACTTGGAGCAAGAGAACCTTTGCGGAAGGCTTATTGCCACAGCGAGGAGTTTGAAGAAGCAGAAGCAAAGGCTTAAGGTCAGACAAAATACGCTCAACAGCAGGTGAGGGAGTCCTGGATTAGGGGGTCTCCAGACAGCCGGACTATATCAGTTGGCCGGACTGTTAGGCTATGAAGATACAAGATTGAAGACTTCGTCTCGTGTTCGGATGGGACTCTACTTAGCGTGGAAGGCAAGCTAAGCAATACGAATATGTATATCTCCTCCTTTGTAACCGACCTTGTGTAACCCTAGCCCCTCCGGTGTCTATATAAACCGAAGGGTTTTAGTCCGTAGGACAACATACAATCATACCATATGTAGCTTCTAGGGTTTAGCCTCTCTGATCTCCTGGTTGATATACTCTTGTACTACCCATATCATCAATATTAATCAAGCAGGACATAGGGTTTTACCTCCATCAAGAGGGCCCGAACCTGGGTAAAACATTGTGTCCCCTGCCTCCTGTTACCATCTGCCTTAGACGCACAGTTCGGGACCCCCTACCCGAGATCCGCCGGTTTTGACACCGACATTGGTGCTTTCATTGAGAGTTCCTCTGTGCCGTCGCCAGAAGGAAGGATGTCTCGTCTCATCTTTAAAGACGGTACTACTGTTGGGGGAGCTTTGGCTATCAGCCAAACTCTCCGGCTAGGCGGGTTCATCATGACCGCCTGTTCGGCCGCCGCACCGATGATGACTTCTTGGGTCATCGAAAACAACCTCCACGTCAAATCGGCACTCGCCGAATAGATGGATCCAATGGAGCTCACCTCCTTAAACGAGCTCTTGGATCGCATCGCCGCCTTGGGAGTCGCTACGGACTATGATCGGATTGGGCTTAAACCCGATCAAAGGGAGATTAACTCTCCACCGGTCACCCATCATATTGCAGTGGTGGAGGAACAATGCGGCGACCTTTCCTCTATCCCGAAGACCAACTATGTCCGGATTCCTGAGCTCTCCGAGCCGTACGCCCGTTCGCGGGAGGACAACATCCAATCCCTGAACTTAGAGTCAGGCAGCGGACCAGGATTAGCGGGTAACACCCCGGAACCGGAACTTCCAAAATTGGAAACTCCTCGGCCCCTGGATCCCAGATCGGGTAGGGGTTCGGATTCAATTCCACCCACCCACCCAAACACAAGCGATCTTTCCCATATCAGGCAAGAGACCCAGGAAACAGTACATCATTATTGGGCCAGATTCCTCCTTGCGATGAATAATGTTAAGGACTGTCGCGAGGAAGACGCAATCTTATTTTTCTACAATAATTGCACGGACAAGGGAATCCTTAACGCCATAAACCGCCGTGAGATAACACGCTTCGCTGACTTGGCGTCCATAGTACAAAAGTACTGTGCGATGGAAAGTGCCTGGAAAACCGAAACAAACTTTTGGGATAATCCGGCCCTGAACACAAACCCGGTCCGAAATAAAAGGGTGCATTATCACAATACACCCGGGTTAACTACCAAAAAGCAAAAACCTTGTATAGGGCAAGGAACCGTACTAGAGGGATGGCTCAACGGACCCTGCAAAATTCATAGCACAACGGATATAATACCAACGCACAGCCTTAGAGCATGTTGGATACTCCGGCAGGTGGCCAAAAGTGGTGAGGATCTTCTTATCCCAAATACCACAGAACACCATCCAGTGGATAACAATATGGTGTTAACAGTGTTCGAGACCTTTGCGTCAAATAATAGGCACAAGCGAACACTCCGCAGCATGGCCAAAATCTGCCACGTAGCAGCAACAAATCCATGGAGTGACATGGCTATTACCTTCAATGCCAGTGATGAACCTAAATTCCGAACAGCCCGAGCACCAGCCGCACTGGTCCTCAGTCCAATCGTGGACGGCTTTCTACTCACCAAAGTACTCATGGACGGTGGCAGCGGAATAAACCTCATCTATGAGGAAACTCTTCAAAAGGTGGAAATAGACTGGAACCGCATCGAGAAAAGTAGCACAACCTTTAGAGGAATTATCCCCAGTCGGGAAGCACGCTGTGCTGGGAAAATCACACTAGATGTGGTATTCGGCACGCCGGACAATTACAGGTCCAAAGAAATTACATTCCAAGTGGCCCCGTTCAGTAGTGGCTATCACGCTCTTTTAGGACGGGAGGCGTTCACAATCTTCCAAGCCGTGCCCCATTACAGGTACATGAAGCTTAAAATTCCCGGGCCCAACGGAATCATCACTCTCGCCAGTGACCCGGACACAGCACTCCGCACCGAAAACAAAATAGCCGCATTGGCCCTCGAGGCATTATCCGAAGCCCTCTCGGCCGAGGAATTAACCACGCTACGATCCACAGTGGACAGGGACGACATGATACTCGACAAGAGATCCAAGTCCACCTCTTTTAAACCAACGGATGAAATAGTCAAATTCCAAGTCCACCCAAAGGACCCTACAAAAACAGCCTCCATCGGGGCACAGTTAAACCCCACTGTGGACGCCGCACTATGAGAGTTCCTGCGCGAGAATTGGGACATATTCGCCTGGCATCCCTCAGACATGCCAGGAATCCCACGCAGGCTGGCCGAGCATAGCCTCAATATCCTAAAGGGATTCAAGCCGGTCAAGCAAGCTCTTCGGCGTTTCTCCGAACCTAAGAGACAGGCCATGGGAGAAGAACTAGCCAAGTTATTGGAGGCCTGATTCATCAGAGAAATAAAACATCTGAACTGGCTAGCAAACTTGGTGATGGTACCAAAGAAGGACAAATCCTGGCGCCTTTGCGTCGATTTCAAAGACCTCAATAAAGCTTGCCCAAAGGATCCCTTCCCCCTCCCATGCATCGATCAAATCATTGACGCTACCGCAGGACACGAGTCATTGTGTTTCCTCGACGCATACTCCAGTTACCACCAAATCAAGATGGCGGAGTCCGACCAAGCCGCAACGGCATTCATCACACCATACGGTCCCTTCTGTTTCAACACAATGCCTTTTGGGCTCAAAAACGCCAGCGCAACATATCAGCGCATGATTCAGACATGTCTGGAGAAACAAATCGGCAAAACAGTAGAGGCATACGTAGACGATGTGGTCGTCAAAACCAAACACGTCGACTCTTTGATAGACGACTTGAGGCTCACATTCGACAACCTCTAAACATATGACATCAAGCTTAATCCGGAAAAATGCGTTTTCGGCGTACCAGCCGGAAAGCTCCTGGGATTCATTCTCTCCAGTAGAGGCATTGAAGCTAATCCGGCCAAAATCTGAGCTTTGTCACAGTTGGCTACCCCAACAGACCTCAAACAAATCCAAAAGTTAACTGGATGGGTGGCGGCTCTAAGCCGCTTTATCTCCCGCTTAGGAGAAAAGGCTTTACCCCTTTATCGCCTCCTTCGGTGCACCAAACACTTCGAGTGGACGGACGCGGCCACAGCCGGATTGGAAGAAATAAAGGCCATTCTTGCAACCAACCTGATCCTGGCTGCGCCAAACATCGGCGAACCAATGTTGTTGTACATTGCGGCAACTCATCAAGTTGTCAGCGCGGTGCTCGTTGTCGAACGGGAAGCGGACGGACACAAATTCCCTCTTCAAAAGCCGGTATACTATCTATCCACTGTCCTCACTCCATGCAAATCACGGTACCCGCATTACCAAAAGATAGCATATGCGGTATTCATGGCATCGCGGAAGCTGCGACACTACTTTCAAGAGTGTTCGATTACAGTAGCCTTGGAAGTGCCATTTAATGATATTATCAACAACCGTGACGCTACGGGACGGATTGCCAAATGGGCCATTGAGCTCCTCCCATTCGACATAACATACAAACCTCGTCGAGCCATTAAATCACAAGTACTGGCCAACTTCGTCGCCGAATGGACGGAGGCCGAACTCCCTAAAGAGTACGATGCATACTCCAATTGGATCATGCACTTCGACGGCTCTAAAATGCTGGCCAGTCTAGGGGCTAGCGTCATCCTAACATCCCCAATCGGAGATACCGTTCGGCACATACTGCAAATATTGTATACAGACTCCAACAATGCAGCCGAATACGAAGCTCTGTTGCACGGTCTTTGGATGGCAGTCTCCATGGGCATTCAACACCTGGAGGTGCGTGGGGATTCAAACCTCGCAATATCCCAAATAAACGAAGATTTTGACGCCAAGGATCCGAAAATTGCGGCCTATCGAAACGCCATCCTAAAAATGTCAGCTCGGTTCGAGGGGCTCGAATTTCACCATGTGGCTCGGGAAAACAATCAGGCGGCGGATATCCTCGCCCACATCAGCACAAAACGCGACGCGGTCCCCCCAACATATTTTTGGAAAGGCTTTTCAAGCCATCCGTAGTATGGGAAGGGGACACTGGTAACAACAGTCCGGACCCGGCCAAAATACCCGATACCGAACTCTCTGACACAATCTGAGGCTCCGCCACTGAAATAACACCTTCAGCCCATGAAATAATGGCCATTATTGCCTCGTGGATAGAACCATTCCTGGCCTACCTAACTAGACAGGAACTTCCGGAGGACCAAAATGAGGCACGCTGCATAGTGCGGCGATCCAAGGCCTACAGGGTCCATGAGGGATGTCGGATTTCGGGTTCCGGCAGACCCTTGAGGTTCGAACACTGGGGTGCGCACGGAGATTTCGCCTCCTACCTACCTGCACCCCTCCGCCTCGCTAAGGTCTAAGCTATGGAAGGAATAACATGAGGGACACAAGGTTTATACTGGTTCGGGCCACCGTTGTGGTGTAATACCCTACTCCAGTGTGTGGTGTGGTGGATTGCCTCTTGGGCTGATGATGATGAACAATACAAGGAAGAACAGCCTCGCGAGGGTCTGTTCTTGGCTGGGGGGATGAACTGCTGGGAGGAGTTCAGTCACCCTTCTCTCTCTCTCTCTCTCTCTCTCTCTCTCTCTCTTTATCCTTCGATCGATTGATCGATCCCTCCCCCTCTCTCTGCGGGTGGCTGGTCCTATTTATAGAGGCCCTAGTCCTCTTCCCAAATATCGAGCGGGAAGGGAGCCAACAATGGCGGGCTAATTTGAAAGGGGGACAGCTAGTACCGGCTATCCTGACAAAAGTAGTCTTCGCCTGCGCAAAGCTCTGGTGGTGACGTCGTCTTGGGCTCCACGATGACCTCCATCTTGCAATCCTCCTGGTCTTGGTCTTGTTGCACCAAAATGGCAACCTTTGCCTGATGCCTCGGTACTCCGTGGCTGCGCTTGCCCCCTTTGCACCAAAGAGAAAAGGAGGACATTGCGCGGGCTGGCACCTGCCTGGCGCCCTTGGTCGTCATGGCTTGCGTCACGAGCACCTCGTGAGGTACCCCGCCTTGATCTCTCCGCCTCCTCGTGAGCCAGCCTGATGAGGGCGTGCCTGAGGAAGCTCCGCGTCATCCGCCCCGCGAGGCTTGGACCCTCACGAGGGGCTTGGGTTTGTGTTGGTGAAGATGGGCCGCGCTGGGCCCCCCTTTGAGCCACGCCGCAGGCCGCACGCAGGCAAGTCTGGGGACCCCCGTTCCCAGAACGCCGACAGTAGCCCCCGGACCCAAGGCGCACCCGGACTTGGCCGTGCAGGAAGGCGGAAGGGCAAGAGCGAAGCGCCGCGGACCCTAACAGCCTGCGGCCTTGGGTGCCGCGTGGCGGTTGATCGGACGTGGGCGCCTTAGCAACCGCGCGAGTTGATAAAGGAGTGGCATCCACCTAGGTTTTGCTTCCTGCTTTCCCCGATTGCTGCTCAGATCCCCTTTCTTGCGCCTCTCCTTCCTTCCTCCAAAATTTCCAGATCTACTCCGACCGTGTGACCTAGGAAGTCATGGAGCCTCATCAGCCCCCGGCCGTAGCTTGGTACTCATCTGCCCTCGACCCGCCGAACATGTCGGAGGCGAGCCTTGCCCGGTTGCGTCGGATGGCGATGGCGCGGGGCATCAACGGGGCGAAGGTGTTCAAAGCCGGCTCCGCAACCCCTAAGGGTCAAGGGAGCACCTTCTATCCGTTCTTCGTAAGTGCCATTGCTGCTGGCCTGGTGCCTCCCTTCTCCAAGTTCTTCTTCTCTGTCCTCCGCCATTATAAGCTACAGGCTCTGCATCTCCACCCCAACTCTGTCCTTCTCCTGGCAATCTTCGCCTATTACTGCGAGGCTCACGTAGGGGTGCAGCCCTTAGTGGCCTTGCTGTGCCATTACTTCTACCTCTGGACCTCTCGCGGTACTGCTTCCGCGTGCGCGAGCTTCGTCGCGTACGGTGGCGCCATTGCCATTTCGAACCCCGGGAAAAGGATTGAGGGCTTCAGGAGCAAGTCGGTCTTGGTGGATGCTAGGCGTATCCACCCTCGGCTGATCTTGCCCACGGAGCAGCCCATGAGCTCCATCGATTGGGGTCGAGCGGAGCTCGCGGACCCCCGCGCGAAGCTGGTGTTGGAGAAGATGGACGCGGATCTGAGGCCGGCCAACATGGCGGCGGCGAAGCTGACCGGTGCGTCGCTGCTGAGGGAATTCCTGGAGCACCAGCTGGCTCCGCTTCGGCAGTACTCACTTCCGATGTGGAGGCCCCGTCCGAGCCCCGCGGCCTTAGCCGATGGAGATCTGGCTGCGGTCCTCCAATCTCTGGTCGGGGGCAATGTGGCGAGGTTGGTGGGCGCTCCTACGCCCTTGTTCCTCCGCGACGACTGGGAGCAGGTAGTGGAGTCCATGCCCGTCTTCAACAGGGATGGGCCCGTGCCCATGGAAACTCCCGAGGAACCGGTGGACGTGCCCTCCGACGACTCCAGCGAAGAGGAGGAAGGAGGGGAGTGGGGAAAGGGGCCTGACTCTGAGGCGACTGACGGAGAGTCGAGGGCTCCCCTCCCTCGACGCAGGTCTCGCGTTCTCCGCCTCCCTCCGAGTGATGACGACGAGGATGACGACGAGGAGGACGGCGAGGATAACGACGAGCAGGACGGCGGGAGCTCGCCCCCGATCCCGAAGAAGCACAGGACCGGGTTGCTCTCTCGTGGGTCTGCCCCGGCCCCGAGGCGGACCGCAGACGCACCTTCCGCCTCCAAGCTTCCCGAGGTTGACCCTTCCAGCCGGCTTTCAGGCTTCAAATTTGGCCGGAGGCCCCTTGAGCTCACTGGCGACGACCCGTAAGCATTCGATTCTTGTCTTTATTTCTTGCTCTGCTTCTGAGGCTTGACATCCGCATCTCTTGGATAGGCTGGCGCCCATAGCAAAGAAGCCGAAGGGAGCTCCTGAGGTTCCATCCGTGATAGCGCCTCTGCCCGCGAAGGAGGGTGACCGCGACGCACAGGCTTCTCCTGCCCGGTCGTCCTCGCAAGGCCTGGCTGAGGCGAGCTCAGCCCCCTCGGCCCAAGTGACTCCCAAGGTGTCCTTGCCTGTCGCCGCCACTTCAGCTGTTGGGGCGCGGCAGACCCCGCCTCAGGATGCTGTGGCCGCGCTGCCGCCTTCTCCTCCTACTCCACCGGCTGCTGTCTCTCCGACTCCTTCTGCCGTTCTGGATCGTGCTGTTGCTGAGTTGGACCGACTGCGGCAGGATCTTCTTGGCGCCGACCCCCGCTTGGTGGCCAGGCGATTAGAGCTGGCTTCAGGATGGATTCGCTCCGACGCTTCGATTCGGGCGGCGCTGGTCCAGGCCTCGACGGCTTGCGACGAGGAGAAGCAGGTCGTCCTTGAGGCGAACGCTGCTCATGACGCAGCCCTGGGGGAGGTGGTCGACGTCCGTGGTCGTTGCAAGGCGCTGGAGGACGAACTGCAAGGCCTGCGGGACCAGCTCGCGAAAGAGGTCCGCCTTCGCCAAGAGCAGGAAGAAGGCGTGAAGGCTCGCGAGGTGGCCGCCAAGAAGAGGGAGGTCAAGCTCAGGAAACGCCGCGACCGCCTAGGCGCGTTGGAGCAGGAGTTGGGGGAAAGGAAGGCCGAGCTGGACGGCAAGGCCCTGGTTCTTGCCGAGGACCGCGTGGCCTTCACGGAGATGGAGGCGAAGGCTCACTCCTCGCTGAGGACACTTTACAACAACGGCTTGGAGAGCCCGCTGGCTGGCGCCGAGGACGGCCCCGCCAAGCTGCTTCCCTTCCTGGTTCGCGCTCTTGAAGATGTTGCCCTTGGCCTTGGCCCCACGGCCGAGGCTGAGGCGCGTGTCCTGTCTTCTGCAGCACTGACGCGGGTCCTCACCCACATCTACCTTCGCGATCCCAGCGTCGACCTCGACAGCCTGCTGGAGCCAGCAAGCAGCGAGCGTGCCGTTGCTGCTGCTGAGGCCGTGAAGGGTCGCGCGGAGGCTCTGCTGGGGAAGTTCCGGGTCTTCAGCACCAAGCCGAAGCAAGGCGCTGCCGACCCCACTGCTCCATGAGGCGAATCCACTCCGCGCTGCTCCACCGCCGACAAGTGACTCCGTCGTGGCTCCTGTCCTGCCTTTAATTCCTGCACATGTATCATGCCTCGGGGAGGCGTTTAAACTTGCGTTTGGCATTGAGATAACAGTGTGGACTGTAATATTTGCGTTTGAATTCCTTGAAATTGGTGCTTTTCCTTCCTACTTGCTTATGTTCTACGCCGGCAGAGCCCGGCCCGCGCGCATGCCTCACCCAGCGTTGGTCCCGACCGGAAACCAGGACGGGGCCAAGGAGTGAGGGGCCATGTGACAAGTTAGGCTCCTGAGCCGCGATGCTCAGGAGTCCCCCTTGGCGCACGAACATCAACTAGAGAGGTGTGATGCGGGTGGATCTACCGTTCTACGTCTGCAGAGCCCGGCCGCGCGCATGCCTCACCCAGCGTTGGTCCCGACTGGAAAACAGGACGGGGCCACGGAGTGAGGGGCTACGTGACCAGTTAGGCTCCTGAGTCACGATGCTCAGGAGTCCCCCTTGACGCTCAAACGGCCTTCGTACCTTGGCTCCGCTCGGGGAGAGACACGCGACGAACCAGGCCCGGGGGGACCTGGCTGGGCGGCGTGCATCTGGGTGTGACCCAGGCGCAGCCCCCGTGCCCAGCCCCCTCGCACGGCACTCCCGAGGGGAGGCGTTACGATGAGGCTAGACACTGAGCTCTAGACTCCCTGAGGTTGATGCGGCCCGGGGGCCACCCTCAGTTGTTTATCACCAGCGCGGAGCATAGCGCTTCTGTATGTGTACGGGCATAGCCGCTCCTCGGCAGTGTCGTCAGCCAACGCGAAGCATGGTGCTTCCACTGGTATGTGGGAGGGGCCCCCCCTCTGGGAGGAGCCCCCAGGGCGTGTACAGCCCCGCCCTGACACGTGGCTGGCATGGTAGGGCCTGGCGAGGTGTATCTGGGCACCCGTGAACCAGCGCGGGACTCACGGGGCCCTACCTCTAGGCGGGTTGCGCCTGGCACTGGGCCTTATCTTGTGATGTGTCCCTACAAATTTGGTTAGATGTCGGCACTCTACGTCCTCGGGTCCCGGCCCTCGAGCTGGTCTCAGCCGTCGCTGGTATGCCAGGTAGCGATGCCATGGACAAGGCCAGAGGGTGAGGGCTAGAGAGCCAGTAAGAGCCCTGAGTCGCGATGCTCAGGTACCCCCTCCCCCTTTAACGTGCAAGTGGTCGGCATGGAGAAGAAGAGGTGACGTGGACCGGCATCAAATAATCAAGCATGGTGGGTCTAACGCATAACCGAAAATAAACGCAAATGGGATACATGCCGCTGGGCCTGGCCCGAGCGGCTTGGGGATCATGCAGCCCAAGGGGCGCCCCCAACAAGGTAAGATAACAACATGAAATAAAAAGGGATACATGCCACAGGGATGGACCCACGCGGCCTGGGAATAATGCAGCCCTGGGGAGCGCTCCCAGCTGGAAATGAAACCCGAAAGATGTCACCTGATGACGTTGAGGACGAAGGAGCATTGGTGTAGCAGACTCGATGGGCTGCGGGAGCCGATCCTCACGAGCCCCCAGGCCCAGGGGCCTCGGGAAGCTCCGAAGGCGCTGGCGGCTCCTCGCGGACCATCTCCATCCCCGCCAGGGCTGCGGAACGCCTGGCCTCTCGTGCCTCCGTGACGCCCCTCATGAGGCGCTGGTACGTGGCAGCTGCGTTCAGCAAGCCGTAAGGCATGCAAACGTAGCTGTGGGGTGGGCCTCCGCAGCACCCCACTCGCGAGGGCCAGAGGCGCTCCAGAGAGGCGACTCGGTTGAGCCCTGGTATGTCGATGCAGACGCGTAGCCCACCATCCTCGCCTAGATGGGGAGCCACTGCTGGTAGGCAACGGCCGCCTTTCATGACCCTTGACTCCTGTAGCTCCTGAATGGCCTTGCTGACGAACTCCTGAGGGTCTGGATCTCCTTGCCTTGCTCCTTCTTGAGGGAAACGTGCTTCGAAACACGCCTCCATGTGGTACCCAAGCGCCTCCCTCGTGACCCTAGCTAGGTCGGTGTCCCTCCAGGGGAGAGCCCCCGAGCCCTGCCTGAGGAGGGCGCCGGGCGCGCTTTCCTATGCGATGGAAGGAGGCTCCCCCTGGGCAGGTGCGGGCCCAGAGGGGCCTGCCTCCTGAGTGGTCGGGCCGGACAATGTCTTCTTCTTCTTAGGGGTGGTCTCGGGAGGCCTCCTGCTTCCGTGATCCGGGTCTTCCAGTGACGCGGCCTGGAGGCTCGTTCCAGGGAACACACCGCGTCCTTCTCTTCACAGGGCACCGTGATGACTCCGCCGCTTCCTGGCATCTTGAGGACGTTGTAGCCGTGGTGAGTTACGGCCATGAACTTGGCCAGCGCTGGGTACCCAAGGATGGCGTTGTACGGCAGGTGAATGTGAGCGACATCGAAGTCGATGAGCTCGGTGCGGTAGTTGTCGCGTGCCCCGAAGGTGACAGGGAGGCGGACCTGCCCAATCGGGACCGTGGAGCCGTCGGTGATACCGGAGAAAGGCTTGGTTGGCTAAAGCTGGTTGTAGGGCACTTGGAGATTGTTGAATGTTTCCATGGACAGGACGTTGAGCCCTGCCCCGCCATCGATGAGGGTCTTGGTGACCACCACGTTGCTGACGATTGGGGAACAAAGCATTGGGAGGACTCCGGCTGTAGCCGCACACTTGAGCTGATCTGCTGAGCCGAACGTGATGGCGCACGCCGACCACCTGAGAGGGCGCGTGGCTTCGAGCCTGGGGAGGACTGCGTTCACTTCACGGGCGAACTACTTGAAGATGCGTTGAGAGGCTGGGGCTTGTGCCCCGCCCAGGATGCAGGCGATCGCGCACGGCTCCTGGAAGCCCCCAGCCCCCTCGTCCTGGTGGCAGTCCTCGTTTCTCCTTGGTTGTGGCGGCAGCGATGGGAGGCCTGCGTTGCCTTGCGGGCGATCCTCGCGAGGCTGATCCCTCCAGTCTCCCTCGCGAGGCAGGTCTTGCCAGCGATCCTCACGAGGTTGATCGCGCCACCCTTGGCGCGGGCCACGGTCTTCCCAGTGTCCTGCGTTCCTTCCTCCTCCTTGACCGTAGCCCCGGTCACCGCGGTCAGGGCGACGGCCGATCCTTCCTTCTCGCACGGCTCGGAGCTCTTGACATTCGTTGGTGTTGTGGGTGTGGAGGTCGTGGTACACACAGTACCGGCTTCCCTTGGGAGGTTCGGGCTAATCTCTGTCCCGCTTGGTGTCTGGTTCTGCCGCGAGCATGGCAGCCCCCTTGTGCTTCACATCCTTGGCCTTGGGCTTCTTCTCTTCTGGGTCTGCGGCAGGCAGCTCAAGGAGGGAGAGACGCCCTTCCTCGGCCCTGACACACTTGGTTGCCAGGTTGAACAGCTCCAAGGAAGTGCACAGGTCTTCATGCATCGCCAGCTCCTCCTTCATCTTGACGACGCGCACGCCGTCGGAGAAGGCTGAGATGATGGCCTCCTCAGTCACCTTGGGAATCTTGAGGCGTGCGTTGTTGAAGCGCTGGATGTACTTATGCAGGGTCTCCTCGGGTTGTTGCTTGATGCGGCGCATGTCGCTCAAGGCGGGTGGCCGGTCGCGAGTGCCTTGGAAGTTGGCGATGAAGCGGGTGCGCATCTCGTCCCAGGAGGAGATTGTGCCTGGAGCCAGGTACAGGAGCCAGGTGCGGGACCCGTCCTTGAGCGCCATGGGGAACCAGTTCGCCATGACCTTCTTGTCTCCGTTGGCAGCTTCGATGCCCAACTCGTAGAGCTAGAGGAACTCCGCAGGGTCAGTCGTGTCGTCGTAGCAAGGAGGCAGGTCTGGCTTGAACTTGCCGGGCCACGGGATGCTGCGTAGCTCGGCGGTGAAGGCGCGGCAGCCTGTTGTGGCCACGGGAGGCCTTGGGTGACGGGGAGCTTGATCTTGCATGTCCCCACGCGCTGCAGCTGGGAGCAGCGCGGGGTCTTGACGCGCGGGAGCAGGAGCATGGTCGTGACGTGCTGGAGCAGGGAGCGCCCAGGCAGCTTCTTGCGGGCGAGGGACTTCTTGACAGCTCTGCTCTTGCCGCACTGGCACCTGACGGAGCGGGTTCCGCCCAGGGGCCATGCGCCTTGGAGCCATGGCGCCTTTCTGAAGAGGAGGCGGTCGGGGCGCCGCCGGAGCTTCATCGCCCGCGCGGGACGGGGTGCGGTGCAGCAGAACGGATGGCGCAGGAGAGCCCCCTGCGGCGCGGACGAGCTCGGCGACGCGGTCGAGCCATTCTTCGTAGACGTCGTCGACGGGATGGTAGCGCAGGAGCTCGTTTGCCGCGATGAGCGCAGCCCGAGCCTCCATGGGCGCACGGAGCGCGCGGGACGAAGAACCAGCTGGGGTGAGCGAGGGAGTTGTGGTGCGGCCGTCTTGCCGCATGGACGGATGCTGAGACGATGCTTGCTACTCGTCCCCCGCCGGGCCGGTGGCGGCGTTGACGGCAGGTGACGGGGATCGGCGAGGACGCCCGCCGACAGGGGCCGTCTGGGCGACGCGGGAAGCGAGGGTGGCCCGGCGCTCGGCGCGGGCCCGACGAGTGTCAGACATGGGCGTGATGGTCGGAGGAGAACGAGGTAGTGGAAGACGAATCCTGGCGCACCCCTACCTGGCGCGCCAAATGTCGGATTTCGGGTTCCGGCAGACCCTTGAGGTTCGAACACTGGGGTGCGCGCGGAGATTTCGCCTCCTACCTACCTGCACCCCTCCGCCTCGCTAAGGTCTAAGCTATGGAAGGAATAACACGAGGGACACAAGGTTTATACTGGTTCGGGCCACCGTTGTGGTGTAATACCCTACTCAAGTGTGTGGTGTGGTGGATTGCCTCTTGGGCTGATGATGATGAACAATACAAGGAAGAACAGCCTCGCGAGGGTCTGTTCTTAGCTGGGGGGATGAACTGCTGGGAGGAGTTCAGTCACCCTTCTCTCTCTCTCTCTCTCTCTCTCTCTCTCTCTCTCTCTCTTTATCCTTCGATCGATTGATCGATCCCTCCCCCTCTCTCTGCGGGTGGCTGGTCCTATTTATAGAGGCCCTGGTCCTCTTCCCAAATATCGAGCGGGAAGGGAGCCAACAATGGCGGGCTAATTTGAAAGGGGGTAGCTAGTACCAGCTATCCTGACAAAAGTAGTCTTCGCCTGCGCAAAGCTCTGATGGTGACGCCGTCTTGGGCTCCACGATGACCTCCGTCTTGCAATCCTCCTGGTCTTGGTCTTGTTGCACCAAAATGGCAACCTTTGCCTGATGCCTCGGTACTCCGCGGCTGCGCTTGCCTCCTTTGCACCAAAGAGGAAAGGAGGACACTGCGTGGGCTGGCACCCGCCTGGCGCCCTTGGTCGTCATGGCTTGCGTCAGGGGCACCTCATGAGGTACCCCGCCTTGATCTCTCTGCCTCCTCGTGAGCCAGCCTGATGAGGCCGTGCCTGAGGAAGCTCCACGTCGTCCGCCCCGTGAGGCTTGGCCCCTCGCGAGGGTCTTGGGTTTGTGTTGGTGAAGATGGGCCGCGCTGGGCCCCCCTTTGAGCCACGCCGCAGGCAGGCAAGTCTGGGGACCCCCGTTCCCAGAACGCCGACAAGGGAAAATTGTACAAAAAAAGCACTACCGAAGTCCTTCAAAGGTGCATCTCCGAAGAGGAAGGGCAGAATCTTTTGGCAGAAATCCATGCCGGACTCGGCGGTCATCACGCCGCAGCCCGGGCTCTTGTAAGCAAGACCTTCTGTACAGGATTCTATTGTCCAACGACCCGGGCAGATGCACAGGACTTGGTCCAACATTGCGCCGGTTGCCAGCTCTTTGCAAATCAAAGCCACATGCCACCCACCGCCCTCCAAACAATTCCCATTACATGGCCCTTTGCGGTCTGGGGGCTTGACATGGTTGGACCCCTTAAAGGGGGAACCCACAAGAAAAAATACTTACCGGTCATGGTGGATAAATTCACCAAATGGATAGAGGCCAAACTAGTTAAGACAGCCGAATCCAGACCGGTGATAGATTTCATATCCGGGGTTGTACACCGTTATGGCGTCCCCCACAACATCATCACTGATAATGGCACGAACTTCACGGCCGACGAGGTAAAACTCTGGTGCAGCAAAATGGGCATCAAGCTTGATTATGCCTCAGTCTATCACCCACAAACCAACGGTCAAGTCGAGCGAGCAAACGGTCTTATAATGAGCGGCATTAAACCTAGATTAGTGTGTTCCTTAACAGAGTCTAACACGCACTGGGTAGAGGAGCTCGACTCCGTACTCTGGGGGCTGCGGACCATGCTGAATTGTAGTACCGGATATACACCCTTCTTTATGGTGTACGGCGCAGAGGCAGTCTTGCCCTGTGACATAATTCATGACTCACCTAGAGTGCGCATGTACGAAGAAAGAGAAGCCAAGCTCGATCAGCAGGACAGTCTGGACACCTTGGAGGAGGAGTGCGACGTAGCCAAAGCCCGTTCCGCATTTTATCAGCAACAGGCTCGCAGATACCAAAGCAGAGAAGTACGGGCCAAAACTTATAACATTGGCGAACTAGTTCTATGCCTGCCGGATAAGAAAAAGAACAAGCTCGAGCCCAAATGGGAAGGTCCCTTCATTATTGACCAAGTTCTGACCGGTGGAGCGTACCGACTGCGGGATGCATCGACTAGTCGACTCGAGCCGAACCCATGGAACGCGGCCAGGCTCCGAAGATTCTACGCCTAGCACCGGACTCTATGTTAGTCCCCTCCCTTTGTCCATTTTTCACAAATACATTATATGTCTTGTTTTCCTTTCTTTCTTTCTTTTCTTATTTCTCTAGGCCTTCAAGGGTCACCTTGTGCCTTGTCCGCACATTACAGATGTGCTAGCCGCACTCTTCATACCTGGGGGCTTCTTTCACAAAAGCTTAAATTATTTATTCGGGCTTCATGCCCAACACATGTGTTATACTTCCGCATGTACCTTTTTTCACCATTATATGCATCGATATGACTTAAGTTTTGGCCAAGCTGGGTTGCCTGGCTCTTGTATTTATGCCCTACGTTCCAGTTAATTTGACTAGGGCATAAGGGGAGCACCTCTGCGATTGTTACTGCCGGGTCAGCCGGATGTGTACCTCAGACTGGGTGAAGCCGAAAGCTAGCGTTCTTAAGGGAATATTCGGTCGGTGAACAAAAGATGATTTTCATTTTTCATATCTGCCCCTAGATGTTTTTCCTGCGTTTCCTATCGCAGTCCGGACATGCACTTTAGGGCATGCTTGCCCAGGGAAAGGAACCCTTAACGGAACTATTCTCCCTGGAAGATGTTTCTTACTACCCATGTAATATAACATAACTAGTTGGGCACTTGTCTGATAAAGCACTAATGACCCCTACGCCTAGTCTCCACGCATACCCCGGTTCTTATATAACTGAGCGGGTATTCGGATAAACTCCGGACTATTGGGCCTGGAGGCTGAAGCGAAAAGGTCCGCAACGACAAATGATCTACAATCCGGCTAGAAGGCATTATACATGTCACTTCAATTACATAGTAATGCAGACTGACTAAATTCTTCTTCTATACCATCCAACAGGCGGTCTAGCTTACAATCCTGTTGGGAATACTTTGCGGCTAATTCTACTTGCCCATAAACTAAGCTAACGGGGATCTCTTTTCCGTCGGGCCCCACAGGTCTGACCTCGGCCATGTGATTTGGGTCTGCTTTGGTATACCGTGTCTTCACCATGGCCTAGGCTTCTCTGGCACCCTATCGGTAGGCTGATATCTTCCATAATCAGAAGCGCCGCCGCGCTCCTTTGAGCTTCTCCGCAAGCTCTGCAACGCCCTCTGGCAGGGATACGGACAGCCACAAAGCCTGGGCAACACCCTGCATCACCTGCCGAACTTGTTCGTGCAGATGTGACAGCTCGGACAGAAGATCACCCGCAGACCCGGGCATTTCCTCCGCTGGACGGCCCGTCAGCATACCTACAGACATAACGCTGTTAGTCGGCTTCTTCGTTGAATACCTTTAAAGGATTCGTTCAAGCACTTACTAAAAATGCCGCGTCGAAGCCTCTTATTCTCCTTCTCGGAGTCTGCAAGCTGGCCCCGAACGTCTTTTAGTTCCACATTCAGCTTTATATTGGCATCTTGGAGATTGTTTTTCTCCCGCCTAACCTCAGTTAGCACGCGTTTGCCAGCTTCTAGCTGCCGCATAACATGCTGGTCCCCCGGATTTTCTCCGGATTCATCTGCAAAATCTATTGTTAGATCTGCAGCCACGCCGCGCACTATATGGTGACCATCATTCTTTAAAATGTTACCAGCGGGAGGCTTTTTATGTTCCTGCAATGCGGCAATAGCGGCCCGCAGTTGGGTCTTGCATTCCTCCAGCTCCTGGGACAGCCTACTATTCTTCTCTGTAAGAACCTGCACAATAAAGATGATCCTTAAATCAGTTCTGCTAACTGTTTCAAGTCTCAGGGGATACTGATACATATAAATCGTCAGATTCACTCACCCGTACATCCTTTACATACTTTGTGGCTCTGGCTAGACCATCTTGAGCGGCACGGAGGTACGCCTCTCCAGAATTGAAGGCATCAAACGCCTCTGGTGAGAAACAAGCGTCACGGAGTACGGCCCGGCGGCGCCTATGATTCATGGCGCTTTCCACTTCTGAGTTTGTAGCAGATAACCTATCTGCATCCTCTATAGGGGGATTATCCGGCGCCTGCCCCATATCGGCTTCTGCCTCCATGTCCGGTCCTAGTGCCCGACTGGTGGAAGCGTGATTGGCAACATCGCCGGACATATTCCGGCGAGCGTTTTTTCTGTTAAAAAAACACGGGCGTCATTACATTTTGAGAAAGACGACAACCACGGAGCGGGGTTTGTTGTACCTTTGCGCCGGTGTCTCCGTCCTGACCGCCTTACTTTTTGGCCTACCTAGCCTCGGTGCCTCCTGTTGGCGCGTTGCTGCAGGGCGTCCCGAATGCCTTCCCTGTAAAAAAGGCCATGTGAATATGGTGGGTGAAGTGTCTAAAAGGGGATCCTACTTTTTTGAGTTGGGACTTTTCGGTTTTTCTTACGTGCGATGCAGGGAGCAGTCCGAGATAGTCGGCCGTAATGGCCACCATGGCATCGTCACAGCTTAACCGATAGAACTGCCGGTTTATCAGCTCCACAGAGATAACCGGATCTTCTTCGAGTCCGGAGTCGAGGGCCCGGTCAGGGTCCTCCGGTTGTGGAGAAGGGCTGCTGACCTCCTTTATGGCCTTTCGCAGTTCCTGCCACAAATTGGCAAGGTGAATACTTACAACGAAAAATGCGGGAAAATGGAAGTAAGGGGATATAGCTTACCCAGCTTGAAGGATTGTACATGGAGAATCCATCCCGTGGCTTGATGCAGGTGAACTCCTCCTCCTCTCCCTTGAACAGTTCGGACAAAATTTTGGCTAATGCGGCAGCATCGCCCGGACCCTTACGCCCGTAGCGGGTGGCGTCATCCTCCCCGTTGAAACACCACAAGGGGTGCCCACGGTATTGAAGTGGTTGCACTCCCCGCATTATGCAAATCGACATAACTTCGGTTATTGTCAATCCTGACTGAGCCAGTGCCTTAATCCGGTTCATCAGATAGAGGACTTCTCTGTCGTCTTCCACCTGGGGGCTCCGTGGGCGCCAACTTCGGCGCTTCTTCAGAGGAGCATTGTTGAACTCAGGAAGACCCCGCTGAACAGGGGCCGGAAGGGGAACGTCGTCCATATAAAACCATTCTGAAGGCCAGTCTTCGGACGGCTTCTTCAGGGTACCGGATAGATATCCAGTATCAGCGATGCGCCATACTTCGACGCCGCCCACTTGATAAAGTGATTCCCTCTGTGTGCGAGGGACGAGGAAAAATAGCCTTTTCCACAGCTCGAAGTGAGCCTCGCAGCCCAGGAACAACTCGCAGAGAGCAACGTAGCCGGCGATGTGTAGAATGGAGGCAGGGGTGAGATTGTGTAGTTGGAGGCTGTAGAACTCCAGGAGCCCGCAGAGGAACGGATGAATTGGAAATCCGAGTCCCCTTAGTAAGTAAGGAACAAGGCAAACCCGTTCCCCCATGGAGGGACAGGGAAAGTTCTCCGCTTGCTCCCCGCCATTGTAGGTGGCGAGCCCGGCTCGAACGGGCACCATATATGTCGAAGGAAGAAATCCTTTGGTCTGCAGTTCGACCAATCGACTGTGTGGGACTGAACACCTCTCCCAATCACCAAGCTTAGGGCTACGGGGGCGGGAGGAGGAGCTGCGGTGGTCGGCCATGCTAGAATGGATCTTTCCGAAACGCGCTCTGATGGATTCTCGCTAAGGGGAGGATGGTGTGGATCGGATCTAAGAATCCCAATCCATTTAATAGACAATTTATTTATCTGGCTAGGGGGCGAATGTAAAAGTGCCCTGGCACCTCGTATTCGTTCGATGCATGAGAGATTGCCCTTATTGGGCGCAGAAGCCAAGAGGATCAACATTTATGGGGCCGGATACTATTTACCAATACTTGGAAATTGGAGAAGAACCTGCCTTGCAATGCCGAAGACAATACTGCGCGCCGGACTCATCGTCATTGAAATCCTGGTTCAGGGGCTACTGAGGGAGTTCTGGATTAGGGGGTCTCCGGACAGCCAGACTATATCCATTGGCCGAACTGTTAGGCTATGAAGATACAAGATTGAAGACTTCGTCTCGTGTCCGGATGGGACTCTACTTAGTGTGGAAGGCAAGCTAGGCAATACGGATATGTATATCTCCTCCTTTGTAACCGACCTTGTGTAACCCTAGCCCCTCCGGTGTCTATATAAACCGGAGGGTTTTAGTCTGTAGGACAACATACAATCATACCATAGGCTAGCTTCTAGGGTTTAGCCTCTCTGATCTCATGGTAGATCTACTCTTGTACTACCCATATCATCAATATTAATCAAGCAGGACGTAGGGTTTTACCTCCATCAAGAGGGCCTGAACCTGGGTAAAACATCGCGTCCCCTGCCTCCTGTTACCATCCTCCTTAGACGCACAGTTCGGGACCCCCTACCTGAGATCCGCCAATTTTGACACCGACAGCAGGTGGAACAAAGTGCTCGACAACGAAGAAAAGTATGGTGGAAGTTACCACATAAAGAGCTACCCAAAGCGCAAGCTATTACCTGAATTCGACGATGAGGCCTTAGCACCCACACAGCCGAAAAATGAAACGGCCAACCGGCCAGATCAACCACCTTGTGACCGCGATAGAGAGGCTAACAAGGCCGCACATAAGTAAACACACGATCTACATGAGGACTTGCGCCAAAAATCCGGTATGACCAGATCCATCTATGGACCTAGGAAGTGCGCTCCGGCACAAAATCAAAACCGAATACTACAACTGTCCGAACACCATGATACATCCAAATACAGGGGTGCCGCACACCCCCTATGTTTCACCGATGAGGTGCTGGACCACGAATTCCCAGAAGGATTCAAACCAGTGAACATAGAGGCGTATGACGGGACCACAAACCCTGGGGTCTGGATTGAGGACTTTATCCTCCATATCCATATGGCTCGCGGAGACGACCTCCATGCCATCAAGTACTTGCCCCTCAACCTTAAAGGACCAGCTCGGCACTGGCTGAAAAGCCTCCCCGAAAACTCAATTGGAAGTTGGGAGGAGCTCGAGGATGCTTTCCCGGCTAATTTCCAAGGGACCTATGTCCGACCTCCGGATGCAGACGATTTAAGTCATATAATTCAATAGCCCGGAGAGTCAGCCCGAAAGCTTTGGAACAGGTTTCTCACTAAGAAGAACCAAATCGTCAACTGTCCAGACGCTGAAGCCTTAGCAGCTTTCAAGCACAGCGTCCGAGACGAATGGCTCGCCAGACACCTCGGCCAAGAAAAACCAAGAACAATGGCAGCCCTGACAAGCCTCATGACCTGCTTTTGCACGGGCGAAGATAGCTGGTTAGCCTGCAGTAGCACCAGTGACCCAAACACATCCGAAGTCAGGGATGGCAATGGAAAACCACGACGCAATAAAAGCAAGCGTCAAAATAAAGAAGACAGCCAAGATAATACGGCGGTAAACGCCGGATTCAGGGGCTCTCGACTAGGTCAGCAGAAAAAGCCTTTCAAGGGCAGCAGAGATGGACCGTCCAGCCTAAACAAGATTCTAGACAAACTATGTCAGATTCATGGCACCCCCGATAAACCTGCAAATCACACCCACAGAGAATGCTGGGTCTTCAAGCAGGCTGGTAAGCTTAACGCCGAACACAAGGGGAGGGGAGACACCAAGCGAAGACGAGGACGAACCTCGCCAGCAAAGCACTAGAGGACAGAAAAATTCCCATCAGAGGTTAAAACAGTAAACATGATCCATGTGACGAAGAGGAGAAGCAAACATGCACTCCGAGACATACGCGCCGTAGAGCCCGTCACCCCCAAGTTCACCCCCTGGTTGGCCTGCCCGATCACTTTTGATCGCAAGGATCACCCGACAAGCATCCGGCACGAAGGATTGGCTGCCTTGGTGTTAGACCCAATAATAAACGGATACCATCTCACACGAGTCCTTATGGACGGCGACAGTGGTCTAAATCTGGTATATCAGGACACAGTCCGCAAAATGGGGATAGACCCGACAAAAATTAGCCGTAGTAATACTGCCTTCAAGGGAGTAATACCAGGCCCAGAGGCCCGCTGCACGGGCTCTCTATTACTAGAGGTTGTATTCGGTTCTTCTGACAACTTTTGAAGCAAAAAGTTAACTTTCTACATCGCTCCATTCCGAAGTGGCTATCAAGCACTACTCAGAAGAGCGGCTTTCGCTCGTTTTAATGCAGTACCGCATTACGCTTCTCTCAATCTTAAGATACCCGGTCCACGTGGCACCATCACAGTTAGTGGAAATATTGAGCGTTCTCTATGCGTGGAAGAACGTGCAGCGGCTTTAACAGCCGAGCACTAGACGGCCTTACCGACCAGAATAAACGTCAGGTCGTCAAGACCACAGACACAGATAGACGAGTCCGGCGCATCACTACATATACATAAGATTGGTTTGATGGTTAAACCCTCATAAACGGTACCAGGGGCTTCCCGTGTGTAATCAGGGCTAGTTCGGCTCAACTTGACTTATCTTGAATTCCAATGGCTTATCGATAATAACCAATTTTTTTGCACGGCAACTTTCACCTAAGTTCTTCTCTTTTACAGATGACAATCGTGCTACACCCGTCCAGGACACGGCACAACGGAGACACAGGCGCAGACGTGTAGCAGGGACCCGCTCAAAGGTTTTATTTTCAGATTAAGACCCTGCGTAAACCTTTTTTACTGTCTCTTGTTGATTCACATCCTCTGGATACTCAATACAACCGAGAAGGATGCTGACGTTATTGGCATGTGGCCACATCAGGATATTGCACGTACATGGACACTCGGGGTATATTATTAAGGGCATTGTTCAGCCCAGCATATGCTATAAAGACCGAATACCTTAGGGAGTGTTCGGCGTCGCGAGTTTGGCCTTATATGCATCAGCTCCGAATCATGTCTTTGGTCAAATGTTGGGTTTTCCCGGCTCCCGTGTTTTGCTACCTTACGTTCCGCTCTATCGGCTAAGGAGGCACCGGGAGAACTATTGCGGTTGTGCCCTGGTTCATCCGGATGAGCACCTCAGTAGAGAAAGCCGAAAACTGACTGTCATGATAAAGCGCGAGACTGGTCAACCACTCGATGGCTTAGCGGAATCTTCGGGATTCCTCCGCATTAACGAAGGGTCGTTTCCTGGTCATGTACATACGCGCCCCGTATTCGGACGAGCGCGGAAGTACCAGGGGCTATATACTAGTCCCACCGTCAAACTCCTATGGCTAAGTGAAAGTGTTAAAGCAATATAGTCTGATTGCCTCGTTCGCTGCGCTACCACCTCCTTTATGGACCAAGACGTTGGATCAAGTGTGAATACACGTTTTTTGTGAACACCCCCGCATTATATGCGTGGTGGCTAAAGCCGACGACTGCAAACTTTCAGGTTATATACATATACACATAAACGGCCGCACAGGAGGCATCATAATATTTTCAGGCAAAAGTATAAACACAGCCTTTATAATTCAATAAAACATTGTTTTTACAATGGGAATACATGTCACTAGAACATAATATTCTTCGAGCACTAAGCCTCTATCGAACGAGCGCCTCCAAGGACTTCTTCAAAGTAGTGCTCAGCAGCTACTCGGCCCACGGCCGAACCCTGTGTTGCAATAGTGGTGGCCTCCATTTCTGCCCAGTATGTCTTGACTCGGGAAAGTGCCATCCGCGCACCCTCTATGCATGCCGACCTCTTCATAGCGTCGATGTGTGGCACAGCACCAAGGAATTGTTGCACTAAACTAAAGTAACTATTCGGCCTTGGCCCTTCCTGCCATAGATGATCCACAACAGACCTCATGGCAAGTCCGGACAACCTATGGAGCTCGGCCCACTCGGCCATTCGCTCATTCAACAGCAGCGGACGCACTGGAGCATGGAACTGTGACCAGAACAGCTTTTCCACTTCACGATCTTTTTGATCCTTGAAGTACTCGGCCGCATCGGCAGCACTTGCTGCCAAATCCACGTATGCGTCTACATAACTCCATAATTGATCAAGAGGGGCATACTTCGGATCTCCGAACTTGGTCCGCAACAAAAAGGGCTTCCCAGCCGCGATATCCCCAGCTTGACGCAACTCCTCCTTCGCCGCTCTGATTTTGGAGCGGGCTTCCTTGGCTACTACCATGGCCTTCTCCAGGTCCGTCGCCTTCGCTCGACTTTCTTTTTCAAGAAGCTGGTAACAGTCGGCGGCATCTTTCAACTCAACGGCCATCTTGGCTATTCCTTCCTTGCTTTGGCAATGCGCGGCCTTTTCGGCCCTCAGCTCTTCGACCGCCTTTAGAGCGGCCGCATTACTATTCATGACTTGTTCCTTGGCTCGGGCAAGTTCCGCCCGAAGGGTCTCCACGGCGGCAGCTCCATCTGCAGTCAAAACATATTAAAGATACTGGCATCATGCTCCTCTTACTATGTGTTGATCACTAGAGAAATCACATACCCTGCGCCTCGTCGAGCCGCTTGTTGACAAGCACGATGTAGGCATCTGCCGCATCAAATTGCCACTTCAGCTCGGCAAACTCATCAGTCCGGCTAGCCACCGGACCTTCAGCCACCCGCACATGACGGCGGCCTGATTATTGACTGGGACTATGATCCTCTATTTGCCACCGTTCTCGACGGCAACCAGAGTCTCATGGGCTACTATCTGCATAGGGCACACCTAACGTGTGCGGTACTGTAAAAAACATACACTATTTCACATACCTCAAAGCCTTTCAGCAGACTCATAAAAGCTTCGTGCAACCCGCTTTCGACGGATGAAATCCTCTCAATCACCATACCCATTAGTGTACGATGCGCTTCTGAGATGGCCGCTTGCTCCAGAAGATCCTTCAGTGCGTCCGACCGCACACTGTACGGTTTCGGACTCTTTCTGTTGCTCTCTTTAGGAGCCGAATACTGAGGACTTCGGGTGGCCAAAGGATTAGCCTCTGGCCTTGGTGGATCAGGAGAAACCCTCCACGGCGACACTTCAGGGTCGCCCGCCTCATGAGGCGGGGTGGCAGGGGAGGTGTTTAGCTCTCCATCATCTTCGGAAGAAGATCCCCCGAAGACAAACTCTGTCGAGAAGGGCTACGACCCGAACTACAAAACATATGCTTCGGTTATTGTCTTCAGAAGTAATGTAGGATATTTTTACTATTAAGTACTTTTTGTTTACTTACAGCTCGGTAGAGGACTGATCCCCTTGCGGGCACTGTGCGGCAAGAGTACCCTCCGAGGCAGGACCCTCTGACGAAGATTTCTTCCCCCGTTTGGAAACCTTTGTTTCCGGGTCTTCAGAGGTGGTCCTCTTCCTTCCTTGGGGAGAGGGAATTTTAGATTCTTCTCCCTGGTTATCCTCCTTCGCGGAGGCACTAATTCCCCTGGTATGGATGAATAATGAGTGAGGTTGGCTCTCAGCCTCTTTACTCCCCCCTTTGTCTTCCCCTGAGGGCGCCTGATAAGGCGCCGGCTCGAGCATTCTGGCTAGTACTTGATTTGCTCAGCCTTCGGGAAGGGGGGGCGAACACCTGATCATCTTTGCCTTTGTTATCCAGTCTTGGTCAAGGAGCGACTTTTCAGAATAATGTTATGATAAATAAAAAGACAACGTGTTCGGCCACGGGATTACTTACTTGGGTATCTGGGCGATTACAACTCAGACCCGCATCCTTGGTGGTGTCCGGACACTTTATTTTTGGTCCGGAGAACAATTTGTACATCTCTTCGAGCGTCATGCCGAGGAAGTGCTGGATAGTTCACGGCCCTTCCGGGTTGAATTCCCACATACGGAGGGGTCGGCGTTTGCAAGGTGGGACTCGACGAACTAACATGACTTGCATTACCGTGACCAGGCTGACTTCTCTCTCGAGGAGATCTCGGATGCGACTCTGCAATATCGGCACATCATTTACTGGTCCCCGGTTCAGCCCCTTGTTGATCCATGACGTCAGTTGTGGTGGGGGGCCCGAGCGAAAGGCAGGGGCGGCTACCCACTTGGCACTTCGGGGAGCTGTGATGTAAAACCACTCCCATTGCCATAAACTGGACACCTCTGGGAAGGAACCCTCTGGCCATGGAACATCAACACTTTTGCTTATCACGGCACCTCCGCACTCTGCGTGTCGCCCCTCGATCATCTTTGGCTTCACATTGAAAGTCTTGAGCCACATGCCGAAGTGCGGGGTAATGCGGAGGAAGGCCTCACACACGATGATGAACGACGAGATGTGAAGGAGGGAATCCGGGGCCAGGTCATGGAAATCCAGCCCATAATAGAACATGATCCCCTAACAAAGGGATCCAGAGCGAGGCCTAGCCCTCGGAGGAAGTGAGAGATAAATACAACGCTCTCGCCGGGTTCGGGAGTGGGAATGACCTGCCCTCGAGCAGGCAGCCTGTGCGAGTTTTCGAGGGTCAAATACCTGGCCTCTCTTAGCTTCTTGATGTCTTCCTCTGTGACAGTGGAAGGCATCCACCGACCTTGGAGGTTGGATCCGGACATGATTGAAGGTCCGAAGCACCTGACTTGAGCCTTGGGTGTTGGAACTCGAGGCGGGGGAAGGATTCGATTGAGCAGGAGAGGGAAAAAGGGCAAGCCTTGGCCTCTTTATAAAGAGGGTGAATATTAGGCGTCCTCCTCGTGGCCGTTTGGGACTTGCCTAAAATCAAGGAGTCATACCAACGGGCACGATTGGGTTACCCACGTCCATATTGATGAGAATCCCGTAATAAGGGGGACACGATCTCTGCTTTGACAAGACGTGTCAAGAAAACCGCCTCGCGATATGTGCAGTGCTGGTTGAGAAAAACGGTTCGAATAAAGACCGGGCCATAGCATAATGTCATGTTGCTAAATGTGTCAGTAGATTAGATTTGTGGAAATACTATTCTCTCTACGGTGGTATTCGGAACTTGTTTTGCAGAGCCGGACACTATCCTTGTGTTCAAAATCTTCTATGGAATATTCAGAGGAGGAACCCGCCTTGCAATGTCGAAGACAAATCTGCGCGCCAGACTCATCGTCATTGAAGCCTGGTTTAGGGGCTACTGAGGGAGTCCTGGATTAGGGGGGTCTCCGGACAGCCGGATTGTTGGACTATGAAGATACAAGATTGAAGACTTCATCCCGTGTCCGGATGGGACTCTCCTTGGCGTGGAAGGCAAGCTTGGCGATACGGATGTGTAGATATCCTTCCTTGTAACCGACTTTGTGTAACCCTAGCCCCCTCCGTGTCTATATAAACCGAAGGGTTTAGTCCATAGGACAACAGACAATCATACCATAGGCTAGCTTCTAGGGTTTAGCCTCTACGATCTTGTGGTAGATCAACTCTTGTAATACTCATATCATCAAGATCAATCAAGCAGGACGTAGGGTATTACCTCCATCAAGAGGGCCCGAACCTAGGTAAACATCGTGTCCCCTGCCTCCTGTTACCATCCGCCTTAGACGCATAGTTCGGGACCCCCTACCCGAGATCCGCCGGTTTTGACACCGACACCCTCCTTTATATACGTGGGCAGGGCACCCCTTGGAGACACACCAATTGTTCCAAGCCGTGTGCGGCATCTCGCTCCACAGTTTACCCCTCCAGTCGTATTCACGTAGTGCTTAGGCGAAGCCCTGCGTGGATCACATCACCATCACCGTCACCAGGCCGTCGTGCTAACGAAACTCTCCCTCGACACTTTGCTGGATCAAGAGTTCGAGGGACGTCATCGAGCTAAACGTGTGCTGAACTCGGAGGTATCGTACGTTTGGTACTTGACCGGTTGGATCGCGAAGATGTTTGACTACATCAACTACATTAACCTAATGCTTCCGCTTTCGGTCTACGAGGATACGTGGACACACTCTTCCCCTCTAGTTGCTATGCATCTCCTAGGTAGATCTTGTGTGATTGTAGGAATTTTTTTGAAATTGCATGCTACGTTCCCCAACTGCCGCAATATCAGAGAGGGAGTGTCCACCATATACGTGAGATGAGAGTTTAGGATGGAAGACTCGGCAGACCTAAAGTTAACACATTGCATAATGAGTAATAGTGATCCGTGTGTTGAGTTTCCTGGTACGTAGTTGCCTTTGATCGATTTTCAATTAATGTTTCAACTATGAACATAAGAAATGTCTGACGACGAAAAGGAATTCGGTATGTGTGAATACTGCGAAGACGAGCGCGGCCTGTGCGACATGCCTCACCTAGTTGTTGGTAGGCGCTTCAGTATCAAGCTGGATGAGACCTTCGAAGCGGATACAGTAAGTCACAACGACAAGTCTTTTTTTGTAATTAAGCATGACTTCTGCTTCTTTTGCTTCAACTTATAATTTTTTTACTAGTCTACTAGTGTATCCCCTGCCATGCAAGAATTTATGTCTTGGATAAGATTGGTTTAAGTACTATGGAAAGTATGGAGGTAAAGAGAGTTCACTTGAGGACCGAGCATGGTTATACTTTTGCTGTAAAATTATACAATGTAGACATCTACACCTATTTTGAATGCAAAAATTGGAGAGCACTATGCAAGGCTTATGCATTTGAGCCTGATATGCTTATCACCTTTGATATTCATCCGGAAGATGATATTGAAGGTAATATCGACATCTGGATCGATGTGCAGACGCCTCCAGTTCTACCATTATGTGAGTTTCTCAACCATATTTATTAAGTAGTTTATGTTGTTTATTTAAAAATAGTTGACAACTAATTTCTATTGACAGCTTATTTCCATTCAAGCAAACCTGTCTGGCGCTTGGTAGACATCACCTACTACTGTCCTGGGGCTGAACTAAACTGCGAGGAGATATGTCATTATGTTTCATGGCTTGAGGATCTTGATACTGTCAAGACATGTTATTTTCCCGGACTTCGAGATATTAGTACTCAAAGTGTGCGACCACTAGTGTGCGTATTGAACTACGGTCACATCTATTTAGGAAAGATGGTAAGATTTTTACTATTTGTCCTTAGTGCATCTTTTGCATACATTATTTTTAAGCTAAACTTCATTGCTAAGTATGTTACTACGATATTCTTTAACAGAGACTCCCGATGAGTGTTGTGCCTAATTGGATCGAGCCTAAAGGTCGCATGACAATGGTTAGCTTACGGCCAAGACATCCTACATTGCACATGAGTGCATTCAAGATTTCTCGAAGTGAGCTAGTCTTAATAGTCAAAGACTATAGCAAAATTGTGAAGGATCGCAGCAGAGAAGTACTAGGGGGCAACAATCAGAAGCGCAACCCACAATTATGAGACAGGTTCATCTGCATGCTCTAATATGATGAAGCAGGAGTGCTACACATGTTTGATGCTATTTTACCTGAGAGAGAGTAGCAGGAGTGATTAGCTAGCTAGAATGAGTTTAAAGATGATGATGTGCTACACTATGACTATAATGATTAAATAGCTAGTGTTGATGGTAATGACTATGATAATTATTATTAGCTAGTGTTGGTGGTGATTAGATAGCTACACTATGACTATGATGATTAAATAGTGTTGATGGTAATGACTATGATGATTATTAGCTAATGTTATTGGTGATGATATGATGCAAGAATTTTTATATTAATATGATGATGATGTTGATCATGGTTATCATTATGATTTGTTATTATGATCATGATTAGCTATTATATCATTGGTGGAAGGAACGCATATTAGATTCATGTGGATGGATCAAAAGTGACCAAAAGTTGAATTAGTAGGATCGTCTTCCTAATTCAACTTTTGATTCATCCAATGAATATAATCCATGTTTCTTCCTCACAATGATATATTAATTCATCATGGACATAATGATATAACAACCTCTTAATTGGTACTGTATCAAAATTTGTATAACGGCATATAAATACACTATAAATAAAAAATGAAAAATGAAATAGTAGTAGCGCTGGGCAGGAAAAACGCTACTACTAGTTAGATTAGCAGTAGCGCTTGTATGAAGAGCATTACTGCTAAGTAGCTATAACGGTAGCGCGGAAGGGAACACACTACTACTAAGTGTTAGCTGTAGCGCCGTATCTATAGCGCGGTACCCCTCAAAGAAAATTTGATCCAGCCCTCAGACCCGCGCTACTGATAAGCTTTTCCCTAGTAGTGTACCATCACCTATTACCTTGGATCTCATCACTCTTGGATGCTAGAACATTTGGTTACAAAGAAATGACAATGTTTTAAAATGCAGCTCCAACCTGTCAAGCATGGAAGCACTCCCTCAAAGAAAATTTGATCCAGCTCAGTCACAGAATTAGGAAGAAGCACGATGCTTGCTTCCAAGCCCTGGATAACTTCTAAGTTTTGAATTGCTTTGACAACATGTTGCCCAGAACTAGAATAAGTTGATCTCCTCTCTTTATTTGTAGCTAGACTATATTGCTTTTTTCCCCCTTCTTTGGCTCCCTCATTCTTGTAATATTACATCTATTCTTCTAGGGTTCGGTGCTTAAAAAAATGACACTTATCTCTCTTGAAATAGGCTTCCGCTCCGCGATGGCGACTACAACCATCGCGTCCATCTTGCCGCAAGAAAAAAAAGCACTTATGCGGATCGCCTCGCCTGCTATCTTCATTCACTCTTTTTCTCCAAGCAAGATTGACTTATTCATCAACAAAATAGAAACAAACGGCTGGGATTATCGATTTTCTGTATTTCCCTCCCTCCATGGTTATTCTGCCAAATAGACACGACAACATCACGTCAAATCAGGGGTGGCATCAACCCCGGGTCGCGGATCAAAGTCAGAAAATCAAAACCGAGGCCTAGAAGTTTCCATTGGCAGTAAACAACAGAGCCCCCTATATAGGAGATATCAAAGAGATTCCCCGGGCGACCTATCATCTTCGGATACAAGATTCCGTCGGCCACCAAGCCACCAACGACTCACCACGCAGCGCCAGCCACCAGCTCTCTCTTTCTCTTCAGAATATGGCCTGGCTTTTCATGCTTGTCAACAGCAGCGATTCTCGTGAGACAGGGACACAAGGCCCACGCCCCCACTTCTATAGTATCATAGTTTTATCCATGAACTGTGAATGGCTGGTCGTCGTCGGCCACACAGAGGGGGGAAATGTTCTTGGCCTGATGAGATGACACCATGCACTCGCCGATCGATATTCCCGTCCACATTTCGGTGTGGTGTGGATAAGTGCTTAACGTGTCCTGGAGGGTAAAACGCGCATAATTGGAGCAGTTCAACAGGGGGAAAGCACCCTCCGCCTGTTGGTTTGGATTGTTTTCTTGACCCTGTGAGAGTTAACAACCGGATGTTTATCTCTAAGTACAACTGGCGTGCCATCCATGTGTAGGCGTGTAGCGATGTGATGTATATCCAGTCATCTGCACGTGTTTACCGTGGTTACGACTGCGTTTTGTTCAACCAGCTGAGATTTTCATCAGGGGTGGAAAGTAACCAAGTTGGTATGTTCCTCCTGAGGCAAGAAGAAGCATTCAGAAGTACTAGTAGAAAACGAAGCAGCAGATTAGCTTGGTGACTACAGAATATTACATGTCGCCTTTCTGACAAGCATGTTAGTATGACTTTGCCAAATGAGTGCCTATGCACATTCAAAAAATCAATATTTAGTTCATCTAATGATTGTCCAATTACACTGGATATTACACACCGATCGCAGCCTTCAACACGCGAATCTTTTGTAATATAGTCCTACGAGTAGAGGATTTAAACTTCATTCTTGCACAAGGATAGTTTGGGTCAGTTCAGTATACATGACATGTAAAAATGGGACTAAATAACAAAATATATGCATAGGCACCAAGAGTCCAGAGCACATAATATATGCATCATTTTCGTTGTAGAGGAAGTATGTGCAGTTTTTTTTTCTCGTCGCTCTCTCTCTCGCTTGTGTTCTCTTGTCCATGTCGTCGACGTGCGACAAGAAAGCGACGGCCAGGCAAACTTGGGCCCCTCGTCGTGCGAATAAGACAGCGCCTAATAATTTACACTCCGTTGATTTTAGGGTATGCGTCCCGTAATTTTTAATATGTGCCCGTGGATTCAATCGTGTGAGGTGTTAGCTGCTTGTGTGGTTTAAGCAGGCGAGAAGGTTCTCTGACGGACCAAGAGTGCAGCTTGTTGCCTTCGCTTGTCGTAGCGACACTGGTGAACCAACAGCAACAGGCTGAGCCTCCCGACCTGGACGCTAAGGTTCTTGTGGCGAGATTTTTCTTAAACGACAGCGTCCAGATTCTTGCTTAATTACCTTGATGAATTTAAAACAGTTCCACGTACGGTTGAATTTGGCTGTTGTATTGTGCTTATTTTTTCAGCAGTTGTCTGTTAGTGCCGACGAAGTGAATCAAACCACCTATATAGATAGATAAACAGTACTCCACCAAGCCCTCTCTGGATGGAAGTGCCGAGGAAGTTCGGGGCAGATAAAATCAAAAGGGGAATATTTCATCATTAGGTTTTCCCAAATGTGTGTAACCATGGTACATGGAATTTTGATCTCAAAGTAATGCAAAATGTCGAACCAAAACTGCATGCCCAATGGGAACCTCCTGATCCTGATGCGGATGGAGCTCTCGTGGCCTGTGCTCATGAAGGTGCATGTAACGATTACTCCCTCTGTACAGAAATATAAGAGCATTTAGATACTTAATGATCTAAACACTTCTATATTTCTTTACAGAAGGAGTACTATAAAAGTTTTTTTGTAGGCTTTGTCAAAGTGGTATCCTGAAGCATCATCTGCCTTAATCATGGAGACGTCGGCTGCAAGGATGGAATCTGAAGGGCAAGTGAAGTTGGACTTCAAAATATTATGGTGGAGAGTGACTCCCAGGTGATGACCAATCTGTGGCGGGACATATATTTTCACTGATCCTGAAGTTTCGGCCATCATGGGTGAAATTAAGGAGTCGAGTAGGGGTTTCAATAGTTTATCTCTTCCTTTTGTGCGTAGGCCTTTGAATGCTGCAGCTCATCTATGTGCTGAAAATGCTACTCCCTCCATTCGGAGTTACTCGTCCAAGAAATGAATGTATCTAGATGTAATTCCGAACAGAGGGAGTACTAGTGTTGGGCATGGGAGCTTGTGGCTAAACTTTGCTCCAGATTTCATTTGTACATGCCTAAACTTCATGATTGTAATCCTACAGTCGAGGAGGAACGAAATGACCCATTGAATTTCAAAAAACAGAACCCTAATTCTAAGATCCAATGAACACATATATTAAAAATCCTAAGAATTCCTCATTTTTTCTTCTAAGAATTTAAATGTAGCATTAAAATTCAGAAGATCTGAAAATTAAGTTCATGGCTTCTCGCTTTCCCCGGTCTAATAACAACTCTAGTAGAGTTGCCATATTTTGGACCGCCACCGGTGATATACAGACGATCGCCAAAACATACGAAGGCTGAACCGGACTTGGGCAAAGTCATAATTGCCAAAAAGCAGCCTGCATAAATTTCTTCCAAGTAGGACCCATCTGTCATTGGATCATAGATTCTTCCCTTACCTAATAAATCCTCGATTTAGAAGAACACTTTGATTCATAGAACACATCCATAAGCATCAATTTCATTCCTCTAAATAGGGCAGAAAATTAGTCGTGTTGTGAATTACATTCATGTAACAACTACTTAATTAAACTAATAACTAGCCTAGAATTAACTACTTGTGGTCATGGCTGCATTGATGGCGGCTTGAATCCCCGATGGGGGCGGCGAATGCGGCAATGCGAACCTAGATGGCCCGGAAACTCGCCTCGACGGCCTATCCCAGGCCGTCCATGTGTCAACAGCGGCGCCGGCATTTCGGGCCCGATGGTCTGGAAAAGGGCCTCGGTGCGCTCATCCCATGAAGATGGCTGCGGGGGTAGGTGCGCGGTCCTAAATCCGTCGCTCCCTTTCAACGTCCTTCTTCCGACCCTTGCCCATGGCCACATCATATAAGTCAGAAAAGAGGGTAAGGGATCCGGCTGCTTATGCTCACCCTTCACCCCAAAACAAAAGCTGAATGTGTGCTCCTTCCGTTGTTGTATTGGCGAGTGCAAGAGGGGCTTGGGAGGCATCGGAGAGGAGAATGGATAAGGGAGAAATGAGAGTGTGTCGATCTTTTATAGGTCGCCACAAGTGTCATTAAGGGGTGGGGAGGCGGGAGCTTGCTCACACACCTCCTAGCTTCACAAGCAAGTCAGAAGATGATGTCACATGACGACCATCCCACATGCCGCCACGGGAATCCAAGGGAGCGCCCTCACCATTTAATGGCCAGGTGATTAACTCTCACACCTTCACTGGTGGTGCATGCGTGGGAGGTCGCGCTACTTGAAATCCCGCATGAGCACCAAGTGGAAGAGAGGGGACCAGCATGCTCGCCGGCGGAGATCGGGGATGGGAGTTGGTCGCCGCCTGTCACCCGAGAGAGAAAGGCAGGGCGAAAACGGTTTCCAACGCTTCTTTATGCTTGGCATCAAAGTTGCTTATCACACGTGAACTATCATGTGGTTGGATAATTAGGAGGACAGTGGTATTTTCAACCCACTAAAGTCCAAGTCTTAGACTTGACACTGGTGCTCGCATTTTTTTGGATTTATTTCAGACCTTCCAGCGATGTGCGTTTAGTGGAGTTCCTGTTGACTACGAAGACGTCTGTGACGATTTTATCAATCTTAAGATGATGTGTTAGCTCAGCCTCTCAGAGATGCTCGTAGAGGTAGGGTATACATACGTGCGTTAATAGGATAAGTGTATGTACGAGCGTCTATACTGGTTAAAATAATTACTTTTTTCAGAAAAAAGAGTTGCTTTGAACACGGTGAAACGCGAGGCCCAGCTCATTTGACCAGTCAACCCACGATCAAGTGGGCCGCACACCGCCACTCGACTCCTCGTTCTCGGTTTCACTTCCCGCCTACTCATCTTCCCTCCTTTCCAAACCCACACATGCCCTGCAGTCCAATCCCTAACCATGGAGCCGCCGCCGGAGGCATCCACCCCTCGCCGGCTCGCCGTCGCCGACCTCCTCCGCCTCCGCCGCCCCACCACTGGTGCATCCTCCCTCCTTTCCCCCTCTCCCTCTCATTCCCCCGCCGCCTCCACCTCACAGCCCCGCAAAAAGCCTAAGCTCTCCGCCGCGAATCCTGCCCCTACCACCGCCCCCTTCGAGCCAATCCCCCATCCCGTCCTCCTCGCCGGCACCCTCTCCCTCCCTTCCGCCGCGGACTGCCGCAACCACTGCCTGTCCCTTTCCGACCCTTCATCCGCCGCCTCTGTCTGTTGCTACCTCCTCGATTTCAATCCCGCCGCCATAGGCCGCGAGATCCTCGTTCTCGCCTGGAACTACCTTCCCCCCGTCCGCCAGCACGAAGCCGGCGTGCTCGAGGCAGTCCGATGGCGCCTGGCAGAGGCGCCCGGTCCGGTCCATGCCCCTGGCTTCCTGGCAGCGATCCCGCTTAATTCCGTAGACGCGGAGCCTGCTTTACCCACCCGCGGCCGCGTTTTTGGGGTTGTGAGGTCGGTGAGCGTGGTGTTCAGTGTGCCGCATGCCACACAGAAGAGTGACTTGGTCGGGTTTATAGCGGAGATGATGTGCTGTGGGTGCCGCCAGTGCAAGGTATCACAGCCAGAATCTGACCGCGGTCACAGGTTTGAGATGGAGAAGTTTGTATACTTTGTGGATTTGGCAAGCAGATGGCGGCCCGTGCTGGTGCGACTGATTGGCAGGCCGGTTTCTGTCACGGGGCTGAAGAAAAAAATGGTCTCCGTTGGGAAGAAGGGCTCGTACACCATGTTGGTGTCATCAGCGGAAACAATGGTGTCATGGTGCCCATCCTATGTTGGCGTTCCACCATTGGATGAGTTGCCAGGGAAGTGCAGTGGAGTGTACACTGGGGTGGTCTCTGGAATCTACATGCAGGGTATGTTGGTTGAGCTGGATGAGACCGCGTGGCTGCTAATTGATGATAACCGGCTTGTGCCGTCACATTCTCTTCGAGTTGGTGCTGTTGTATGTTGCTAATTTGCAGTTTTGAACTTTTGTTTGCAATTTCTTCATTTTTTATTAAATAACTTTAAATGCCAGTGTGTGTCTGACTGTTCTGGTTCTTTTGTAGATTTCTGTGAAGAAATTCCGAGTGGTTCGTCTAAATTTTGCTTGGACGACAGTTGTTCTACTTGGAACATGCAGTAAAACTAGCATTACTATAAATGCTTTCTCTGTGGTGGACTCGAAGTAAGATGCGACTTTTGGCATATCAGTATCTTATGTGACTGGCATCACTCAACAGTTTTTGCTGTTGGTGCAGATGTCATACAAGAGCAGAGAATGATGGTCTTTTGGGCAAGTCTGTTAACTTTTTGGAGCTGCCCGGTAAATTTTGGTATGAATTTATGATAGTTCTACTTCTCCATGATATGTTTACCATGATTGAAAAGGGGCATATTTGTTCTCATGGTATGGTCATCTTTTGTTCCATCATTTTACAGGATGTTACTTCTGATATCATGCTTTAAACAGAAATTCAAGTTAGATTCCAAGAAAGAGATCTGGGGGTCAAAAAATGTAACTTTGCTAACTGGAGTAAATAGCATATTGCCCCATTGCATTTCCTGCTAATTTATTTAACTTAATCTCTTGAACTGCAAGGTACCAACAGAAGCAAGGATTGGTTCACACCTATGCTGCTAAAGTTCCCTCTTCAAAGGATTTCAAACCTCAGGCAAGCTCATTAGTAGTACATGTGTTTCAAACAACGAGTAAATAAATGCAGTGTTGCTCTGTTTTGCATGTACATAACAGCTGTTTGGTTCACAGTGTAAAGTAAACTAGTCCACCTTTCTTATTGCCTTTCAAAAGACACAATATATATTTGCTCTGCTAGCCTTTCAGTCTCATCATAATATTTCCCCCTGAAACATATATAAAGGATGTTTGTAGACTAAACGGTCTTTCGGGAACCCTTTCTCATTGTTTAAAATCTATTTTCCGTGTGGATTGCTTACCTGAATCTGGTTGCGCAGCATGATTTCCTTATGAAATTCTGCAATCATGATTGTGGCGGTTCAAGCACAGGATCAAAATTGGAAGCTTGTAAATTGGTAATGGTTTCTCCTTTTATTGTACACGGTATGAACGAAACTAAAATTTGTTTTGGTTTTGTTTATTCACTTACCAATTATTTTTGGTTAGGCAATACCCTTCGCCAATTTTATCTGCAAGGTGGAATCATTGTGGATATCAATGATGCTCAGATTTTGGAATGACACGGAAGAGCTGGGCAAGAACCTGGGATCTAACCAGTTTCTATGTGGTGGGGTTTCCCATCCTGGTACCAGCAGAAGGATAATTTCAACTGGCGATCTGGGCCTTGTATTAGTGGGATGCATGAAGGTCACTTAAGAATTTATGGCATCTTCTTAAAAAATAATCATATCGTTTTTTATTCAGTCCATCTGTCATTTTAAAGTACCAGAAGTAAAATTCATGTCACCAATTGGAGGTGAAAACTCGCTTAATCAATTTATATAGATAGATGAACACTCATATTTTGCATTTGTTGTGGCATCCTGAAAGCTTGTCATAAACTGTCCATGTATTATTGTTGGCAGATGCTTTTACTTTTGCTGGCTTGTTATTGAATGTAATTTGCATGCAGACAAGTTTATAAACATATTATGTCAATTGATTTGAGGATACCATGTTGCCAAGTGTCATTTTGTTTAGACTTTTGAAAGTATAGGCTGGGAGATAGTGAATGTCTTTCAGTTTCAACTTCCCACAAGGCTTTCTGAAGTAAAGATGTGGCTTGTAGATGGACTTTCTAGGTCTACAGTCTCGTCGTTTCTGCTTTCCTTTGCCTTTCGTTTTGGTTAGCCTAGGCTTGTTTTTGTTGCTGTTTTCCCTTTCCTTTTCTTTCTTTGGTTGCGTTGTAAGACCCACGTCATCTTGATGCTTTCTTCTAATACAAAATGACATGCACTTGGGGTCTTCTTTGAGGAAAAAAATGTTATTTATATTAATTGTACAAACTGCCGAAGTTAGTTGTGTGGATTACTTGGTTTCATGACCTAATGTTAAGATCTTGGATTTTGATGCACTTGCTGACCGTGTCTTTGATGCATACAGATGTCCTCACTGCCATTGAGGCTGCAGCTGGTTGATGACACAGGATGTATAGATGTTATTATACCTGATCTTCCGCCAAATGTTTGCATGAACGGCATCTATGAGGTGATTGTCATAATTTACTGTACGACATTTCAGAAAAAAGTGATGCATGCCGTGATTTAAGTCAGTTATCGATTGGCTTCATCAAATTAACATTTATGGTACTAACTTGAATGTCAGAACTAAGACCTTAGTACCTTACTGTTAAGAAATAGTACAACACATGTTATAGTATGAATAAAACTCTGTTCTGTTCAATTTTTTATAATTCTTTTCTGTAATAGAATAATAATTCATATAAATACAACTTATGGGATTTTGCCTAGAAATCATGAAGCATCAACCTGCCTAATCAAGGTCAAGGGCTCAAGTCATTCAAGCACTAGGAGTTTTTTTGGCACATATTTGTTGGTTTAACTTTCTGTACAGACCAGTAAACTGAGATGAATAGTATGTACAGTTTGATGGAAACTCATGTTCACAAGATTATATAATTTTATAAATTAGAAGTCTTGCATATGGCAGAATAACTCATACTAAATTTCTCAGCAACTCCTAGCATTTACAGTTTCTGTATTTGTGTTTGATGTACTAACGTTTCTCACATTTATGTAAACTGAAATGAAAAAGTATAGTGGAAATGGTGCTACTGGTCTTCCTCCACAATTAGCATTTTGAGCTTGTTAGGCTTTTTTATATGTTCTGCTTTGTGCTAAATAAACTACATAGCTAATTTAACATTGTTCTCAACCATTTTATTGTGCTATAAGTTCAGCATCTGATTATCCTATTGCCACCCAGATAAATGATTGCAAATTAGTCCTTGAAGGCCCAGTGGCGTACCTAGATCATTATGGTGTTGCTGATCCACTATCCTGTAAGGCTGTGTTTCAGCAGCTCTCGTACCGAAAAAGAGTGCATCATCTCAAGATCTACCTTATAGTCCACTGGAGTGAATTAAACCACATTGGCCCTCCCTCCCGAATTCCTTTGCAAACTAATAACTCCGCCAGGCTGTTCCACCTTCTGAAAGTGTCGCACATTTTCCCCTCAGTCAATAATGTGAGTAAACTTTTTTTGCATTCTGCTGATAATCTTGGCGTTTCTAGCATCATCATGCCCACAATTAGTGACTAACTGACTCTGTTCTCATTATGTCATTTTGCCATTGCAATTTCAGCATAAGAACATGCCAGGTTCTGGCCTGTATGCTGAGGGTGTGATAGTGCCATACAATTTAAAATTTCCTGATCAAGATGCCGAGAGCTTTAAAATGGCAAGTACTCGTTCACGTTCTGATTCGAAAGTGTCTATGGAGAAACCATGTCACATTCCATGCTCCCTAAGCTTCAGAACTACCAGTCTTTCTGGCAATCTTGTGTCTACCTATCCCTGTGGGTCAGATGGTACTGTTCTAATTGATACCGTTGGTGAACAACGAGGTTGCCCATCAAGGATCTTATTGGAGTTCAAGGAAGGATGTTCGTTTAAGTACCAGGTATAGTTTTTATGATGAAGCTTGCTTTCAACATTTAACCTTAATATATTAGCTACAATTACTAAATTACCTGATGAAACAACAGTTTCTGCGGATTGGTGGCTACTATCTTCTCGAATGCCCCACTGATAGTTTGAGGTTTGCCATGAAAGGCTGTGGATGTTTTCAAGGTGGTAAAATTTCACTGGATTCTCAAGATAAAATTTGGAGCCTTGCCATTACCTTTAATGGCAATATAAACGTCAAGCAGGGTATCGTAGATCAGTCTATCGGAGTTTCTTCATTGGGGGTGGATGAGCCATTATCCAAAAATACCTTCCACAATGAGATAAAATTACTACAGTCGTGGAATGACTTTTGTCGATATTCGGATTTTCATTTGAATTTTTATTGTGAAGCATTGAGCGAAAATATGAAAGTATATGACATCATGTGTTATGTATTGAATGGATTGGGCTCTTACTCAATTGAAGTTATTAGTGTCTCTTCATGCATTGAGATTATGATGCATAAAAAGTCTTTTGGTTCTTCTAACTTGCAAAGTCAAAAACTTGTTCAAGGAGATTTAATATCATTACATGGGAAAGTAGAAAATATCCATTCACATGACTTTAAGGAGCGAAGACTTGTGCCTGGTAACGACAAGCGAAGTATATGTATCCATGTTGCTGATGATAATCAAACGGTAATTGACTAGGTCATAATTTTCAATTAGTGCTTAGTTTGGCATTCAATTTAATGGCATTCATTGCAGGTGCGTCTCTCTGGATACTTAAGCAAACATTGTTATCCCATTGGCATAGGACCAGGGGCAGCAGTGACATTCCACCGCGTCCTCTTGACACAGTGTGTTGTGCTCCTTTCATTACTGGTTTACCATTAAGTTTTATATTTCATTATCATGTTGATAGTACTGATGGTTTGTCCACATAATGTTAAATTGTGACTGGATCGTAAGAAATGCTGCAACATGCCTTGTGCCCTGCAAATTTGAAATGACATATTTTGAGCTTTCTAAATCTTATATTTCATTTTCATGTTAAGTTAGCTGTAAACAAAATGTCTTCCGTAGAGTTATATCTATTGCTTGTATATTTGACGTTGGGACTTGGATGACAAAAAAGGGTCTCTGCATTTGCATGATTTCTACTAGAGGTTAAGCTGAGGATGTCCTTGATAGAGTGGTGTTGTGCTCTATTACCAGTAGAAAAGGATGCATCTTTTATTTGGTTTTTGGGAGGGTGGTCATTAGGTAACCAATAATTTTACTTTTCATTATTTGTAAGGGAAGTGATCTGTGTAGAATGGGAAATGCTATATGCAGGAACTTGATATGCAGCTAATGTGAGGCCTGACCTGAATTTTAGTGTAAAAGACCTATTTATCGACAACTGCTAAAATAATTTGGTACACTATTCTTCCAAACACATCAAGTTAATTTGTCAAGTCTCTTGTTAAATGTGATGAATTATAATTATAATTGTTAATTCATCTTGCTATTCCTGATAATAGATATGATGGCCTGTCCACATTGTGCTAAGTTGAAACCGAATCTTAAGAAATGCCGCAACCTACTTTGTGTCCTGCAAATTTAAAAAAACATCTTTTTGGCTGTCTAAATTTTTGTTTTCTGGCTACAGCCGTGAAGTACTTTTAACCCCAGTAACATACATTGAAGTTACATCCATTGGTCACATTGAAGTGAATAGAGAACGAGCCACTTCCCCACTCATGCCTGGTGGCTTAAAGGATGATTCACTGAGCACAGTTTCACTTTGTCTGCTCTCACACCACAAGCATTTTAAAGACTGTACGCCCATGCGATTCCACTGCAGGGTAGGTTATATTCTGCTTTTACTTTGCCCATGTATAGGTCTCAGTTGCACCACCTCTTAACCGTTGTTGGGCGCATTGACGCTTGACAAACACTGAATGATTATAGTTCAGATATTGTTTGTGACATTCCAGTATGCTCAATCATTCTCGCACTTGACGTCTCATTTTTGTTAATACAGGTAGTTACTGTCCATTTCTTGGTGTTGGACAGTTGTTTAAATGATTCTCAAATTTCGGAATCAGTTAACCAGGGTAAAATACCAAAAGTAAAAGTTCCACTAGCTGGGTTAATTGTTGGTAAGAGGAGCAGGCCAACTCTAGTATTTCTGCAACAATATCATAAATTCAAATTTGTTATTTTATCCAAAGGGATGTTTTGCTTTTCTTTTATACATGAAGCATCATCTATATAACATATTCTGCTTTTTAACAGATAATGGAACATCTTTGTGCTGTTGCTGGGCCGATGATGCAAGGGCTGACCTTTTGCTTAGGCTGCAGGAAATTGCCATTCTGGATGCTTCTGTTAATTTGAAGTGTTCAAAAGGTAGAAACAATGCAAAAATACAACGGACTCTTGGTTCTTGCCTAGAAAAAATGTTGAAGAAGCACAAAAAAGTTATTGTGAAGAACTATGGAATTCCTCCCGACATCTCTTGTCGAGACTTGGAATTATTATCTGATGTTGGTAATGTCTTAAGTAGCCTGGAAGAGGAACTTTTGAAATTTATCGTCCTCAATGCCTGTCGGAATGGAACTCTGGTGAGTTCATGTTTCTTTTATCAAGTGAACATTAGAACTTTGATTGAGCTTTCATCAGTTGCATATGTTATCTAGCAAACAAACTACATTATATATAGGCATAATGACATTGTACTTCTAGAATTGTTGTGCACCATTATACTCTAGGAAGTGTGTAGCCAGTCTGTTGGTTGTGACTTCTATACGCATCAATTAGTTCAGTCACGCCAGATGCTATTTGTTGTTTGGGTTGGTGTTGAACGAGGGAATCTATCATGACTCTTCTAGGATTGCTGGAATGAACGCCGTTTAATGAGTTTTAACACCTTTGCAGAATGTTATCGCATCAGCCCTTGATGCAAGTGCAATAAATGGATCAAATGTGGAACTTCCTGATGTATATCCAGCGCACAACATGCAGAATTTCTGGGTTAATGAAATAGTTCAAGTGGATCCTTTGGAAGAGGCCCGGAGACTGTATGCCAGTTTGGAAAACAGATGATGTTAATTGCACAAGTGAATCTTTGAGATACCCAGGTCCCTCATAATAATTTGTGAAGAACGCACGAGGGGCGAGCAGTCCACTGGGTCAACACCCAGCCATAGTCCACTGGGTCAATGCCCAGTTATATCTCCTGTATTTTGCCCATCAGGGTGGTGGCTTCCAGTCTGGCGGTACATGTTCTGGGACATACTCCGTCTGGAAGTATACATGGAGAGCCATGTGGTCATGCAAGTTATAGATGATTCTTTCTGGTGGGAGGGCGACATATGACTGAACTGACAGATGGGTGGGTTATGTAAAGCCGATTCCATTCTTCAGGCTTGTGCATATATGTGGATCTGTTTTGTCGTCGGAAGATGACATTTGATGAGATCCCATGGGTAGGGTTTCTTTTTGCTGGTAGTCAAGTGTTTTGTATAGTCGGGATGGCAATTGCCAAATTATTATGGCAAATGAAGTGTTGTATAGTTGGATATTTGTTATGCTCATTGCTACCGTAACCTACACCCTTGCTCCGCACTGAAAAACTTAGCAAGAGTTGATGAAGCGTGGATGTGGTCTGGTCTGCACATTTTGGAGTTCAGGTGTACCATTTGGATGACGAAGCGTGAGTGAAGGAGTGTCTGTATTTTAATTTCTGTTTAACGGTGAATGCATTTCTTCCATTTTGCTGATATAACTGATACCAATGCATTGTTCATCATTATCTCCAATTTACTCGCAAAAAAAAAATCTCCAATTACTCATCAGCTCATTCCTAAGGGCTGGGTGCACCAAAGGAACTCCTACTGATGGCAAACCTAGTGACAATTTCCATTGCACAGCACCATTTTTTTTCTTTTTCTTTTGAAACGGTGGCAAAAGATTTGCCTCATCTATTAAATAAGAGGGGAAATAGAGTTTTACAAGACATCCACCATCATGGCATGCAATTACTCACACAACACAATAATCCCTTTCTTTGCACCCGCAGTAATCCAAAGTTTGGCCTCCTCGCCGAGTAAGCGCAATAAAATTGGCGTCGGTGCACTTTTTTGCAGAAAAATGTGCGAGTTCCTCTCGTTCCAGATAGTCCAAGTGACAAGCACCAGTGTTCAGCTCAGCATGATGAACAGAAAGAACACAGCAATGTCACCCCATTGTGTTCAGCTCCGGTGCACGAGGAATAAAAGGATTGACGTAACACACAATAGGGAACAAGAGAAAAACGCTTGACTGCAGAACACAATAAGTAACACACAACTGGGGCGGAGTCAACGAATAAAAGGATTTATTCTTAAGCCTGGAGATTGCGCCAAAATTACTTCTAGTTAGCCAAGCGTGAATGACAATAGTTAATCCCCAGGACCAGGAGGCAATCGAACAGCAGAGCCCCAGGTGAAACTTCAGTACATAAGATATGCCATTCCGTACACCACAACCACTATCCAGTCAAGTTCATGGGCTAGACCCTTTCTTGAACAACTTGATTTGGTCACCATAGTAGTATGCGCTGCCGACCATCAGAGCAACCGTAACGCCTTGAGCAACCACACGGGCCCTCATCAGCTTCTGACCCAGCCGAGAATTCCCGTACCGGAAGCTGACCAGGCCAGCTGTCAGGACGCCCGCAGTGACCAATGCACCTGAAATAGAAGGTAGGTTACACACTGAAGAACAAAACAAGGTACATAGATGAATTAGCACCCCTAGTAGTCTTATCCCAACCCAAGTTTCCATTTGCTTTGGCATAAGTAGCACACATCAAAGGGCAAACATAAAGCAATGTTATACTTAATGTTCAATCCAGAAAATCAATGTTATACTCAGCATGTACATACAAACAATAAACATGATTGCAGGATCCAGAACATGCAGCTTCACATAAGATTTCGAAATTTTGAATTAGATTTGAGCAAAGCAAGATATGAGAAGATCAAAAGTGTTCTGGAAGCTATTAGGACTTGCTACTAATCATTTACAACAATACAGTTACACATAGCTGACATATAATTATTATTCTATAATTAACAACCCCTTGAAGAAGCTTCAAGCTTCATATATAAGCCAAAATAATCCTTAAGACTGTCAGGCAGTTAGGCTTTGTTAAATTTATAAGGGCATCTCAACTTCAAAGTGAATGAAGGATATGATGCTTAAGAGGAGTGTGATTCACAGGGTAATGCACATCCTCCTTTCTACTCCCTCCGTCCGGAAATACTTGTCATCAAAATGAATAAAAAAGAATGTATCTAGATGTATTTTAGTTCTAGATACATCCATTTTTGTCCATTTTGATGACAAGTATTTTCGGACGGAGGGAGTAATGCATAATACCCCTTAAACATCTATTCTTTATTCCATAAGCACAGCATATCAACTACATCTGTCCTACATTGACTGAAGTTCACATAGTCTATCTTTGGACAGTGAGCCTGATTTTCCTTGACTATCCCACCTATCTCATTTCATTTCCACCAAATAGTTCAATGGTCACACCATTGCCTCTCTTCTGATACACCCTAGCAACAGTAGTAAGTGACGATATACTTCCACAGCTACACATATTAAGATCATTAAATGTTGAAGCCAAGTTGCTTCTCCCCTGGCTCACAAAAAAGAGGAACTTGAGAAGCCAATTTTATAAGATCACAAACATATGAACCATCCAAAAATCAACGTCATGAGTCTCTTGGACATGTGCTGTGCTGATTTCTCAGCATTCTTGACGCACATCCGAAGTGAACTACCTCACTGGGCTCAGCATATCTAGACTACTACCTCACTGAGATAAGGGTAAACTACCCATGAGCCGTGCACAGCAATATGCTAGCATATTCGACCGCAAAGTTCTGTACTAGAGAATGCAGTTCTGGTGTGTTGGTTGGTTCAGTTCCTCCCTGCGTGTTGGAGCTGACCAAAAACGATTGTAATGCTGTGACTTAATCTATATAAGTGTCGTGTTCTAAAAAATATATACAGTACAACACAAAGCAGCTGATACACACAATGCACATCTAGAATGACAAACTATGATTATCCTACTCTATACATCTACAACGCTCCCATTATCAGTCGGTGATTCATAGACAGCCGCCAAGAACTAATTGTTATTTTTAAGTTAAAATCTGCTACACCGATACCAAAGTTACTCTAATACTCCAGTCTATATCTAATCCACCATAAATCTGAAGTGTGTATGTTGCCCATGGAATGGGAAATGTGATAGTTGCCCGCGAATTCAAGTCAAACTCTTAAACATCACGGGATATTGCCCTCATGCTAATGAAATCTAAAGCTCCAACGGGTCACGAAAATAAAGGTTTCGACAGATGGCTACTGAAGCAGGATGTTGAGAGTACCATCCCAACTAGTTTCTATTTTCACCATCTCTTCACAGTTTCACAGGGCAGTTCACAGTTACTAACAAAAAGCTGACTAGATATCATGATTTACAGAAGTACTGTATATTACCAGCGCAGTTTGGCAAGACAGTCATCATTCAGTCTTACACGACATGACACCATTTAACTCTTCACAGCTAATATTTTATGAACCCCAAACTAGATTATTCTTGACCCCAGTACCACTAAAATAGCACGCACGATCTTTGGTAACACCAGCCATAGATTCGTCACTATCCATCCACGCCCAAAGATCCCAACAATCGCTGTCCTAACATCGTAAAACAGGAGCTCGAAATCTGGCCCGTAATTCCGAACTCACAAAGTGACCCGGCCAAACATAAGACCCGGCCGAACCTACGACGAGGCGATCGATCGATCCACGATCCTGTATAACATAGCGAGGGACGCGCGCGGGGCGTACCGATGGGGACGAAGGGGTTCTTGACGGGCTTCTTCCCCTCGAACGGGAACTCGTCAAACTGCGGCATCGGCGGCGGCCGCGCGCTGCTTCCTGCGGCGGCGCCGGAGCCCTTCTCCATTCGCGTCGCCTGGGAGGAAAAGGTGGAAGGGGAATACGCTTTTCCGAACAGCGGTTTGCAGGGAGGAGAAGGGGGAGTCGGCCGCCGGTGAGTTCCGCCGCTCTTTGGGTGGTCAGGGGTGGTTGTAGGGCCGTCCGATTGGGATCCGAGGGTGCGGGTTGGTTGGGGTTAGTCGGGAAAAGCGAAACGTGTATGTGGTGTCAGATGTGCCAACCGAGCTGGTGGAGCCCGGAGGGATTTGACCTTGGATCTTTCTCTTTTCTTTTCAGTTTTCTGCCAATTCAAAGGGTTTTCTTTAGGATTGGAATCCTTGGTCATTTTTCCTACGTTGGTCATTTGATTCGCATGATTGAAATCCTTTGATTTTTTTCTTAGGATTAATCTCCACTCTACTTTAAAGGAAAAATTTCAAACCTCTTGGTAGAATCCCGTTGTTTCTTTTGTGTTGTCAAACATCTTTTGATCCAAATTCATGTAGTGTTTGAATCTATATGATCAAGTGGACACGCCACTTGAATCATGCGTTTCTTTCTTTCTTTCTTTCTTGTAATTTTAGAATCCTCCGAAAAAAGAGGCTTAAAATTCACATCATCGTCAAAAAGAAAGAAAGAAAAGATTTACATCTTTAAGGGTGTGCGACTTGTAAACATGTTAACTGAAAGTGCAGATGATTGAAAGTTGATGAGATGATTTAAAATTTAAATACAATTGATTTTAAACAAAATTCGGATCAACACACTAATAGGCAACACTATTATTTTAAAGGATAACTATGAAATCAATATATTTTTATTCCTCCAAGATTGAGCGAGATCCAATTTTAGTTCATGAATTAAAAAAACAAAAGAAATTTGATCCTAATGGCAACACTAATCCATTCCCAAAAACCCACTAAAAAATTTAATTGCCAAAAAGGGACGGTGTCATAAAACCCATCCCAACACTTAATTCCCCAAAAGTTTTCCTTTGCTATTTCTTATCCTTTGGCAAACACAAACCCCATTACAACTACCTTTCCGTAAAGTTAAAACCTTGATATTTATGATGCAAACCTTTCAAACTCAATATATAAAAAAAATTCAGACACAACATGTGGTCCAAATGAAGAAAATATTCCAAATAAACATGATGAAACACATGACCATACATGGAAATTATATTGCTCAAGACATTGCAACATGCCATAAACTCTTCACACAAGTCTCCCCATCTACGTGTTGCATCACTCCTTAGTTGTAGAATTATTCATAGAAATTCACAAATTGGAGGAAAGGAGAAGGAAAATAAAACATTAATCTGTGGATGCTATGTTGAATAGATTGTAGGTGGGAGTAGGCATCGCACGCCCCCGGAGGTTCGGGCGTGGGTCGAGGTTCGAGGTCGCGAGTGTCAATCTTCGCCTTAACTGAAGCTCCTGATCGTGACACGTAAGCTTGTTGCGCCTCGGGTTAGGATGCGGAGATGGGCATCACGGAAATGGAGGAGCCTAGAAGCGACTAAGGTGGTCGACACCAATTCCTCTGAGGGAGGGTGGGGGCGTAGCATGGACTATTTGTTTGCTACTCATCGGTGGCTCGAGGCTCGACTCGGTAGTGGGATATGAAGGTGTTAGTGCTGCGGCCAGTCAGAGGGGGGGGTCGGTGGGATGGAAAGGGGTGCAACAGTCAATGGCCTTGAATCGTGGTGAAAGTTGGGACTAAAGTTTCCTCTGCTCAAATTTCAGGAATTGGATGGTGAAATGTATATTCATTCCTTGTCTCTTTTGATGATTTATGATAAAACCATTGAGATGACTAAAACTTCATTGAGTTTATTTTAGGTTTAGCATGTGATGTTAGGGTGTATCAGGTTTGGTTATAAGTGGAAGATCATTGGTGCCCCCATAAACAAATATTCTAGTGGTTGTATTACTCAAGCTTTTAGTATGTATTTTCCTAGGCTTTTGGTGAATCGAAGATTCACATTGAGTATAGAACAACTATACTATTAAGAGGGGCACAAGAAAATACTTTGGTTCAAACTCCAAGAACAGATCCTAAGCCAAAGTTATCCAGATCCACTCTGCGGCTAATTTTTGTGTGAGTTTCTCTAAGCTCCAGTACCTTCGAAGTTTCTACTTCAGCTACTACCGATCAACTTAGGGTTATTCACACTCAGAGATCAAGCCTAGTTTCAATAGGATGAATTTGACCTTTCTCTTTTCTGTTTAGTTTTTTTCCTAATTCTCACTTGTCTCGGATCTAAAAAAACTCAACCATGGGAACTCCTTGATTCAAAATTGAAACTCAGGTCATTTATCCTAGGTTGGTCATTTGATTTGCATAATTGTAATCCTTTGAAAAGTTCCTTATGAGTTATCTCCACTCTATTTTGAAAGAAACTTTCAAATCTCTTGGTAGAATAATGGTGTTTATTTTGTGTTGTCAAGCACCTTTATCCAAATTGATGTATTGTTCTGATCTATTGGATCAACTGGACACGCCACTTGATTTATGCGTTTTTTACTTTACTGTATTTTTAGAATCCTACGAAAGAAAGAGGCTTAAAATTCACATCATCGTCAAAAGGTGTGCAACTTGTAACATGTTACCTGAAAAAAACTCAGATGCATTGATTTTAAACAAAATCCAGAGCAACATAGTAATAGGCGGCCCTATAAAAAGATAACTACAAATTGCGAATCATTTTGTAAATAACAATATCTTTTGTTCCTCGAAGAATGAGTGAGATCCAGTTTTGGTTCATGAACACAAAAGCAAAAAATAATAATAATCCTAATGTCAACACTAATCCATTATAAAAAAACGTACCAAAATGTAATTGCCAAAGGATCCTTGCTTTGGGAGGTGTCCGAAAGTTTTACTTTGCTATTTCTCACTTCTTTTGACAAACATAAACCCCCATAACATGTTAATTCAAACCTTGATATTTATGAAGCAAACATTTCAAACTCATTATCTAAAAAAATTCAAATTCAAATTCAGACGCAACACATGGTCTAGGTGAAGAAATAATCCAAATAAACATGACGAAACACATGATGATTACATGGAAAATCTATTGGGCAAGATGTTGCGACATGTGATAAACTCTTGCACAAGTCTTCTCATCTATCAGTTGCGTCCTTCAGTTAGTTTGTAGAATTATTCATAGAAAATTGCAAATTGGAGGAAAGGAAAAGGAAAAACAACATTGGAGAGGACCCTAGAGCAGCGGCTCTGACACCGCCGTGATGACATCCCTTCTGCCGGGTGGCGGCTCCTTGTGATGGTGCCTGGGTGCGCGAGATCATGGAATACCCAACCCGGTTTGTCGCAGGAGGCGCGTGGCGGCCGGAGCTTTCTCCGGCGTCGACGACGCTAGATGGGGGAGAATCGCAACCCTATGGTGTATATAGATCGAAAGTCAGGGTGGTGGCTCTGGATGATGGCGGCGACACTGACCTCACAGTTGGTGGCGATCTAGCTGACTGCGGGTTCGGGAGGTGTGGCTGCCGGTGAAAACTGCGCCGACTTTGGCCATGGCGGACGATAGGCGGCGTATTTGCGCTATTACCTTGAGGAAGGCATCATTGCTGGGGAAACCCTAAATCTGGGTCTTTCGGATCGGACGATGGCAGAGTGCGGGGTCGTTCTCCCTCCCGGGGCATTGTTTTTTGGAGCAAATGTTGGCTGTAGGTGTACTGAGGTGGAATGGCGTGGTTTCTTCCGAGTCGAAGACGGCGATTCCCAGCGATGTGGTGCAGCGGGGTCTCAGCGATGGACTCATGTTGATGGATGCGCGCAGGACGATGGCACTGTCTGGCATTGTGATGGCATCAACGACAGGCCTGCCTAGGTCTATGCACTATTCCTGTCCTGAAGATGGGTTCGTGGAAGATGGCGGTGACGACTTCTAGAGCGAGCGCATGCGATGCGCGCTAAGGGTCTGCTGGATCGGTGCTTCGATTTTAGATGACGTGTCTAGGTGTAAAGTCAGGACATGCGACCATAATCATGGTCACCGTCATCATCAAGCTTATAGGTGTGGCGGCACTTATAAAATGACTTCAATGGATCAACGTTTTATATTGTATTTGTAAGACTTTGTTGAATTATTTAATAAAAAATAGTTGTGTGGATCCTTCAATGCAGAGGCCAGGGTTCAACCTCCTTATCTAATAAAAACTGGACTCAGCTCTCTATATTTCTTTAATTAAAAAAATAATTAGCTCCACAAAGAAACCTAAAATGATACATAGTTTCTTCTATGTAGCCTTCACAAGTACCTAGCTCTGCACATTAGGCAAACTAACCTGTAGTTGAATGACTAGGAGGATAGTGGTATCCAAAGCCCATCAGGACTCACATTATTTCTGGATTTATTTTAGACTTTCGGTGTTCTGCGGAAGGAGATGTTTCCGTCGACTGCGAGGCGCGTGTGCTGACTTCGTAAAATCTCAAGATGACATGCCGGCTCGGCCTCTCGAAGGTGCTCATAGGAGTAGGATATACGTGCGTGTGTTTATAAATGTGAGTATATGCTCGTGTATGTGAACGACTTCGATTGTACTGTGTTCAAAAATAAACTCCGCACATCAGGCTAGGCCGGATTTGAGATAAGTGGCTAAAAGCCTAAAATATAATATATGGTTGCTCGAACTCGTCTCGCTAGATCGGTAGATCCAAACCTAACCTTATCAACCGATCAGTACGTCAGAGCCACTAACTAGGCTGCTCCGGCCCTATGCACTTCCATGTAAACATCACAACCAAACCGCACTTGTTTCACCTTGACTAGCCCTAATCCTCTGGTTTTCCCGTCGGCAGTTTTCTGATCAGTGGAAGTTTGGTGATTTGTCGCTGAAGCCTCGGCGGGCGACCACCAACCTCTCACCTATAACGCCCCGCGACACGTTGCCATCGGCGAAACCGCGCATGGAAAATGCTTAAGCAGCACACTTTCTTCTCCCTCTCCACCCGTCGTTTCACCGCGTCCAAATCAAGCCCAGGATTAATCCCCCCTCCCCTTTAACCGAAACTCAAAAGCGCATAACAACCAGTTGGGTTGCAAGCTTACATGAGTCATGAGATCATGCTGAATATTATGCACACACACACGCAAATGAAGATTTCTGCGGGTTCAGAAGGGAGAAAAGCTTCTTTGGCAACGGCTACATCGCAACCACCGCCACCTCTACCACCGCTCCTCAGTCCATGGTCGCCATCAGGCCCTCCGTTTCTTCCTCCCCGACGTCCCAATCACTCACCATCCCTCCAAGTTCCGCTCAACCATTTCCCCTTTGCAATGCACCAACCATTTAACCAATGAGCCCTCCTTCCAATCCACCAAACTGCAAGGAACAACTGACACCCAGCTCTCGCTCCCTCCCCGGCTTCCGCCTTCGCCGGCAAAGCTGATCGCAATCTCACACTGCTGATCGGCCAGTGATCACTGGCCCATCGTCCGTTTGGATCCGGGCATTTCTTGGCACATAAGCACCCTCCTCCTCCACACGCTTTGCTACTCCAAGCATGCTTGCTGCCCATTCCTTTACTTCTTTGCCAACGCTAGTAGGAGCCTCTAGGTGGCGCGTCTCCTCCTAGCTACGTAGCTCCCAAGAGATCAACCATCTTATCGCCCTAGGTTCTTATCTCTGAATCCTTCGCACACGCCTGTGCTGCACTGCACGCACCCCTTTGTCTCGTCCTCTCCTCCTCCTGTCCTCTTCATCTCCGTCCGGTGAAGCCTCGCCGCGCCGTGCATTCAGGTCTCACGATCGGTTCAGGTGCAGCCTTGTCTCGTGTGTTCTGCTTTGTCCTGTTCATCGTGCGCTTTGCTTTTAGGTGGCGCTGGGATTGATTTCTCTGCCATGGTTCTGAATTTCTGATACTTGCAGTGGCAGCCATTCTTCCGGCACATGCGCCTTTTGTTACAAAGGAGGTGCAGGGGAGACTGTGTGCCTTGGGCTGACTGGAGCAAGGAATATCTTTGAACCTTTGATCAAGGAAAGGTATATTGGAATTGGATACTTCTGGTTACAAGCAAAAAAGTTGTGACGACAACGACGAAGGCGCAGACCGCAGAAAGCCTTGGACAGTAATCTCAAGATGTTCAACAACATAGTCTCGACGTGGAACAAGAGGAGGAGAAGCAAATCGCTTGACCAGTTGAATCCTTGTGAGTGCAGCCCTCTGTTTCCTTCACACTTTGTTGTTGTCGGCAGAGTCATTTGTCACTGTATATGATCATATGTTTCTTCAGTGCAGCATCTAAGGCTTGGCATGAGGAATTTGATCATCTCATCTGATTTCTGCTTCTGCAGGGGTGTACAAGACGGCCGAGCTGTGGCAGGTGAAGGAGCCTCTGCCGCTGCCGGCGCCGAGGAAGCGCAACTGCTCCATGGTGTTCACCCTCAAGGAGATGGAGGAGGCCACCGGCATGTTCAGCGACAAGAACCTCATCGGCAAGGGCGGCTTCGGCCGGGTTTACAGGGGCGTGCTCAAAGACGGGCAGGTAAGTTCAACTTCAGATGATGTTGTTGTTTTGTCTCTTGGTACAGTTTTCAGATTACTGAGTATGGGCAGAGTCTGAACACTTTGAAAGCAGATACGTCCCTCAATTTCAGAAGATTGTGGTGTTTTTGTCATTTAGCTTTTTATGTGTGTTCTTCAGATTACATTAGTGTTAGCACCAATGATTCTGTTGGGAAGAGAACTTCCTCTTTGGTTCGACGCATTTGTCCCATTGATTAAGTGCTGTAGGACACACACACCCCTGACCTGAACGTGATAATCACGTCCGGCAGACAGCCAAGATCAGAGTGGTGTGACATTTGCTCTCGGCATCCATGTCAAGAAAAGCATCTGCCAACCACCAGTCAAATACGATCAAACACCAATAAATTCCAATGATATGTCATTAGTAGCACCGAATGCGATGTTTCATTCTCCCTCCCAGTTTGTAAATCTGTCACCACCTACCTCGGTATGCCTGGTTTCGGTCCAACTAATGCGTTCTTGCTGCTGTGAATGGATGAAGATCGTGGCCATCAAGAAGATGGACCTGCCGACGGCGAAGCAGGCGGACGGCGAGCGGGAGTTCCGGGTGGAGATCGACATCCTGAGCCGGCTGGACCACCCCAACCTGGTGACGCTGATCGGCTACTGCGCCGACGGGAAGCACCGGTTCGTGGTCTACGAGTTCATGCCCAAGGGCAACCTGCAGGACGTGCTCAACGGCATCCGCGGCGAGGTGCGGATGGGGTGGGGGCAGCGGCTGCGGATCGCGCTGGGCGCCGCCAGGGGGCTCGCGTACCTGCACTCCACCACCGCCGTCGGCGTCCCCGTCGTCCACCGGGACTTCAAGTCCAGCAACATCCTCCTCTCCGACCACTTCGAGGCCAAGATCTCCGACTTCGGGCTCGCCAAGCTCATGCCGCAGGACCTGGACCTGTACGCCACCACCAGGGTGCTCGGCACCTTCGGCTACTTCGACCCCGAGTACGCGCTGGTAATGCCCACCATTTTTGCAGAACTCGCCGTGCTGGTCGGGTTCCTGGCGACACTAATGGGGATTCTTCCATCTCGCGTGCAGACGGGGAAGCTGACGCTGCAGAGCGACGTGTACGCGTTCGGCGTCGTCCTCCTGGAGCTGCTCACCGGCCGCCGCGCCATTGATCTCAGCCAGGGGCCTCAAGACCAGAACCTCATCGTCAAGGTACTCTCTCTCTCTCCCTCTCTGCCGGCTGCCCCACCTGCATCGTCCGGCGCTCGCCGGCGTCCCCGGCGCTGCCGGCCCTCGGCTGATTCTGACTGTCCGGCTCGTGCTCTGCAGATACACCAGATGGTGGGCGACCGGAAGAAGCTGCGCAAGGTGGTGGACAGGGACATGGGCAAGGGGTCGTACACGCTGGAGTCGGTGTCCATGTTCGCGGGCCTCGCCGCGCGCTGCGTGTGCTTCGAGAGCGCCGGCCGGCCGGCCATGCAGGACTGCGTCAAGGAGCTCCAGCTCATCATGTACGCCAACATGAAGATATGAGGACGTTTTGAGATTCAGTCTTGGAATTTTTACTCGAAGAAGAAGAGGAAGAAGATGGCGAAACTTGTACAGAATTTTAGTACTCTTCCGATCCATATTAATCGTGGCTGGTCTAGTACAACTTTATACTAGATCAGCGACAATTAATATGGATTGATGGGAGTAACTTTTCGTTGCGCCCGATGTTCATGTGCATAGTGGTGGGATTGTTTCAAAGTCCTGAAACGAGAGGGCTTAATTTGTGATGTCCAAAGAAAATGGTGTCCCAAGGAGAAATCTGCCCTGTCGTCAACGATTGATGGAGGGAACAAGTGGTTTTCTTATTCTTTTGAATTTGTACAGATGGTTAGAATCCTGACTTTTGTATTATTGTGATGCACATTGCTACTTATATTAATTATTAAATAATATACAAAATAAAGTCAATCGCGGCGAACCATTATAAGATACTCCCTTGCTTCCGTCGCAGTCGTCCATATTGGTTAAATTTATTGATTAAACTTAAATATTAAAAACACGGGTGCACTACATTATGAAATGAAGGGAGTATGAAATTAACAAATGTAACTAAATCTACTTCTTCCGCAACCAACACTTTCAAGAAGATATAAACGTCCTGGCACTATCATTATCACAGTCTAGACAAAGATTTTCATCCTAGTTGTAGAGACTAGCAATGAATATCGACACAATAGCAAGTAGACACCTCTTCAACAAGGTAACAATGCAAATTCGTCACGGCTGAGCCCGACCTATAAAGGTCAAGATAAGAGTTTTCACCCGAACTTGAAGCGTGTTCTAATCAACACACCGATGACAGATTGTTCGATAGTCGCATCCGCTGGCATTCCATGTCAAAACAAAAGGGTACAAATAGATTGGTGGGACATCTTTCCACCTTAGACCATTGCCACTGGCTTTAGGGGTCTGTCCATGTCTCGGTGTGGAACCGACCACTACCATTCCACACCGGCACGAGTCATATTGCAACATTCACCATACTGTTGGAGACACTAAAGTGCTAGATGCCAGCGAAGAACCACTGGTGGACCCCTTACTCATCAATGTCATACGCTGCTACTAGCACCACGAACACCCTCTTGCTATGGCCGTTCCCCTCACAATAGATGAAACTCCATTTGAGTTGCCAGCGAGCACCCAAGGCATGACATGTGACCACCACCGTTGTGCCCGCATATCACTATTACAGTTTAAGGATATTCACATGGTTCGGACCCAAGCGCACATAGTTTTCAGAACCATGTGCTTGAGTGGGTTCGG